>NC_079169.1:9666555-9996555 GCF_947568905.1 Ostrea edulis
TGCCCAACTATCTATTGTGTATTGCTTATGGGAGATATAAGATTGATCGCTGTTTGTTATCGTCACCTTTCATGCAAACTTTGGAAAATACATACGTGAAAACTGAAAACATTACTTAGATGATTGCGTCATTTTCTGGACGAAAACCAATAAGGATTTACAAAGACTTCATTCCATTTTAAATAATTTACATAAATCAATCCAATTCACAATAGAAGCGAGCACTGAAAATCCATCATTTCTGGATTTACTTATCATAAAAGAGGGCAATCACATTACCACCGATTTATACAGCAAAGAAAGTATCACTTATCAATATCTTGATTTTAGATCGTGTCACCCGTCAAACACTAAACATAATATCCCATACAATATGGCTAGATGTGTATGCACCATCATTGGAATTCAACATTACGTAAAAAAACAATTAGATGAATTAAAGATACATTTAATACGACAGAATTACCTAGAAAACTTTATAGATGCTGGAATCCAACAAGCAGAAAAAATACCTATTTCAGAACTTTGCCAAAAGGATGCCAAAAACAACAATGTGCCTTTCGTCGTCACACACAATTGAAGGAATCACAATATCTTAAATACAGCCAAACGATTTTATCCAATTTTGGAACAATCTCACAATATGAAAAAATCATTAACAGCCGATGTCAGGCACCATGCCTAAAAAACTACGAACTAAAGCCAATATATATATATATATATATATATATATATATATATATATATATATAGAGCCACGTGAACATTGATTTTTGATTTGCACACATCTGATGTCATTGGATCTCAGTGTACGCGAGAAAATGCTTCTGGAAAACGGATCGGATTGGGAAAATGAAACTGACACACGGCTACCTTATACGAAGATCTATGTAGATATAGGCGTCGGTCTGTTCATTGCCTTAGAAAATTTGTTCGCTTTGCTAGTTATAATTCGGAGTAAATACATTTTGCTCCAAATACGTATGTTGATATTATCACTCTGCTTTTTGGATATATTGAGTGGAATGATTTATTCAGTTCCAGGTGAGGTTTTTGAGTTGTACTTTCAATGCCGTCTGAAGAAATACCCGCTGGCCTATGTATTAATGACGTCACTTTTGACAGTGTCAATGATGAATTTTGACCGCTTTCTGGCCATTTACTTTGGAATCAAATACTACATACGGGTAACATACAGAAAATTAAAAGTTGTTATTTTCGTCATGTGGACATTCTGTTTCATCATCACTTACTTTCTTTTTTACAGTGAAAATGATAGATATGGGATAGTCTGTTCATATTTGAAAGACAAACCATTTGATGCGTTAAACGTGATTGGGTATTGCTGTTGTGTCGTCATAGTTATTTCCAACTTTTCGTTTTATGTATTTATTGTAGCCACGATGAAAACTAAAGACCGATGGAGATCTGTTGCCAAGATTTCTGTAATTTCAGGGAGCGTGTTGGTTTTAAGTACACCAGGACTATTTGTTTTCGTGTTATTCCCTACATACGGGAATAATATACTATATATCTGCGTTGGCTTGCCGCTTCTCGTAAAGAGTGTGCTGGATCCATTTTTGTTTGTTTGGAGATTTAAGGATGCTCGCTACCAGTGCAAATTAGCGTTTTACTTTTGGAGCAAGAAACGCCGGGAAACGATTCACAACGACAGAAAACATTTTTATTCTTCGTATACGATCGGAACAATCAATGAAGCAGACAGGGGGGCGGAGCTTCCACTGCATGTTAAGACAACGGTCCGGGAGAACAAGAATCTGAGAGAAATTAGGATTGTTTCAAGATAGAATGCTATGTGTTTTATAATATCAAATACCGGTCATGGTATTCTAGTGGTAAGGGTGATAGCTTCAACTCCATGTGACGGTGTATTACTTATTATACCCCCCCCCCCCATCGCAGCAAAAATGTGGGGCTATTCTGGAATCGGGTTGTCCGTCCGTCCGTCAGTCTGTAGACGCCATGGTTCCCGGGCTCTAAAGTATCATCTTTTCCACCTACAGTCACCATATCATACATATAGACTACCCATGGGACGAAGATGTTCCGTATTGAATTTGGGGTCAATAGGTCAAAGGTCAAGCGCACTGGATATCGAAGTAGCAGTACGGTTTCCGGGCTTTAAAGCGTAATCTTTTCCATCTACTGTTATCATATCATACATTGATCAATGTTCGTTATCTTCACTTTTCATCTTCATAACTATTCTTCGAATTTTTTCCAAATTCAATATGATGTTTCTTTGGGACAAAAAGAGCATAAGTTGTAAGTTTCAGGACTCCTGCCCCAAAGGGGCCTTATGAGCGGGATAAAACTGTCATATATTGACCAACATTAAAACATCTTCTTTACAACAGCACAGCAAGAAAAAAAAAACACTAGATGCATAGAGATATAGAACAAGAAGGTATCTACCAAAATTGTAAATTTCTCCAGCCCTGGAGTAGCGGTTCTGACTCCAGAGCGGGTCGAAACTTGGTATATATGGTGTATGACTAAAACATTTGAATAATATATTTTTATATATAAATATTTAGAAGGAATATGTAGTCCTTTACCAAAGAGCTAGATACATTAAGGCCCAAATTTCGCCACAAAATTAGGATAAATTTAAAATGTGGTTTCACTTGGTTTAATCATTATGATTATGCACTAGGGCATTGGCCCTGATGATACATGTGGAAATTAGTGACGTAATATGTTATGTGACGTCATTTTCCTTATATCCAATTGACATGATTTACCGAAATCGCCGAAATTAGCCGGTTTTTTTTTATGCCTTTGAAACCATTTTAAAGATGAGCACATGCAACAACCACAAAGATGTTTTGTGTACAAATTAATCATGTTGAAAGTCAGTAATGAGCAAAATTTCGACTTGGTTGGTAAATGAGCAGACTATTAAATTTAACGTTTAACCATTTTCCGCATTCATCTGTAATACAAATTTCAACGTTGATGGTGTTCATATATATAAGTTTAATGAATAAACAATATGCATATGTACAGCATATTAAATTTTATAAGACTCTACGTAGTTTGCATTGAAGAAGATAGTGTGTAATCAGAGAATTGGAATCTTCGACACAGATATTTCCTATTCCAATTTTACTCGTTTTATGTTTGATATAGATACGCAATGATATCAACGCAATTAATGTAACACCTGGCAAAGTTCAATCACATATTCTTTTTTATCATAGATGGTTTATGATATGAATTATCCCTCTAAATTGGTGTGCATATACTGTGGCGGCTACAATGCGTATCTAAATACATGTCTAAATATGCCTTGCCAGTCATAATATTCTAACGTACATGTAGGCTAATTATAACTTATTGGGTATGTTGCATGTGTAATTTCAAATGCTATTCTAATATTGCATTAAGCATTATGTCAGACACATCTAATGATTGTCCATCTGAATTAAAAACCCACTCATGATACATAATATGTATGTTATTAAGTATTAAGAATTTTATTATGGCTTTGGCCTGGCTTTTTTTTTTAAATGCACGTCTGCAACCGAATGCAATCTTTGTTTATAAAATAAAAAGTTTAATAATATCGAAAATGAAAACGCGATAGCTTAATCGGTACCTTTATACCAGAGCATAATAGTGCGAGAGTTCGAATGCAAAATTCGGTTATATTTTCCCCGTAAAAATTGAATTAGTAGCAAGTCAAACATACATGCTTTAAATATATACACTTGAAAATCAATTCATTACAATATATTGTTCATTATTAACATGCTGCAGTACCTGTAGTTTTATTACATGCATGTTTCCTATCAAAACAATTCCAACTTCATCGATCTGTCGTTTATATTACAAAGGTATCGCACTCATTTAGGAGAGGTTACTCCATGATATATATGGTAATGCAATATTCGCATCTACCCTGCTATAAGAGTGAATGTTGGTAGTTGACAGATGAACGATGTAGTATCTAGATATCTAAATTATTACTCTTTTGTAAGCTAAAAGATAAAGTATATGCTTGTATTGTATGTTCCAAGAGGACAAAACCCGGTGAACCCCGATCATTACATGTAAAAAATAGATAAAAAACATTTCTTAAGAAAACATTTTTAGTAGAAACGAACGACTCTGACTGCATTTGCAATCAATGTCAACAGATCTACAACTCTAATCGTTTCATGCTTAAATTTTCGCAAGCATTCAGTACTACCATAAAGGGATGGGGGTGGGGGTGGATAAATCAAAATTCGCATGTAAAATTTATGGAAAAACTACATTCTCAAAACAAAAGAATGTGTGGGCCAAATTCCCCTGTTGCTACGTCGCTGTAATAATTATTTGTTTATAGAATCGCCTTACATTTGTCGATAACTGACGCATAATAAGAAACAGCAGAAAGGGGTGTAACAAAACTGAAGTACGCAACTCCCGTTAGGGTTTTGGCTCTAGGACGGGTCCGAATTTGTCACATCATGTTAATGTATTGTCACTGTTCTTTATCTTCACCTTACATTATATTATATAAAGTCTTTCATAGGTATAGACACTTTCGGGGTATTTAGGTTGCACATCTTGTTTCATACTGAATATTAAAATTTAGCTTAGATATGCCACACAGGATAATTTCCTCCAGATTTCAAAGTCCCTGGGGCTAGTTGCACTTTTATCTAATACTCAAGTGACTGATAAGACCTGTGGAATGTTTGTGTGTGTTCAAAAAGCGTACCAAAATGATTTGAAAATTTCCAAATTCATACGATTGGTCATCCAGTGAAAACTAACGTATTCGACTATCATAGCTCTTGCACTCAAGATGTAAACAAAAATGTCCGATCGGGTATCGTTTGGTAACCTCCTGTAGTCGGTTTCGATATTTTAAATTCGTTTTATTCAGTCATATGATAAAACAATTATTGACATTTTTCATCCAATACGATGTTTCAGCTACCCTCAACACAAATGCTAGTATTTATCACGGTGAATAATTCACTTCGCAGTTAGCTAAAACATCGTATCAATCCTTACAAATGTTAATCACTGTTCAGTATATAGTATGTATTAATTTTTATGGTTGTTCATTATGTTGTATTAGATTGTTGTAAATTATTGTATATTTATTAGAGAGGTAAGAATATTGCTTTGCACTAATCGAGTAACTTTTTTCTTATAAGAATGAATTACGTGCATGTTTTGATATTTAATATGATGACGGTGCAATCATTAGAGTAAGTGCAGCTACTTAATATATGTCCAGAATTATTTCCCAGAGAAGGGGGTCCAACACTCCAATCAGCGCTTTAGGGATCCAATCAAAACTAGGGACTAACATTTAGTATTTTATATATACACATAGGACTGAAAGTGCACGAATATAGGCAAATACATGTATATCTATTTTCGATCAAGCTTAGAGGGTTTGGACCCTCTGTCCATCTTATATGCACGTCGGACATAACCTCTACCAATGAATTTAAATTATCTAATTTAAAAGAAAATTTGTAGTGTAATTAAAATAGCATAATAGGATAACAAAAACAATCAAAATTTTTTCAAAGATTTATTTGTTAGCAAGGTGATGATTATTCTGAAAATTAATATTATATGATAATCCCCATGTGGCAATGATACCTGTTTAAAGAGGACATCAGAACAATGTAATATTGCACTCAATGAAAGGTGAAAATAACGAAGTGATCAATCTCATAACTCCCACAAACAATACAAAATAGAGAGTTGTGCAGACATAGACCCCTCGACGTACCAGATGTGAAATCAGGAGAAGTAAGCATCCCCTGTCGACCGGTCACACCCGCCATGTGTCCCATATCTTGATCAGGTAAACGGAGTTATCTGTAGTCAAAATTAGTGTGCCCAGAACGGTCTAACAATCGGTATGAAACACGTCAGACAGACAGGGTGTATTGGCAAACTAGATTGTTATAACGACCATAGAATTTGCGAAATGCTGACTTTAAACGAGACTATTGAAACCCCTGCATCATCAACGTGTTTGTCAGAAGCCCGCCTCGATTTAAAAACTGATTATACGCAGAACATGCTCTAGTGTATCGACCCTAATTTTAATACAAGATATTCCAGCATTTACGTTTGGTAAATAAATGTAGATTCAGGTTTGCTACATTATTTGGAACGTCCCCTTTTCATATTGTAATGATGCATTGAATTCCATTCACAAGCCTAGAATTAATCATTATTTTCTGAATTGAAAAAAAATCCAACAACCCCAGATTGTATGCTTTGTTGCACTTAACAATATTTGCAATTAGATCCATCGCTTCTTTGTTTGTATGAGAAATACCATCACATATATTTGTCTTACACCGGATATGATTCGATATAATTCGTTATATTACCATATATTTCTAATGCATAGGGAATCATAAAAATGAAATTAAGGTTATCAACGCAAGTTTATAACCTCAAGTCTCAAGATTCAAAGAATTTGGGAAATTATTCCGTCGGTAAAATTTCTGCCGACGTATATGTATCTCGAATTTTTTCTTTCCTAATCTCTAGAGCTCGGGCCCCTGACTGTCATTGGCCTTAACCTTTACCTGAGTACAATGTACCTTGTATGTATATAAGAAGTGTTGTATGTCGATGGTACAATAAATCCGAAGAATTGAATGGGCTTCAGGTGTAATCATTCACTACACAAGTATCCGGACATGAACCACCTCTTTGTTAAGTGTGAACTTCTAAAGCCTCCTTGTTGCCTAGATGCAAAACGGGAGGGATGTACAGAATAATCTTAATAGTAGATGTTCCGAGTTCTTCCATGTCCGTGTTTATCTGTATTTTAGTCATTAATGCGTCAATTTTTAAATCATAATCATTTCCGGTTTATTATCGGTAGCGTATATAACAGTTTATCGCCTATCAAAATGGACATTGATTCAATGCTAGTACTGTACTGAAACAATTTCTGCAACAAAGGGGTATTTCTTGTTCCTTTTACGGTAAAAGTAAACTACAAAGGTTATTCACATATATGTAAGCTTGCAATTGTTATAAATCTTGAGATCCTTTCAAACATGTTGATATAAATACATCTCCACCACCCCCCCCCACCTTTGAAAAACGATGCTACGCGCCAGTTTTCCTCTCATCCAGTAATCTGCATTACATCCCTCAGCCACACACAAGTATCGCTGCCTCTTAAAGTTGGCTTTAAAGCTAGTGAGTAAAATAAATTAACGAAATCGTCTGATTATTAGCTCAACCGAAAGTAATATTGCCAAATCACTTGATTTAGGTAGATTCTAAAACTCAACATACGCACGGAACAGAATTGTCCCTTGTAAAATAACAAGCATATTCATATTAAAGTAAAATTCTTCCAAGTGTCGCATATTTTTAGTAAAAATCGTTTTTCAATACATAAACAAACATCGTATCACGTGGGGAAATCCTTCGTTTAACTATTACAAGTGACGTAGAGCTATTTTTATCAGCTAGACTTTTAGTTGTTTATCACCTCGGCACAGGTGAAAGATGCACTTAAATCATTTGCAATTGGGGCTTGATATGTCGACATTGATATGGTACATTTAAAATGTGATACGGATCGGTACAATATCTCTCAAATATAGCAATTTCCAATATCTCAACTCAAATGTTGGGCATTTTCCACATTCACATCCAAATTGTATCTAACCGAGGCAAAATATTCTACCTTCCGTATCAAAATCCTAAATATGCAACTAGTTTCCTTTAAGAATATGCCTTGATCGAAAATAAAATATCGTCATCTTTCACCTGTTCCGAGTCGATATGTAAATGTATGCGTTGGTTTTCTTCATTCCAAAAGACTGTATATACACATGGGGGCGATTTCAAGGTCACGAAGTGATGTAAAGATTACTTTACATCGCTACTTTGCACACTATATATAAAAATATGAGACTTATATATTATAAAACGCAAATGAAAAAAAATAATCTGACAAACAGATTTAAACATATAAAGCTTGAACACTAGATAACAGCAGTAAATAGCGAGAAAATATTATAACATTTTCCCCGCGATACAACTATAGACCTGTACGTCATGACGTACTTTTATATTGTAACGTTATATAGTGTGAAGTGTACCGAGCAAACTACCCGTCGAGGCCTCATTACGTCACCTACGTACTCTCCTATCAATCGGATCACGCGCTCGTCCTTTTCCGTAACCGGTAACAAATCGATGCATTTCTTCGCCGGAAGCGCGTCTGTGGATATGAGGTTAAAAGGCTAGAACTGAATCCCTATATAATGTGTTATTTCTAATGTTAATTTTCACGCCATATTCAGTTTTGGTATCATTAAAGTCTTACCCAATCTAGTGCATAAATACGCAAGTGTAAATTTGTAGTGAAAGAGTATCTTATTTATGTATGACCGCTTTCTATCGTCTGAACGTAAGACCGTGACGTCATACCTGTCAACAATATATTGTTTATAAATAAAGGAAATTCGAAATAAGAGGAATAGCGGCATGTCTTTCGAGGAGAGCGTCAATTTTGCACTCAAATCAACGAATTTCGACTTTTGTATGAAAGACAAAGAGTTAGAAACACTTCGCAGTTTATTTATGGGGAATGATTGTTTCGGTTCTGCCAACGGGGTATGGGAAGAGTGCCATATTCTAGTGTTTACTATGGATGTTTCAGTACAAAAGGAGATTACAACATCCGTCCATTACAATTGTAGTGAGCCCCCTGACATCCTTGATGCAAGATCAAATAATGTCTTTGTGCGAAAAGGGGATAAAAGCATGTTTTCTTAATTGTGAAGGTACGTAACACCCTGTTATTTACTAGGCAAGGATCTATATATTTATATACAAACGCTAATTTTGCCCATGTATAGTACATGTACGATTCTGAAGGGGAAAAATTTGAAAAAACCAATGTTGGTATTACCTGAGAAAAAGAATTTTTATATAGTATTGTAGCAGGTCTGGCGTTCGTATAGTCTGTACTTCGCGTTGTGTTAGTTTTATTTTATGTTGATAGTGGCGACTTCGAAACGACCCAACTACACTATGATTTTAAACTTGAAAATAAATTCAATAGAAATGAAAATAAGATAAATAACACTTTACGAATTTATTACCAGTATGAATGTGACAAATACACACTCCTGAAGCCTAGAACTTAGCCTAGAAACTATCAAGAAATCCTCCCAACCCAAAGGTAATAATACTTTAGTAAGTAAAAAGGGACAAAGTAGACACAAACGCAATTCCAAAATAGGAAGAATGGAAAGAGAAGAGTAGCTAGCAAGGCCAGCTGTCTCGCTTCGACGAATAGTAAGCTGAATGGCTTTATATAGCAAATTAGACAATAGAAATTGTCATTAAAGTTATTGGCTAAAAGATAAAGTGGGCGTGGTCAAATACAACGGGAGTAGTATAACCCGGCTCGACGGGTGGTTCAACTGAGTGCACTTTTGAGGTCAAAAGGTCAAGTTTTAGAACGCACTGGAGAGCGGGCGTTGCTAAGGCGGGGCGTGCCTAGCGCGTGCTGTGCAGGGCTAGGTTGGTATGAACTAGAGCGAAGATAGGTGTTATGACGCAACAATGGGTCGATAGTGTTATGACGCAACAATGGGTCGATAGTGGTATGACGCAACAATGGGGTAGAATCGATAACACTTATGTCGAGATCGCTATGACGACGAGGTCTGAGCCGTGTGTGTGAATCCTTTAAAATCCACAATGAATAATAAACGCATGATGTGAAGTTTACACATTTATTAAATAAACAATTTAATTAATTTAGAGTGTTATTGGCGTTGTGGAAAAACCTGCTTTTCTATGACGTCACAATAAGTATATAAACGCAATACACAATTCGCGTTGTCACTTTCATCACCATGTCTGAGCGAATACCCAACGACTTACGGAATAGCAGAAATGGGCTCTCAACCAATTATATTGAACAGCGATTGAGATTTTTAGAGGAACAACTACACATACAGCGAGAGCGTGAATTAGAACTCCGCAGAGAAAACTGGCAACGAGTGAGATTTTTACAGCGGGGAGGGGGATAGCCAGAGAAAAACGCCAGTTAGTGTCGGAATATTATCGAATCAAGCTCGACAGAGGCCGCCATTCCAGGAAATTTAAAGTGAAACAAAATGTGTACAACGTTACTTTCAAAGAGCTTCCAGATTCTTCCTTTATTCGGCGATTATTCAAAGATATGCTCAAAAATGTGAAACGGGAAATGCAGTGTAACCCCAATGATTATGTACGGCTCAACATTCGACACCCGTCTTTGGATTCCGAGATTTGGGTTGAATTTACCCAGTCTAAAAACCTCAACGAGGAGAAAATTTTAAACAAAATAGAAGCCGTACAGCAATCTAAAAAAGAGTTCCTGATGACAGACGGAGCCACACAGTTAGATTTTTTTCATGTCAAATATCCTCAAGGGAGTGGCGGCGGTATGAAGAAAAAGCATCTACAAGTCGATAAAAAGAAATTTAAGATCTCCAAGAGAGCTATCGTTCGTATTAATAACCCCGAGGATTTCCTGTGTCTACCCCGAGCTATTGCCGTGGCACAGTTACACAGTCAAAAACCTGAGGTTCCGGACCCCGAATGGGAGAAAAAATGGTTAAAGATGAGAAAAGGGGATACACAAGCTCTCGACCAGAAACGACAGGCCTTAGCGCTCATGGAACTCGCCGGGTGTGCAAACGACCAACCGTGTGTGCCTCAGGAATGGGAGAAATTACATCAGGTCTTGGCTCCCGAGTATCGCTTGAAAATATTTCAATTTAAGACAAACACGCAGCGATTACGATTAGACCCCATCTACAGAGGTCAGGGGAGGAGAAAATGTTTGAACATCCTGATGGATAACGAGCATTACGATACCATAACATCGATGCCGGGAGTGACGGAAAACACATATTATTGTGATTACTGTGATGTTGGATATAGCCACATCGAAGAGCACCGTACCGTCTGCCCTCACCGCTGTTCGTTTTGTTTAGCCGATTCTCCCTGTACCCCGGACGGCACCCGCACGGAATGTGCTCATTGTAAGGGATTTTTTAGAAATGCTGCGTGTTACCAGACCCACTTGAAACCTTACAGTAGCAATACCGCGACAACCGTGTGTAATTTAATGGGACGTTGCGACCAGTGTCAGAAATGGATGTCTAAGCAATTATTAAAGGAACACGCGTGCGGGGGAAAAACACAATGCCGCATCTGCAAGAAACTCGTCACCACCCCACATCTCTGCTTCGTTCAAAAGAAACCCAAGCCCAAACGCAACAAGGAATTGAAAATGTACATTTATTTCGATTTTGAATGTACCCAGGAAAACGGAATTCACACCCCTAATCTCTGTGTGGCCGAACGCGTGTGTCAACATTGCGACAGTTTAGACATTGACACGCGCTGTGATCACTGTCATGCGTTTGGCTCGCAACGCCGCTTCGTATTTCAAGGCCCCGACACCTTAAAACAGTTTATGGACTGGTTGTTACAATCCGAGACGGATGAGAAGGGTAATGTGAGCTTCAAACACGATGAAACGACCGTCATTGCGCACAATTTCAAGGGATACGATGGGCAGTTCATCTTGAACTATCTAGTGCATACGGCCTGTATCAAACCCGCAGTCATCCTCAACGGCAGTAAAATCTTGTGCATGGGAGTGTTCGGCTTGAGATTCATCGATTCATACAATTTCCTCCCCTTTGCCCTCGCCAAGATGCCCTCTGCGTTTGGATTAACAGAACTGAAAAAAGGTTATTTCCCTCACTTTTTCAACACGGAACAGAACCAGAATTACGTGGGGCCTTATCCCGATGCTCACTACTACAATCCTGACGACATGTCGATCGCTAATCGTGCAGCCTTCTATACCTGGTACACTCAACAGGCCGGGAAAGTGTTCGATTTCCAGAAGGAATTCCTGGCTTACTGTATCTCGGATGTGGATATTTTACGCCGTTGTTGTGCGCAATTTAAGGCGACACTCTACGGACTCGTCCGCGTCGACCCGTTTCAGGAATCCATCACTTTTGCTAGCACGGCTAATTTAGCGTATCGCCGAGGATTCATGGCACAGGACACCATAGCCATCATCCCCAATATGGGATATCAACCGTCGCGCCGCTACTCGGCCAAGGCCTGTCGCTGGCTCACCTCCCTGGACCGCAACATACGTCATGCTAAGAACGGGGGCGAAATTACCATAGGCCCTTATACGGTGGACGGCTACAAGGAGGAATCCCGCACCGTGTACGAATTTTACGGCTGCTACTGGCACGGGTGCCCCACCTGTTATCCGAATCTGTTGACGGAAACCCACCCCCATCGAGTCCAGCAGACGTATCAAACCCTGTACGAGCAAACCTTGAAACGCGCCGCCGCCTTAGAGCAACAAGGATATACCGTCGTGAGCATCTGGGAACACGAGTTTGATCGACAAGTGAAAAACAATCCAGAGTTACAAACATTACTACGAGACCTCGATATTCAGGACCCCTTAAATCCCCGCGATGCCTTATACGGAGGTCGTACCAATGCTACTCGCCTGTATTGCGAGGAGGGAGACATGCGATACGTCGATGTGTGTTCTCTGTATCCTTACGTGTTGAAATACAGAACGTTTCCCATCGATCATCCTCAAGTCATCACCAGCGATTTCAAGAATGTGAGAGAGTACTTTGGTCTCATTCATTGTCGTGTCTTACCACCACGAGGGCTGTATCATCCCGTGCTACCCTATAAGACGGGAGGAAAATTACTTTTCCCCTTATGCCGAACCTGCGCCGAACATCGCAACTTAGGACCCGACGATCGATGCAGTCACAGCGATTCAGAACGCAGTCTGACTGGCACCTGGGTGACCGTAGAAGTACACAAAGCTCTAGATCTCGGTTATCGGCTCGACCGTATCTATGAAGTCTGGCATTTTGAAAAGACCAGTCAGGACTTGTTTCGATCTTACATCGATACTTTTTTAAAAATTAAACAAGAAGCTTCCGGATTCCCCGATGAATGTCAAACGAGCGAACAAAAACAAGACTACATCGATGAGATCCGGCGCCGGGAAGGCATCTTCATGAATCTAATAGACATCGAGAAAAACCCCGTCCGTAGAACCATTGCCAAACTCTTTTTAAATTGTCTCTGGGGAAAATTTGCACAACGATTACAACTACCACAAACACAGTATTTAACCGAAGAAGAATTACAGAAAAAATTACAAGATGCCACTCTAGAAATCAAAGGAGTCGAGCTGCTGGAAAATCGAGATCATCCGGAAACTGACATGATGCTAATCAATTATCAAGAGAAAGAAGAATTCCTAGAAGACTGTCCTTTTGGAAACGTAGTGCTGGCTTGTTTTACCACAGCGCATGCTCGTTTACATCTCTACGAGACTCTAGAGCCTTTGGGGGATCGCGTCCTCTATTTTGATACGGATAGTATTATCTATCAACATGACGAGACCCAATTTAACCCTACCATTGTCAACAGTTTAGGCGGCTGGACCGATGAATTGAGTGGAGATCGTATCATCAAGTACATGTCGGGAGGCCCTAAAAATTATGCATACGAGACCCAGGGGGGAAAATCAATGTGCAAAGTTAAAGGACTGACGCTCAATTATCGCGCTTCTAAGATCGTCTCACTCGCTACCTTAGAAAAAATGTTAAAAGGAGAAGAAGAAGAAGTTAATGTGCGTTATCCTCACTACATTCAGAAAACGCGCCAGCACGATGTTCGCACCATCCCCTTAGTAAAGAAATACCGCGTAGTGTACGACAAGCGACATCGGGTTCACCATTACAACACGCTTCCTTATGGATATTAGGTATAAAAAAGGAAACGCGTCTTGAGAAAAACATCAGTCTGCAAAATGAGTAAATACGGATCACTACAGAATCCTTCAGTGCCTTCCTATGGTGAATTATCGGCTCGTCTAGCGTCATTTCATACAGCCCCCGATATTCTGTTGAACTTATTACCTAACATTGCAGAAGCCGGATTCTTTTACAAAGGAATGGATGATCATGTGCGTTGTTTTCATTGCACATTGTCTCTCAAACATTGGGAACCCGGGGACGATCCTTGGATAGAACATGCCTATTGGAGCCCTCATTGTGCTTACGTGTTGTGCAATAAAAGTGTCAAATGGGTACGACAAGCCTTCAATGCCTATGCCCGCGCTAAAGACAGTGATCGCGATTGGGGAGACTTACCCTTAGACGGGGCAGGGAATCCAATGTGTACCCAGAAATGTCACATTTGTTTAGAACGAGACTTGAGAATTGCTTTTTTACCTTGTGGTCATTTATGTACTTGTGCTATGTGTGCTTCAGGACTTAGAACATGTCCTATTTGTAGAGATTCTTTTGTAGAAACGGTTCGTATTTTTACTTGTTAATAAATATGTATGATTCCATGAACTTGTGTCATTTATCAAGATGTATGCCTACGAGACACTGGCCCCGTTTCAATTGAAACATGAATTTACTATGGTGGTGGCGGGTCCCTCTAAATCGGGCAAAACAGAATTTGTGAAGCAACTGGTACAAAATACGCAGTGGATATCACCACCCCCAGAAAAAATAGTCTGTTGTTCTCGAGAATGGCAACCGGCTTACGAATCATTACAAGAGTCGGTGACATTCGTTCACAACATTCCTCAAGACGATGAGAAATTAGTCGCCGATCTCACTACTCGCCATTTACTCATTTTTGATGATATGATGTGCGGTAAAGCCATAGAATCTATTGTAGATTGGTTTACGCGCAAAGCGCATCATCGTAATACCAGTGTTATATATATCACGCGAAATCTATTTGATTGCGCCGTGCAACATCGTACTATCAGTCTGAATGCCCACTATCTCGTGTTGTTTAAAAATCCTAGAGATAAATCTCAGATTGGGGTATTAAGTCGCCAATTACAAATGCCTCATTTATTACCCGCGTATGATGAAGCCACCAGTATTCCTCACGGGTATTTACTAGTCGATTTAAGTCCTCAGACACCCGAGGATTTAAGATTAAGACGTCAACTCTTTTCTACCTTAGCGGTGCACATGCCACCGAGAGTATAAATATCATTATGAATGACTATTCATTTCATTTCACAAACACCTTTCATCATGGGCAGACCTACATCCAAGAGTAAATTAGTGAAAACGTTACGACGTTTACAGCGGGAACGGGATCCCATTCAACGAGCCCATCTCATTGAATTAGGGTGTAAAGCCTTACTCAACTGGTTTGCCATGGGCGCTAAAAATTTATTACGAGGAGTCTTACCCGTGAATAAACTCACGGGGCGTTTCATTCAAGCACATCGTCACGACTTGAATGTCATTGCCAATAAGAATGCGAATGAAGAAGATCGTTAAAAAGCCATTTTGAAACGGGGTGGAGCCGGATTCTTAGGAGGGACCATCATTCGTCATTTGTTCAAATGGGAAACGTAAAAGACGTCCCCGTAGTGTGGCGAGAGTCGTGAAGCAAAAGAAAACACGTGTGTTACCCCCTTCCCTCTTAGCCTTAGCCAAGAAAAGAAAAAAGAAAGTTCCTAAAGTTCCTAAGAAAGTTCCGAAACTCATCATTCACCGGAAGACCCACGATCCTAAAACCAGTGTCCTGGCTCCTTATCTCTTACGCATGGCTAAATTTCCTAAGAAGAAGAAGACCCCTAAACTCATCGTGAAAATCCCTTTTTCGAAATATATGACACCTCAAAATACCCCACCCAGGAAAACGAAGACTTTAGCAGAACTAAAACAAGGATTAGCTGAAAAGAAAATGGAACGAGCCATGCGAGGACCCATAGGAACTTCCAGAACCACCGATACAGCCTTACCCAGTTTTGGTCAAGCCTTTGGGGGTATGACACATTTTACTCCCTTAACCACATCGACCCCTAAGCAGAAATACAAATGTCGATATTGTCCTCTGCAATACAATTTGAAAAGTAGCCGCGATCGTCACGAGGAGACCGTTCATCACGGGCGTTTCAATCCCCAGCACCCGAGCGCGTAACACTATAAAAAGCAGGGGGAATGTGCACAGACCTTCATTATTACACTATGGCTGATACGAAGAAGTGTGAATCCCGATTAAGACCTCATTTACCCCTCTTGCAAACCTTAGCGGCTCCTCATTATTCCTCCAAATTAAAGAGAGAGGTCATCAAATATTGTTCCAATGACTGCATTCTAAAGATTTGTGAGATCGTGTACAATATATTAAAAGGGGTGATTCCTCTCACTCCCGCTCAGAAGCGACAACTTGCTCCGAAGAAGCACATCTTAAGACGCATGGTGCAGCCGCAACCCATGAAAAAACGACGAGCGTTACTCAATCAGAAAGGAGGTTTGGCTTCATTCGTTTGTGGAATTAACAAAATTTGCAAATATCCCAATAGAAGATGAGTCGTAAAATGGTATTAGTACCCGAAGCCATGCTGAATGAGTTGAAGGGAAAATTACCCAAGCCTCCCGAATTTCAATCGACCGTGGGGTTACGCAGTGAATTAGATGACATCGAACATCGAGATGATTTAACCGAGGGGGAAAAAGTAGCTTTGTATGGCCATCAACTTCATCGATATCGACAATATTTACAACAAGCACGACAACAGACTCCATCTAAACCTTTACCACCGACACCACCTGTGGGAATACCAACGCCTGGAGGTGCCACAGCCGCAGATACCATTGCATTAGAAGATCAGATTATCAAAAGTGTCAGTAAACCGGGTCAAAAGAAAGCGGGTTTATTACTCGATCATCTCAAGAAATCCAAAGTCTTAACTTGGAGTAAAGAAGGAGAAATCAGTTATAGAGGACATAAGGTCCCCAATTCCAATATCGTGGATTTAATCACCGAGTCCCAGAGACAAAAACCTTTAAAACATCGTGAACCCCCTGCAGGGTTACAGCAATTTGCCCAAGCTTTAAAAGAAACGAATGCCCCTAAAGGATATGTGACCAATCGGGATGTTATAAAAGCGATGGACAAGCCCGGAAAAATCAGTACTCCTAAACCTATAGATGAAGATGAGAGCGGATTTCAAGAAATCTCGGGTTTTGACCAATATTTCTATGAAACTCCCAGACGAATGATGACCCCTAAAAATATCAGGGAGGCTGGTAAAAAGACATCACGTGAAATTGGAAAATGGTTAACGCTACCATGAAAAAATCTAGGAATCAGATCTTACAGCGACTTTATTACGACCCTAAGACGGGGTATGGAGGAGTACAGGCTTTATACCGTCAAGTGCGTAAATTAGGTCATAAGATTACTCTTGCTCAAATTCGAGAATGGTTCAAAGAACAGGATACGTATACCCTACATAAGCCCATACGTCGGAAATTTAAAAGACAACAGACGCGAGTGACGGATATAGATGAACAATGGCAGTTAGATTTAGCCGACGTCTCGAACTTGAAGAAATACAATGATGGGTATACGTTTTTATTGTGTGCGATTGACGTCTTGTCGAAATATGCGTGGGTGGTGCCTTTAAAACAGAAAACGGGGAAAGAAATGATACGAGGCCTCAAATGGATATTTCGAGACGGACGTCGCCCCGTTCGCATTCAATCGGATCAAGGGAGAGAATTCACAAATAAAGAATTTCTGCAAGCCTTCAAATCCATTCATTTCTTTACGACGCGTAATGCCGAAACCAAAGCCAGTATCGTGGAGCGTTTTCAACGCACCCTGAAAGCACGTATGTGGCGATATTTTACACGTCATAAAACACGACGGTATGTGGATGTTTTACCCGATCTGGTACACGGTTACAATCACACGTATCATCGTAGTATTCAGAGAGCTCCTGCTCAAGTCAATGGCAAGAACGTCTTGAAGGTATGGAAAATCTTGTACGGAAAACAGAGACTATCATCGACCTCTTCATTACAAGCGGGAGATCGTGTACTTATCAGTAAAGCGAAACGTACATTTGAAAAAGGTTATTTACCGAATTGGACGACAGAATTGTTTACCATTTCCAGAAAAGTTCCAGGACGCAACGTATATCGAATTAAAGACGACCATGGAGAAGAATTAGAAGGAACGTTTTACGATAAAGAATTACAAGCAGTAATTAAAAAAGACGATGTCTACGAAGTGGAGGAGATCTTAGGGTATAAAAAGCGGCGCGTGGGGAAAAAAGTCATTTCAGAAGTCAAAATGCGTTGGAAAGGATATCCCCCTAGTTTTGACTCATGGATTCCGCAAGCGGATCTCATTCTGCCATGACCGTCCAATGGAAATTCTTGGGTGAAAAAGTCCCTCGAGCAGAAATTGTGTATTTTGCACAATTATTCCTGTGTTTAACAATCATTATTACGTCGGTCGTGATGTTAGCCTTAGGCGATTCCAATCGTGATTTTTGGATGGTCATATTAAGTTATCTCGTAGGCTACGTCATGCCTAGTCCACAAATGACGTTAGCGACCCCGAGTATAAAACAGGAACGATCTTCTTCAGATTCACCAGTTCACCATGGCTAACACACAGTACGCATGGAAACAAGAGGGAAAGAAAACGGCATGGTTTGCGGATAAGAAGATGTGTTTGAGACATTGTAAACAACACAAAGTGTTAGATCAACCGGTGTACTTGTACAAACGTATACTGATACCTCACGGTTGGTCAGCCTTTATCATGAAGACCAAGTATCAAGATTTTCGTTGGAAAGTGAAAGCCCATTGGGGATGTTTCGGACGACAACACGAATCGGAATGGACATTGATTGAGAGTCCTTGGTTTGACAATTCCGAGGACTGTCTCCGACATTTCAAAGACAGATTACAGGAGGGGTATGATGTGGCCGATTGCTGGGGAACCCGACACTATCTGATGATGCGCCGCCGTTTAGTCGAGAGAGGAACACTAGAGTTGGAAGACTCCTTTCTACAATCGTTGACTTGCGGTGGTGGTCGCGATCAAGAAGAATGACATGTAAAATTGTGTATTAACATTATGTTGTATGTTCAATAAAATATGAAAATGTTCATTGTGTTATGAGTATAAATAGAGAAGGAACGGAAACATGGTCATCATTTGAATCATCATGGCTCACCGAGAAGGGTTTTACATGACTCTCCTCAGTGATGGGTCTATGGAAGCTTTTTCAAATAATACGACTGCTCAATTAAAAACCTTATTATCACAAACCGTGGATTTAACGGACGGAGAATGGGAAGTAGGGCTAACCGAAATGATGTATACCAATGCCTTGAAAAACATTACAAAGGAAGAGGCTTATTTTGACATCCTTATCCCTACAGCTTACGCCCAACAGATTAAAAATCCAGATACGTTTAAATGGGGGCGATTTACACTGACCAAAAAAAACTCGATCCCTTTAAATCGGTGTGCTGTAGTGGTTGATTGGACCCATACGGATTGGGGGGATGTCATTCCACTCAATGCTATGATGACTATTTACCGAATTCACTTTAGACCTGGGGCTTACATTCATTCCACGGCTTTAATCGATGAAATCAATGAAGCCTTGCGCAGAACATTCGCAAAGATATGGAAAACAGCCGGCGATCCGCGAGAAGAGAATTCTATGAAATTAGTGTACTTCGAGAAATATGATCGAGTCATGTATCAGTTTCATGGTAGTATACTTAAAAAAAACAGCCTTAGCCATCCGTTTTCCCACTGGCTTAGCTTACAAACTCGGAATAGGGAGTGAGGAACTCATCATTCCCAATGAACCCATGACTACGTGGTTGAACGTGACTTACTTAGCCAACCATACCATGGATTTGTACGAAAATCTGAAATCCATGTACGTGTATTGCGATGTGGTGGATCCACAGGTGGTGGGGTCCAACGAATTGAAATTATTAAGAGTGGTTCCTTGTACCTTTCATCAAGATGATAGACAACAAGCCAAATGGGAACCTATCCGTGCAGAATATTTGAAACTGAGTAAAAAACATTTCGATACCATCGATATTCACATCATGACCTCTCTGGGGACCCCCATGCCCTTTTTAAATGGAAGAACGATCGTGAAACTTCATTTCCGAAAAGTGTATTGAAGAGAAAAGTCGTGTGACGATGAAGTATCATCGTGGAGTCAGACGACAGAAAGGACACGGATTATTCACCATTCTCCTCCCTTTGATTGCTAGTGCCATAGCCGGAGCCGTCCAAGGAGGCAAAGGTATGAAAAGAAAAAAGAGGGGTCGCAAAAAGTATAAAAAGCGGGTAAGGCTCTGAAAGGGGTCAGTCTCGACAAAGATGCAGTATCAACGAGGTTTATTACACCAGCGGGGTCACGGGTGGGGTAGTCTCTTAAAAACAGTCGGTAAACTAGCGGCTCCCATGATCGGTCAGGTCGTTGGAGGGTTACTGGGAGGGAGCCCCGCACCACAAACAGGCGATGGATATTTTGGAGATTGGTCCAAGAGTTTGGCTCGTGGGCTTGTTAACACGGTCGCTAAAGTCATCGGAGGATTTTCCTTGCCCAATATAATACCGCCACCACAAGGGGGCAAAGGGAGGGCAGGTTTCGTCGATTTCCTCAAAAAGGTTAACCCCACGCAATGGGGAAAAGGTTTATTCACCGATTTGCTCAAATCGGGAGCTAAAAGTGCTTTATCAGCAGTCGCTAAAACGGGATTAGATGTCTTAGAAAATAAACGGTCTCTCAAAGATGCCATCAAGACACACGGAATACAAGCCATCAAAAATACGGGTCGTATGGCCATGCCGAGAATTCAACAAAAATTAAGATCCCGTCAAGGGGATAGTGTTTTAGCGGGGATGGGGAAACGAGGAGCACGACAATCCATGAAAGCCGGGTACCGGACGGGGTTAGATGTCTTAGAAAATAAACGATCTCTCAAACAAGCGCTCAGAACTCACGGAAGACAGGCGTTAGCAACCACTATGAGGAGAAAGAAAAGAAGAAAACAGAGAGGAAAAGGCTTTTTTTCCGATAGGGAGGCGTTAGCAACCGCTATGAGGAGAAAGAAAAGAAAACAGAGAGGAAAAGGCTTTTTTTACCGATTTACTCAAAACGGGAGCTAAACAAGCTTTGACGGCCGCCGCAAAGACGGGGTTAGATGTTTTAGAAAATAAGAGATCTCTCAAAGACGCTCTTAAGACACATGGTATACGAGCCGCTAAGAATACAGCTGGTATGGCCAAACATCGTCTCTTAGCAAGAGGGGGACCCCGTACAAGACAGGCCGGTGCACGAGGACATCGTAAGAGACAGTCCAAGACCCCCTCTCAACAACGTCTCTAAGGAGGACCTCGTAAAAGAAAGCCCCAGGCACCGGTCCGGGGTAAGAAGAAACGATCTCTCGACATTTTCGACTGAACCTATAAAAAGGAGATGTGAGGGAGGGGTGAACCCATTTGATTCCTAACAACGATCAGTAACACATCGTTCAAAAATGATGCACAGAGAATCCTGCGCGTGCGGGACCGACAGTTTGGAACTGTTTAAAGTTCCCCCGACAAACGTCACTTTAGAAGACTCTAAATGGATGGAATATTATCCGATTTCCAGTACGTTAAATTCGGATACGGCTCCCATTGAATTTGAAATCAAAGGTCAAGGAGATGAATATCTGGACTTATCTCAATCGTATCTCCAGATGGTCTGTAAATTCACCAAAGCAGACGGGACGGCTCTCACGGGAGCGGGTTCTACTTCTACCCCGGTCAATAACATCTTACATTCCTTATTCAGTGAAATCGATGTGAGTCTCAATGGCAAAGTCATTACCCCCGGAACGGATACTTATCCGTACAAAGCCTACTTGGAAAAATTACTGTCTTATGCCCCCAAAACTCTGAAAACTCAGATGAGAGCCTGTACCTTGTGGGAAAAAGATACCGCCGGTCAAATGGAAGATCGAGAGTATTCTGGTCTGGTTCAACCTCCAAAGGAATTTCCCGTAGCTAATGATAAAATCACCATCAATGCAGTGTTATCCACCCCAATATATCCCGACGATTCTCAGAATGTGGGGTTGAGAAAACGTCACCACAAAATAAATAACAGTAAGGAAATTGTCTTGATGGACCGTTTACATCTGGATTTGTTTCAGCAAGAGAAATGTCTGCCGAACGGAGTAGACGTCCGTCTCCGATTCAATCGTACCAGACCTCAATTCTACATGATGACCGATGCCGGAAGTAGTGGGAAAGTAGCCATTCAAAGTATGGTGTTGTGGGTGAGAAAAGTCAAACCGACTCCAACGATCATCAATCTGATCAATCAACAGCTGAGTACTCAAACAGCTAAATACCCATTGAGAAGAGTGGAAGTGAAAACGTTCACGATCCCCACCGGGATCCAATCGAAAATCACCGATCACCTATTCCAAGGTCAGATGCCCAAACTCATCCTCTTGGGGTTTGTGGAAAACGCCGCCTTTAACGGGGATGATGCTAAAAATCCGTTTAATTTCCAAAATCAGAAAATCAAAAAAATAGAAGTCAGTATCAATGGAGACATGATGGAAACTCGTCCCCTGGAACCGAATTTCACGGCCGATCAGTATCTGAGATCGTATTTAAGTCTGTACAAAGGATTGGGAAAATTAGGGCAAGATTGGGCTCCCGACATTACTCTGGAAGAATATAAAAACGGTTACACCCTATGGTGTATGGATTTCACCAAAGATCAAGAAGCTCAGACGGATAAATTTCATCTCATACAGACGGGGAACCTGAGAGTAGAAGTACAATTTGCCGACAGCATAGCGACGACCTTAAACTGCGTGGTGTATGCCGTCTTTGACAATTTGTTAGAAATCAACAAACAACGAGAAGTCAGCATCGATTACTGATGGACACGTATCAATTGAGAGACGTCTTATCTCGAGATTTAGGCCCTGCGTTTGGAGGTGTGTATCCTAGAGATGTATTACCGGAGATCTTGCCCCACCAAAAAGCGATCGTGATCAATACAGACCCTCATCATCGCCCCGGAGCCCACTGGGTGTGTTTGTATTTGAACAGCCCCATCATAGAATATTTTGATTCTTACGGATTACCCCCGATGCATCAAGAAATCAAAGCGTTTATGCGACGCCACGGCGACACTTGGATTCATAACACAAATTGTTATCAAGCGTTGAACACGGATGTCTGTGGACAATATTGTGTGTATTATCTACATCAACACCATCGTAAAAGAAAAACGGTTCAAGATTGGTTACTTCCTTGGAAAGGCACGGCGTTACAACGAGATCGTTATGTAGCCCAATGGTTTAAAGAGACATTTCGTAAACCTAGAACCTATAAAGGACAAAGTTGTCAATGTCATGGTATTAACTTGTCACTGATGTAATTGTTCAAATGTTTAATTGTTCAAATGTTTAATTGTTTACAAAATAAAAATTAAAAAAAAAAATCAAAAAAAAAAAAAATCTGTGTTGTGTGTACTTATATAAGACAGATTTGCCACAATTAAAAAATCAGTCTACTTAGACATGGAATACGTGCCAGTTTATAGAAGAGTCAAAGGCGTGAAAGAAACTCCTCAAAGTATGGCATGGACTTTTATCTTAGACAATGCAGGACCGGAGGATATCGTTAAAATCGTACAGAGTGAATACCAGTATTTGATCATGACCCGAGATCAACAAACGTTAAGAGGACTAATTCAAATGAAACACTGGAGAACGAAGCGTAACATGAGGCATTTCGTTCATCCTCTATGTTGTTGGAAAGCATATGAGAATAGTCTCGCATCCGAAAGACTACGTTACATGACGGGAGACTATGAAGAACACGGCAAGTTATTAACTATCAACACTGTGTAACTTTATCGATCATCAAAAAGTGTTTCTTAATAATAAAAGTGCAACTGGTGTTAGTTTTTGTTTCTCTCAACCATTGTGATAAAAAGCATCTTTTCATAAGATGTGGGTGGCCCTTAAAAGGGCCGGGGGGACTATGAAAGCCCCCCACACTGTCTATGGGGTTGTCTACCCCTTACTGTCTGGCAGCCTTGTTCTTCCGCTGGCGGCGGCGGCGTCTCTTGAGCGGCTTCTTGGGGGCATCTGGCACTCCTTCATAGAAGAAGTGTCACTCAAATGAGTCGTCGGGTTGGAACACAATGCGCCCCGGGGGCCGCTGTACCAGTTCCAGCTCGGCATCCCAGTCCTCACGCTGATCCTCCGGGACCAGGTTGTGGTTCGTGATGGGTGGACTCGGAACTTGACTCATCTTCTTCTTTCTTCTATCTTCTTTCTTCTATATCTTAAAAATCCTCAATTCGCTTGCTGGATCACCAGTGAAGCGAACTGGCGAGCGCGCCGGTATATATCAGGAAAGCGCGGACCTCCTCGAAAACATCCCTCGCTTCGGAGACGAAGCCAAGATGGCGGCCGTCAAAATGGCGGATTTGTGCTTTCGAGCAGAGTGTTTTTTCTCATTTTCTTTTTCTAGACATTCGATATCTGTGCATGGTAGATTTAATCTGATAGATTCTAGGGCGTGGAATTCGTTAAACTTACTTTTATTTTGCTACGTCGCATAGTTTTCAAAGAATCAAAGGTCAAAGAGGTCGAGTCGAGGCTCGATGTTTCTTCTCCGCCTCTTTAAAACTTCATTTCTCACGTCTGTGAGGTAGTAGAAACCTCAATGATAGTTAGATCGATAGAGAAAAACCTATTTCATCCTATTTTAATGCCACTTTGAATGGGGTAGTGAACCTTTGACAAAGAAACCCCATGATTGACACTCAACAAACACACCGCGTGAATGTGACTTATAAAAACGAAAGCTGTAGCCTCGACACGCATCATTCACATCATGAGTGTGACTTATGTGCAGGGAGATTTACTCACTATGAAAGTCGATGGTATTGTACAACAATGTAATTGTTTAACGGTGAAACCTCATGGATTAAGTCAAAGTATTGCCGACAAATATCCATGGGGCAACTTGTATGCTACACGGAGACCCTTAGGCCGTAGAAATCTAGCTATAGAACCCGATCGAGGAATACCCGGCACGTTACGCATCTTATCAAATGCTACAGACCCTGATGTGATTTGTTTCTTAGCCCAGTGGGATTACGGAAAAGGAACTCAGCGTATTCCCCGCTATCGAGATACACCCGAACAGCGAGAACTATGGTTTCAACAATGTTTACGTGAATTGGCCACATTATCGTACAAGACTTTAGCCTTCCCTTATAAGATTGGGTGTGGGTTAGCGGGAGGAAATTGGACTCATTACAGACAATGTATTCATGATTTTGCTTATAGGTATGATCAACAAGTGTATATTGTCATTAAATCATGTATTTGTTAATAAAGTGCAACTGGTGTTAATTTGTTTCTCAATCATTGTCATAAAAGCATCTTTTCGTAACATGTGGGTGGCCCTAAAAAGGGCCGTTTGGTCCTAAGGACCGACTTTCAATGCCTGGCTCCGGTAAACCGGCATAACGGGCACCATCCCCGGGTGTGTCGCCGCTCCTCTATCCGCTCCACGCACAGGCAGCAAGCTGGGCGCTGCCTACATCCCCTGCACGTAATACCGGAGTGTACCCTGTCTTGCCAGCAGACAGGGCACTTAAACCAGATAGGAACCGCCCTATCTGCCCAGCCAGGGACAGTCATAGGGTGGTTCCTCGGGGGATGACTTGCCACAGGTGCGTGGGTTGGTCTCGGTGGCGGAGTCCTCCCTGCAGACCGGATGGTAGGTGGTGGGGGTCTTGCAGGGGCTGCTGGTCTCGGTGGTGATGGTGGTGGCGTGTCTGCGACCAACAGCGACGGACTCTGGGCTGGGCTTGGAGGTGGCGCGGGGGACGGTGACCTCGGTGAGTACTCCACCGGTGACGCTGGCGACTCGCTCATAGGCACCGGGCTGTATTCCTCAGGTGCCGATGGTATCGCTGGTGGTGGTGCTGTAGGCGTCGACGGGGAGTAAGGTGGTGGTGGTGAGGGTGGTTGTGGGGCCCGTCGGCGCGGTCTCGTAGCCGTGGACATCCGAGCGGTGCGGCGGCGACTCCTCCCTTCATACTCTTGCCGCACCCGGTCGATGATCTCACGGGCCCCACTCCGGTCGAAAGGGGAGAAGGTACTCAGGTCGTTCTGAGAACGGACGACCCAATTCTCCCCTACCCGCTCCTCAGCCACCACTACCAGCCGGTACCGAAAGCCAGGCAGGGTCTGGAAATTGTAGATCGGGTCTCTTCTTCCTTCAGCCATTCTTCTATAACTTCTTAAAATCTTCTATCTTCTTTCTTCAAAAATCATAAAATCAGTGCTGGATCACCAGTGAAGCGAACTGGCGAGCGCGCCGGTATATATCAGGAAAGCGCGGACCTCCTCGAAAACATCCCTCGCTTCGGAGACGAAGCCAAGATGGCGGCCGTCTAAATGGCGGATTTGTGCTTTCGAGAAGAGAGTTTTTTCTCATTTTCTTTTTCTAGACATTCGATATCTGTGCATGGTGGATTTAATCTGATAGATTCTGGGGCGCGGAATTCAATAGTCTTATTTTTATTTTGCTACGTCGCATAGTTTTCAAAGAAACAGAGGTCAAAGAGGTCGAGTCGAGGTTCAATGTTTCTTCACCGCCTCTTTAAAAATTTATTTCTCGACCATGTACATCCCTAAAAACAGCTCATAAGGTCTATTCGATAGAAAACACCTTATTTGATTCGATTTTCACTCTACCTTTAGGATTTTCTGGATTCCTCAACAAATAAACCCTTCTCTGAGAGACTCAACTAAACACAGCTTTCGTGTAAACAATTTTATTCATGTCACATATTTCAAATACATAACTCCCATACACAACACCAATACACATGTCTTTTTAAAATTGGGTCCAACAATTTTTCCATTTCTCGAATCCTGCGTTGAAATCGATATCGATCAGCGGCTACTGTCATCCAGATACTTTTCCGGTCTTCTTCGGGTAACAGATACACTTCCTTATTGTCCAGATTAAAAGTTACACATTTTCTTGTATTTTGTTGTACATGTGATGAAGATACCGCACTCGAAGGGTCTCGATCACGCCACTGATGTGCGGCTTTGTTCTCTTTAACTCCTCGGCTACTAAATGAATCAACACCAATGACTCGGTGTTGATACGGTTCTCGAGCAAATGTCTGCAGATCCACCAATATTCGTCTAAAGTGATTGGAAATAATACCGCACGAAGATAGGATTTCAATTTTTGAAAATCTGGCAAGTTTTCTATTTCCTCAATACACTGTAGGACAAATGTTTTTTCGATGTTATCCCTGGCAGTCATGATTTCATAAATGAAATGAATTAAGTTCTTCACACTTTATGTATACTTCTCGAAGCCAGTCCTTGGTGATACTTTCAATCTCGGCGGTTTTTTCTGGCATGCGTTTCTTGAATTCTTCCCCCACGACATAAATTAACATCAACCCCGCATCGTTATAGAGATTGATGTACACTTGGTTCCGTAGATCTGTATATTGGTCCAGAGTCAATGGAAACACTCCCGCTATCAGAAATTTTTTAGCGAATTGAAACACCACATCGTCTTGCATTTTCTCGACCCATTCTAATGCATGGTTATGCGCTTTTTCTGCGATGTTGTCACTTTCAGCCATGATTTGTAAATGACTAAAATGAATACAAGTATCCGCTTTTTCTACGATGTTGTCACTTCCAGCCATGATTCGATAATGAAGGAAAACTAGTTAAAACGGATTATTTCCATGAATCCTTCTTGTAAACATTCTCGTAGAATGATCTCGATGTCTCGGATTTGATCGGGGATGATTTTCTTCAGTTCCTCAGCATACAAATAGATCATGATCAATCGCCCGGGATTCGTGTCTTTAACTAACGATCTACCAATCCTCTGAAAACTGTCAAGATTCCCCACCTCGTGTATCACCGATTGTACACAGGCTTTAGCAGATTTATACCAAGACGAATTTTCAACAATCTTGACAAAATCTATAATACAAGTATGACCGTCTAACCTAGTGTTGGAAGTTCCACCCATAGTGAATAAATAAGTTAAGAAAACATTCGTATTTATAGGGAAAAGGTCGTGGAGTGCAGAGAATATTCTAGATTTGATACAATAGAGTTTTTCAAGTTCAATTAGTGCACTCGCACGCGCCGGTCGCGAGATGTTCTAGATGAAACCGGTTTTTCCGATGATGCAATAACCTGTTGTACAGTAGCACGCGCTAACATTCTCGACCATTACACTGTTAGTCATGGACGACAACGTATGGGAAGAATTGAAAGAGATGCGTCGAATGAGAAATCGTAGGAGAAGATCTAAAAATTGGTGTTTTGAATATGTCTTACAAGAGAGGGAAACGGAACATGCCATTCTGATCGATTTGGAAGATTGCTACCGCGACAATACTGTAATACAGTTTATGATTGCCCAGTTTTACACGCTGTCTAACGGAACCAGAAAAGTGTCGGGATTCATGCGTTTGAAAAAACGTCGTAACAGAGGTGGTGCATGGCGGCAGCTTTTTTGTGCAAACATTTATTGGCTGGAAACAATCAACGTGATGAATTTCCGAGGTAGCAGAGCTCAAAAAATAGAAAACGCCATTACCTCACCAGATCACAGTTATAACTTTTATGATGTAGATTATCCCTACGAATTTGGCTTAAAAGATTATTAAAAACACACACACACACAAAACAGCCCTTTTCAGGGCTATTTTAAACACCAATATAAGTTCCATTCCACTAAAGTCAATGTGTAGCAATGTGCACTAGCACGCGCTGGTCGCGAGATGTTCTAGATGAAACCGGTTTTTCAAGTTCAATTAGTGCACTAGCACGCGCTGGTCGCGAGATGTTCTAAATGAAACCGGTTTTTCCAGAAAAAAAGATGCTGCAACCACGTGCTCCCCACGTGCTCCCCACGAGACAGAATAGTCTAGACATTTTGCTGGCTATAAAAGCGGAGCCCAAGTGTCAGTCCTCATTCGATCTTCAATCACCTTCCAGAAGACATGGCTCAGAAACAACTAGAATTTGTGGACAAAGCTCAGAAGAAAATAGATCAGCTGGTACAGAAGCAGATAGCGCCACAGAAAGACTACATTGAACTGAAGAAAGCTAAGACTGACGATCAGAAGACTGAACTGGGGAAGACCTCGAACTTCTATCTCACGTCTCCAGACTACGTTGGTCAACAAGTGAAGATGCCCCAGACCTCGAGCTTCAATCTCTCCCCGTCGAACCAGACCACGAGCTTCAATCTCACGCCTTCAGACTACATTGCTCAACAAGAGAAGATGGCCCAGACCTCGGATTACCTCCCTAGCCAGAATCCGACAGACCCGGGATTAGGCTTCTATTTTCCCGATTCACAGGATGCTACGGGACTGGAGATGGGCTTATACAATAAACCCCCCTTCGGTGGAGAAGATTCCCGCATGAGCAGGGCCGATTTCGCCATCATTACGACCACACTGGACGGTATTGTCAACCGGATCAACGTGATGGCTGATGAAATCGCCAATCACACCGCGGTGCTGGTGAAAAAATCGAGGAATTAGCAGCAACCAGAGAGAAATTAGCAGCAACCCGTAAGGACATCCCCACCAGAAGAAGGAAGGACCCAGCCACTAACCCCTGTTTTACATGTGGAGAAACGGGACATTGGTCACCAGATTGCCCTCAGAAAGTCAAGAAAACTGTAGAAAAGGACCCTTGTTACAAGTGTGGGAAATTAGGCCACTGGATCAGCGACTGCCCGAGAGATGAAGACGAATTGATGGCTATGATTGGCGAGGTACCCGGCACAAAACCTCCGGTCATAAGAGAGTACACCACATCGGAGAAGTGGAACCCACCACCCCTAAGAAAACGAGCAAAGAGATGAGTGAAGGAGAACCCCCTAAAAAGAAGAGAAAGCTGAGCCGAAAGAATAAAGAATGAACGTGTGATAAAACTGGTGTGGACTTTATTCTGACAATTTTAATGTTTAACTGTATAAAATTGTGTTCAATTGTTATTCAAATTGTTTATTTAATAAATGTGTAAACTTCACATCATGCGTTTATTATTCATTGTGGATTTTAAAGGATTTTAAAGGATTCACACACACACGGCTCAGACCTCGTCGTCATAGCGATCTCGACATAAGTGTTATCGATTCTACCCCATTGTTGCGTCATACCACTATCGACCCATTGTTGCGTCATAACACTATCGACCCATTGTTGCGTCATAACACCTATCTTCGCTCTAGTTCATACCAACCTAGCCCTGCACAGCACGCGCTAGGCACGCCCCGCCTTAGCAACGCCCTACCTCGGCCGCTCTCCAGTGCGTTCTAAAACTTGACCTTTTGACCTCAAAAGTGCACTCAGTTGAACCACCCATCGAGCCGGGTTATACTACTAACGGGTGAATAATTTACATCGGGATCGAAATTCAGAAGTAAAAGTAAAACCCAAACTACCACATTCCTCCCCCCTTAAAGACAAATGCTATACATTGGACTAAAAGCTAGGATATAGAAATGAAAAATAAACCCCTCTTCCCCCCATGGAAAACAATGGTATACATTGTACAAAATATATGAATGAATGTATACGTAATATACAAAAATGCGGGTAATTTAACAGTTCTCCTCGGTTAGTATCGACACATTGACTTCACCAAAATGTCAGGAACGCGAAAACAAGAATAGTTCACAACACTGTCACATCACGTTCACTTGATTTAGTTTCTTAGGTCCAGATACTCCGAAGATCATGAATCACGGATATCCCACAGAGTTGAAAACCATGTGTTCCTTGCATCAATCTCTGGATTCCGTTTGTAGCTGTCATCCATATCCCACCAGAAACTGAAAAAATAGTCTGAAAGCATGTTTAGCAAGAGTACTAAGTATATGAAAGTAATCATAAGTAATATCATAATTACTGGTAAATGAATAAATAAGAAAATTTAAAGAAAAATATATAATAGAGTAAATTTACGCGGTTTATAATAATTTCACATCCCAAAATTGTCATACAGATGTCAGGGGATAGAAATCTACTTAATCGTATCAATTTACGCGTTTTTAATAAAGGTAGTAAATTTTAAATAAAAAGAACACAAACTGTGTGTACACACACACACACACGTATGTGTAGCATAAAGTACGATCAACCAGTTTATCGTACATCTGGGTAACAAAACCCGCATGACCATTTCAATAAGTCAAATATCTAACCTATTCCTTTTGGAAATCCCGGTCTACAGGAAGGGTACAATACCAGCGACTCCACTGCATAACGGACCGAATTAGTGCTTGTGCACTGGCTCTTCACCAAGAAACAAACTTTACCAGGGGGAACAGTCCTCCCATCAAGTTTCAGTGCAAAAACAGAACGCAAGTCCAATCTATCAACTGGAGGTTCTAAAGAAAATTCCGATCTAGGAATGAATTCGTTTGCCTCAGGATTCAAAGAAGTCGCAACACAAACTGATTTCAACTCCGACTCGCAAATATCGTGAATATCATTCGAGTTACGAATATGAACTTCATCAGAATGAAATGATTCTTCATCGATAGAGTTTTCGGCGAATTCGTTCTGTGTATTACTCGTCAAAATGTCGGGTGGCCTACTGTGTTCGGTAATGTTTGAACGTTCTAGATCTGATGTCACGGCCCCAGCATCAGAACTTGTGAGTTTCCCGATATTTTGGGGTGACTTTGACGCACAGTCAGGATCATTCTTAGAAATGCTGATGGACAAAAACGATTCCGTAAAATATCTTTCAATGTTTGAAAATCTAAGGATACGGCTAAAGAATTTTCAGATAGAATGTGTCTTGCTGAGCCACGTAAAGACATAACAAGCTGACTTGCACACTCTCTCTCACTCCAGCCATTCCACTTAGCTGCATGTTCAAACTGAATGAAAAATTCTCCAATATCGTAACTCCCATCAAACAATGGTGGATTAATTTCTTTCCTAGAATCGACTGATTCATGCAAGAACCCCCTCTCTCGAAAACAACTCCCATTCTGTTCTAACTTAACTTTGATTTGGCTTTCTAACAAAGCACATTTCGTCGTTAAGAGATCTATCCTATGGTCTAAATCTGATAAAGGTTTGAAACCCCTTTGCATAACTGCATGGTGAGCAAAAATACTTCACCGTTGAATGCAAGGTGAAGATAACGAACAGTGATCAATCTCATAACTCCTATAAGCAATACAAAATAGATAGTTGGGCAAACACGGACCCCTGGACACACCAGAGGTGGGATCAGGTGCCTAGGAAGAGTAAGCATCCCCTGTTGACCGGTCACACCCGCCGTGAGCCCCATATCCTGATCAGGTAAACGGAGTTATCCGTAGTCAAAATCAGTGTGCCAAGAACGGCTTAACAATCGGTATGAAACACGTCAGACAGCATTTGACCCAATGCGAGGTTGCATTGACGAACTAGATCGTTATAACGACCATAGAATTTGCGAAATGCTGACTTCAATCGAGACTGTTGAAATCCCTGTACCATCAACTTGTTTGTCAGTAGCCTACCTCGATTTAAAAACTGACTATACCCAGAACAAGCTCTTGCATATCGAATCAGTTGAGAATATATATCCCCAAAAATATAAAGGTAAATGTAAAGAGAAAAAACTTTGACTAAAAAAAATGACAGAAAAATTCAGTCGAAATCCCAATCGCTGAAAAAGACTCACTGCGTGAAGCACGTGTCTATGACAGTCACTGCCAAACAACAATAGAAATTCTATCCCGAGTTGTCGCGGTCGAACAAATAAGGTAGCAGTTCGTATCGCTGAATAGGACTCACTGCACGTGTCTATGAAAGTCACTTTCCCACAACAATGAAAATCCTATCCTGGTCACGGTCCACCAGATAATGTAGCAGGTCTGGCGTTCGTATAGTCTGTACTTCGCGTTGTGTTAGTTTTATTTTATGTTGATAGTGGCGACTTCGAAACGACCCAACTACACTATGATTTTAAACTTGAAAATAAATTCAATAGAAATGAAAATAAGATAAATAACACTTTACGAATTTATTACCAGTATGAATGTGACAAATACACACTCCTGAAGCCTAGAACTTAGCCTAGAAACTATCAAGAAATCCTCCCAACCCAAAGGTAATAATACTTTAGTAAGTAAAAAGGGACAAAGTAGACACAAACGTAGTTCCAAAATAGGAAGAATGAAAGGAGAAGAGTAGCTAGCAAGGCCAGCTGTCTCGCTTCGACGAATAGTAAGCTGCATGGCTTTATATAGCAAATTAGACAATAGAAACTGTCATTAAAGTTATTGGCTAAAAGATAAAGTGGGCGTGGTCAAATACAACGGGTAAATAATTTACACCGGGATCGAAATTCAGAAATAAAAGTAAAAGTAAAACCCAAACTACCACAGTATAATACAGTACCTGACCGTAAGTGAGTCATCATTTTATTTTTTCATTGAAAAAAAATGCAATTAAAAAAAATATTGCAGTTTTACTTGTAGATCATATTTATGGATATGACATCAAAAACACAGAAGTGTTTGTAGTTTTTCACAATATATTTAAATAATTATATCTGTAGTAATTGCTTTGGTGAAATAACACGTCAAATGCAAAATTTAATTTTTACGGCACAAATTTGTTAAGAATTTATAGTATTTTGCCTTCATGATTTCATAATCTATTCTCTATGATCACAATTTGCATAGCATCACAGGAAAATGAAATTTGAACAATTTTCATATTGAAAAATTTATGGAAATTGTGACTTATAAATTTAGCTCAGAATAAATTTTTATAAAAATTGTTTTTTCAATGAAATATATAGTGGAAATATGAAATGATGACTCACTTATGGTCAGTACTGTACACATATATTTTGAATCGCTGATAACATTTTTTCTATTTTGATTATAGCTAAATAATTTGCAGTGCTGCAAAATGATAACCACATGTTGTACTGTTAAGAATTTAAATAATCAAGTCTGAAAATAATGAAAGTTATTGCGAATTGTTATAGAAATTCATTTCAAAATTAAGGATTATCTCCCTCATGCATAGCTCTTATCCTTGGACGAATTTGGCTCCACTTATTTGGCATGCTGTTTTTGGCTATATTTAGATCTAAAACTTCATAGTTATTTCGGATTTCAAACATTTCGGTTGAGCATCACTGAAGAGACATTTGTCGAAATGCGCATCTGGTGCATCAAAATTGGTACCGTATAAGTTTTACATTCATCATGTATGTGCACGTTGTTTATGATGCTCTACCGGTAGGACCCTGATAATAAATGTTATTTATATTGTCCAATATGCAACATCATAGGTACTTATGGAAAGACATATAAGCTGTTTGGATCAGAGATGAGATGTAAGGAAATTGATAGCAAAGATGATTGTGATGATGATGACAACACATTGACCCTAGCCAGTGATGTACATGTACCATCTTACACATCTTTGATAGAATTACGGAATGGTGAATATAATTTGATATATGCCCATCCAGAAACACTGCTGAACAACAAGATCATATCTTCCATTCTGTGATCGAAATTATATCAACAAAGAGTCTGTGCTGTAGTAATCGATGAAGTTCATATGGTATCAGAATGGTGAGTATCTACAATATCAAATAATGTATTATACTATGTATATCTTATTGATATAGATATGTGTTTGTTTTCAATTTGACAATCTATCAGTTTGGGGCGAGATCAAATGATAGGTGGTGAAAACTATATGAATTTAGTTTATTGTCAGACATTGAAATTTTGATCTCGCCCCATATAGTCAGCCACAAAATTCTTTTGCAATGAGATTTAATTTCAGTGACTAAATTCCGAAATTTAAAAATTCACATCATTTTAGGGGTAACTCTTTCCGGATAGCATTCAAAAAATTGTCTGAATTGGTGTGCATATTTCCATCCCCAAATGCAGTGCATCTTGCAATGACAACAACAGCAACACCCTCAGCTATCAAGAACTTATTGATAACCTACAGTTCATAAATGTGTGTGTTATAACTGTAAACCCAGACCGTCCTAATATAACTATTGAGGTATGCCATTTATAATGATTTATTGTCCTGTGAAATATGAATTGTAATTAATGGAATTATTTGCTATGATAAAGGCAATCAATTAAACAGGCTATATCTGATTGTTGTCATGAAAATTGCATCATTTTTAACTCAACTGCAAGCAGTTTAGATTCAAGTCATCAAATTTAAAAATATTTTATTCTCAAGAGCAGCAGGGACAGTATTCGTCATATCAAAATTCAAGCATCCCAGTGTAGTCTTGAAATCAATACCCCGGGGGAATGTTTGGGGCATGATATGTAATCAAAGCTTTATTTTGAATAGGTACAGACACGGCTTCCGAACAGCAGAAAATATGACATTTGCGTTACGCAGTCGACTTTGACGTCATAAGTAGACTACAACGACTCTACAATTCGGAATCTCTCTAGTGAGACATAAAAATCAACTGACCAATGAAATCGGCTCATTTAAGCTAACCAAAGTACCGCTTACCCGTTGTTTGTGTGTAACACCAATCAGCGAGAAACCAGTTTATCCATATGGGTGCCGCCGCCTTGTTTTGTTCATCAGTTGCTTCTACTGTTATTCGTGTTTTAATTTTGAATGCCAAAAATACAAGACTGACGTGCGGTTTGTAATCAAACACTTAATTTATTAAAAATGAATGGTATAATTATCAATGTTACAGTTTTTAGCCAATTATCAAATAGGAAAACAGTAATACGACTAAAGAGATAAACGAGTTACTGAGTTTTTTTTAAAATAAAGATATATGATATATTTACTTTTACTGTTTTAGCATTTTAAATTTGTTGGTTAGTTTTCTTTAGTTTTAAATGTCTTTTAAAATTGCAAACGGGATGTATTGTTGTGCGAAAAAATCGAGTCTTAAAGACCCAATTTTAAGTTGACACTCCCAAATTATAAGCTGCCTGCCAATCAAACATTTAACAATAGATCTCAGGTGGAGTGACATCTGCAGACACTGTGGTCTAGGACTACCCCAGAGAGGTGTTTTGATAACAATAACAGCCAGTATCTACAGGCATTCTTTAGATCTTGAGGAAGCCCAGTCTACCTGAGTTTTGATAGCAATGACCTGTCTACAACTGCTATTTTCTTGTAATTCAATTTTTTTTTAAAAAGGCCCCTGAACAATGCAATTTCAATATAATTGTAATTTTCCCCCTCTATATACCTGTACATGTATTATAAATTACACAATCAAAAATCAAACAATAATTTGCACAATTATTTCTAAAACTTGTAACCTATTGAAATAATTTATGCCATCAATTTATGATACCTCTATATTTATTACAGAAATTATTCATTGAGTCAATGACAGAGAGAAAGAGGGGTGGGTGTAGAATGTGTGTCAGTAACCCTTAGGAATACAACCATTATTCAAACACTATGACCACAGAAACTCTGCAGAGGTCCCTGAGACAGGTCCTGTGTATATCAAAACTATATATAAAAAAGCATGGACAGGTAGATTTCTACCATGTTCTGCCTCTGTGTATTTCTTTGAGTGCCATGGGATATAGCAATTAACATCTTGGTAGACCCTGGCCACTCCAGGTAAATAACATCTGTTTAGATTAGGCTCCGCTTACATTTTCACTGACCGTACGGTCATGAGATGGGTCTTTAATGTAACCTCACAATGCACGGTTTACTTTGGCTAGCGTTATGTTTCCCGCGGTAAATGAATAGGCGGATATTGTATGTATTAACTACATTTACATTTTAACACCAAAAACATAACACTAACATACATTGCCTGACAGCCAGCCGTGATTGCTGGACGCCCGTAATTTATTGTATTCTAAATACACAATTCGCAGAAAAACAAGGCGTTTTCCCATGTACAAAAATTAAGATAACCTTCCAACTCCATATACAAAATATGAGCAATACATAAATATCAATACTTTTAAATATACCTCAAATCCCCTCTATATAGCATCAGGGCCGGCCAGGAAAAAACTAGAAATAAAACGATGAAAATCGCAAAAAACTCTAGAAAACCTGTGTCCGTTGCCAAGTGCCGCTGGATGCAGGGGGTTGTGAACGGACCTCACAACTTATTTGTAAATGTTTAACCTTTGCATGGCATGGATGAAAACATAAGATTTAATTATCCATTAAGTTTCGTCTATCTCGTGACGAACGGCGGCTAGAAGTGAATACCTGAATTGCAGCTCGAAAACCTGTTTTTCTAACTCGCATTCTATTGGCTAATAATGGATCATTCCATTCTACCTGTACAATATACTGTACCGTCAATACAACATTTTCCCGCTATTACTAACGAAACGCGGGAAAATATAATTATCTCATATATTCCACCTTTGATATTTAGATGTTACTGGGCGTTTAGCGCAAGGGGAATTTCATAAATAAAATAAATATACATATTTTAAAGTGGATTCTAATTTATCGTACTTAATCGAATTATGAAGGCCAATTACCATTTCATGCTTCGCTCGTCACACCGTATTTATATTAACCTGCTATACAGTATAGCAATGTTCAAAGAGAAATGTACAACAGCTCTTGATGCAATTAAAGTTGTTGCAAATACAAAATGGAGAGCAGATAAAAATACTCTTCTGCATGCAAGGGAAAGATAACGAACAGTGATCAATCTCATAACTCCTATAAGCAATACAAAATAGATAGTTGGGCAAACACGGACCCCTGGACACACCAGAGGTGGGATCAGGTGTCTAGGAGGAGGAAGCATCCCCTGTTCATCGGTCACACCCGCCGTGAGCCCTATATCCTGATCAGGTAAATGGGGTTATCCACACTCATGAAACACGTCAGATAGCATTTGACCCATTGATAGGTTGTATTGACGAACTAGATTGTTATAACGACCATAGAATTTGCGAAATGCTGACTTCAGTCGAGACTGTTGAAACTCCTGTACCATCAACTTGTTTGTCAGTAGCTTACCTCGATTTAAAAACTGACTATACGCAGAACAAGCTCTTACATATCGAATCAGTTGATATATATAAACACCATATGCAGGTGATTATGGAATATTGCTACATAAATATGGGAAGTTGACGATGGAGAAGCTGAAATCATCCCGTTTGTCATACAGTTGAGTTGTCAGCTTGCCGTTAATGTCTACTTTCAATAAAATATCTAAGTATGAAGCAGAAGTGCACGACTCTGTGGCGTCCTTTATTTCGAAGTCACATGGATATATCAAATCGACATAGGAATGAAATTTATTATTGTTAATAGACAAAACGTCATCGATGTACCTAAATGTCGAATTGAAAGCCACAGCAAGAGATTTTTTCTTCTCACGTAGAAGTTTTTGAATAAATTCTGCTTCATATAAATATAGAAACAGGTCAGCTAACAAAGGAGCACAATTTGTGCCCATGGGAATTCCAACAGAATGTTGGAAGACCTAATCACCAAAGACCACGAAGATTTTGTCAATGAGGAACTCTAGCATATTCTTTATTTCAACGTCATAGTACTTGTGCGTGGAATCAGAGTGGTGTTTAACAAGTGATTTTTTGAATGACTGATCACTAGATATGAAAATTTCCGTTTTTGTTGAAGAAGCAACTGTCTATGATGTCAAAAAGTCTAGTCTATAATGTATCGTGAGGAATGGTCGTGTATAGTGTTGAAAAGTCATAGGTTTTAATGTTATTGATTTGGGGGAAATTCTGCGATTTCAAGTTTACTAAAAGTTTTTTAGAATTTTTTAGAATCCATATTTGATTAACACCACTTCTGGCATATGTAGTCGCACAGGAAGTTTGAAGTTTCTCCTTCACAGCTGTTAATATTTTCGTGAGGAACAAAGATAGGGGCTTGGTAGAGCACTTACTGGATCTAGCAATTTACCTTTGCTTGTAAGGGTTTTTATGTAGTTTAGGAATCCAGTATACATGTAGGTACGGTAACTCATATTCATTCGACCCATTGACACGGATATTAAATGTGTCTTAAACTGAAGCATGGTTTTGAAGACTTTCATCTTTTGAAAGGGTAGTTGGAGTATAAGTATGATTACCAAAATTGGAATTCATGCCAAGTTTGTTTAAAATACAGTTGTAATAATGAACCTTACAAACAAAGACAATGTTGTTACTAGCTTTGTCAGCTAGAACCAAAACATATTCCTCATGTAACCTATATAATTATTTTATCACTTCTGGTTTACTAAACACAGAAGGGTAGATGGTATCTACTTTTGTTTTCATATATCTAATGCGGGATTTTAATATCCCTCTTATGCTTTCAACCCATTCTGACAATGTATCAAGTTCTTTTTCATACTTAGCCCATCATCTGGCATAATCTTCGACAGAATTCATAATAGAGATGAAGTTCTGTCGTCAATTAAAAGACCGAGGTTCTCTGTATTTAGGACCTTTTAGAATAAGTGATTTGAGGTCCTCATTTTCAACTATATCAACATCACCAATAATGACATGTCAAGCTGGACTATAGTTGAAGGAAGATGAAGAAGAAGAACACGTTGGTGGATTACGTATAAGATGGTCTATATCTAGGCACTGCAAAGTTTGTTTATAATTAAAAAGTTTGGATGGAATAGTAGAAGTATAGCTGTAGGAAATACAGGGTGTAGACTTAAACTTGAAATAAGTTGGAATACACGACTGAACCCTTTTATAACGAAGAATGTTGCTGATGTTAACGGCATATATTCCTTTGTTTGTATCTGTATCGCTCTCTAACCCGGTCTAAACTAGACTACGACTGTATAGTATATGGATAATCTTATATTAAAGTTGAATTAAAACCTAGGTGGCAGGGGACAGTTTTGGTTGTCCTGAAACATGTGGGTAGGGCGTATACATCAAAGTCAGATTATGAATCACGTTTCCATTTTATGCCAATACTTGTATTTCATATTGGTTTAGTGAATAAATTATGACCCTAAACCTCATAATCCATACATACTGGTGCTGGTAAAAAAAACATGCTCCGAGCAGGTGCAACTTTCTCGTTCTAATTTTATCTCATTTGGGCTAAATCTGCACCACCCAAACCGCAGGACCATGTAGGTTTTCATCTTAATTTTTTCCAGCAATTACGACATGTCTTAGTTTCGTATTTGCACCCATCTGTATGCTAAAACTCATGCTGACACCCACATGTTGCATATTTTTCATTAATCTGTTGGCTACACTTGATATATATCCTAAAATTATTTCACACATTTTGCATATGTAATATCACTTCAAATAATTATGGGGTTTTCCATTTTGAAAGGAAGTTGACCAGGCCATAGTACGAAATTATCCCCTGCTACCTACTAATGACAATCATCCATCAGCAGTTTGAAGACTTGTATGATAAAACAAGACATGTATAAAATAACTCGGTCTATGAGTTGAAAAGCATATACATGATTCTCGACGTTTTGAAAAAAGATTCTTATCCTACTGATTCATAGTGGTAACGACACATGTAGTTAAGCTTCCTGAAATATTAAAAAATGTAAAAAGTGACACCATAGATCGAAGAGAAATATTTATTCGTGGTTCGAATTTCCTCCATTGTTTACATATAGGTTATAGTGCAATATCCTTGACCCAGGCACCTATGGTTAATGTTATATAAATGTTAAATATAATGGAAAATTAACTCTCAGTAAAGTTAACGAACCGACGTGCACTGGGTTCTGGTTTTTCAGTGTGGCCTGTCACTAGGTAAAAAGTTGACTTTACAGATTACTCCGTTTGCCTGATCAAGAAATGGGGATCTCGCGGGCGTGACTTGTCGACAGGAGATGTTCATTCCTCCTAGACACCTGATCCCACCTCTGGTATGTGCAGGGGTCCGTGTTTGCCCAACTCTTTATTTTGTATTCGCATTGGGTCAAATGCTGTCTGACGTGTTTCATACCGATTGTTAAGCCGTTCTTGGCACACTGATTTTGACTGCGGATAACTCCGTTTACCTGATCAGGATATGGGGCTCACGGCGGGTGTGACCGGTCAACAGGGGATGCTTACTCCTCCTAGGCACCTGATCCCACCTCTGGTGTGTCCAGGGGTCCGTGTTTGCCCAACTATCTAATTTGTATTGCTTGTAGGAGTATGAGATTGATCACTGTTCGTTATCTTCACCTTGCATTCACAAGCTTTAATGTCAGATCGTAAGTTAAGAATATTTCCTAAGTTAAATTTACGATGGAAACTTAAGAACATGTTACTAAAACAGATGCATCGTATCTCAAGTTAAAACTCAGGGCCTCCGTGGCCGAGTGGTTAGAGCATCGCGCTCAAAATCACACGGCCTCTCACATCTGTTGGCGCGGGTTCGAATCCCGCTCGCGCAGGTAAATGAGAAAGTTTTCTAGTTTAATTTCGGAAGGTCGGTGGTCTCCCAGGTACATTGTATCCGGGTTCTCTCTTCCACCAATAAAAACTGGGTGCCACCATATAACTGAAAAATTCTTAAGTGTGGCGGAAAACATCAATCAATCAATCAAGTTAAAACTTACGAAATTCTTAAGTTGGAAATTTTTGCGTAAGAGAAGAAGTTTAGTAAAACTCAGCCCTCTCCCGGAATGCCGATTTATTGGAACCACGTGTGGCTTTATGACTTCATCAATATACTGTTGAGCTGTCAAAGCACCCTGTCTGTGAACCAGTGCTGTCCTACCTGTATAGCTAGAATATTGCTGCCCACAGCATAAAATGCGGTGAAAACGTTCTTTCTTTTCCCCGTTCCCTTGATCAGTAGAGGAATATTTGCAGCTGCGCTCTTTCTAATGCAATCACATTTCCTGTGGTCGATGGTAAGCTTTTTGTTCCTTTGTATAGTCTTATGAAGGCTTGGCAAGTATCATAAATCAGTTGTAGAAACTTGTTTTCAAAAGATGACTTTGTGTTCATTGGAAATGTGACGTTCCAAGCCCCTGCCTTAAACACTGAAGCCTGGTCAGCATTGTTTGGTTCTCATGTACTGCACGTAAGGTGACTGTTTCGAAATCAAGTAAGCTATAATTGATTTTTGTAAGTCTAAATGACTGCAAAACTATGACAACACTCTAATGTTAAGGGAACACTGCAATAAATATGAGGACTTTATTCGAACTAATACTCACCAGGCTCACAGTGAAAATTACGAACATTGATCAATTTCGTAAGTCCAATCAATTTCTATTACAAAAAAATGTATTTATATAGCCATCTGAGGTCAATTGGGAATCTCGTTGATTTTCTTATTCATGTGATTCAATATCTGTAATAATTTATCATAGTGGCCCGCGTAATGATACAAAGTTTACCATTCTGTAAAGATAGTAATAATTAATCCCGGACCTATAGATAATTCAAACACAATCATAAAGTTTGCACGGAATATATGATGTTAGTTGCTTATCCTTAAGTGTTTTTGCCTCATATCTGAAGAATTACATACAAAGTTTGCAGTTGGACGTGCGAAGTTGCACACAATATCAATGAATAAAGAGATATCATAATGTGGATTCTAGTTACCATAATTATGATGAATAACGAAATCCAATTTTATGAAATATAATTTCTTTGATCGCTTTAGCATGAGCATTTTGATAATGTGTTTTTCGGTCTGAATTTTATTTTCGCAAAGATTACAATTCCTGTCCTTGACTGGTTCTCCTTTGTACCGTCCGGTTTCTATCAATAGGGGCAGAATTTCGCATTTGAACATTGTCATGGTGGAGCTGATAGTTATCCATAGTCAATATCAGTGTGCCAAGAACGGCCTAACAATCGGTATGAAACACGTCAGACAGCATTTGACCCAATGATAGATATCATGTAGGTTGTATTGACGAACTATATCGTTATAACGACCATAGAATTTGCGAAATGTTGACTTCAATCGGAACTGTTGAAACTCCTGTACCATCAACTTGTTTGTCAGTAGCTTGCCTCGATTTAAAAACTGACCATAAGCAGAACAAGCTCTAGCGTATCGAATCAGTTGAGAGACATAAACACCATATGCAGGTAATAATGGAATATTGCTACATAAATATGGGAAGTTGACGATGTAGAAGCTGAAATCATCCCGTTTGTCATACAGTTGAGTTGTCAGTTTGCCATTAATGTCTACTTTCAATAAAATATCTAAGTATGAAGCAGAATGGACGACTCTGTGATGTCTTTTATTTCGAGCTCGCAGGGATATATCGAATCGACATATGAATGAAAGTTATTATTGTTAATAGACAAAACGTCGTCGATATATCTAAATGTCGAATTGAAGGCCACAGCAAGAGATTTTTTATAGGCCCGCCTTTAGACGGGACGTATTATGGTACAGCGATGTCTGTACGTCCGTCCGTTCGGGGTTTTCTCTTTGTAATTTCATTTCCCTTTCACATATCATGCTGAAACTTGGTGTGTAGCTTCTTTGTGGGTCACTCTAGATCATACTGCAATTTTGATCCATTTCGATCTTTTTTTCCAAAAGTTTTACCCCTTTATTTGGAAATAATTATTATATGGAGGGTATATAATTTGTCCGCCCTACTCCTTCCACAGTTTTGAAGTGAGGGCATTCTTATTTTGTGGAGTGTTTGTATGGGTATTGAAGATGTGCATGTGGGATGGATTTTGATTTTCTACAATATTTGAGAAAATTACAGGTTGTTGAACTTAGTCTATTTGGAAATTAATATTCTATGGAGGGTACATAATTTATCCGCCCAACTCCTCCCACAGTTTTCAAATGAGGACCATCTTATTCTGTGGAGTGTTTGTATGGGTATTGAAGATGTGCATCTAGGGAAGGGTTTTGATTTTCTTCCATTTATGAAAAAATTACAGGTTGTTGAACTTGGTCCATTTTGAGGAAATCTCGATTTTTAAGCTAAGACCCTTTGTTCATATGAAAGTTTGTCACAGCCTCATGATGGCTGATAGTAGATACTACCTGAAGCGAAGTTATACAAATTATAGCAGAAGAAAAGCACCATATGTAAGCATTTCACGGGCGTATTATGTACCGTTTGCGGTACTCTTGTTTCTTCTCACGTAGAAGTTTTTAAATAAATCTCCTTCATATGAATGTAGAAACCGGTCAGCTAACAAAGGAGCACAATTTGTGCCCATGGGAATTCCAACTGACTGTTGGAAGACCTAATCACCAAAGACCACGAAGATTTTGTCAATGAGGAACTCTAGCATATTCTTTATTTCAACGTCATAGTACTTGTGCGTGGAATCAGAGTGGTGTTTAACAAGTGATTTTTTGAATGACTGATCACTAGATATGAATATTTCCGTTTTCCATTTTTGTTAAAGAAGCAACTGTCTATGCTGTCAAAAAGTCTAGTCTTTAATTTATCGTGAGGAATGGTCGTGTAAAGTGTTGAAAAATCATAAGTTTTGATGTTATTGATTTGGGAAAAGTTTTACGATTTCAAGTTTACTAAAAGTTCTTTAGAATTTTTTAGAATCCACATTTGATTAACATCACTTCTGGCATATGTAGTCGCACAGTAAGTTTGAAGTTTCCCCTTCACAGCTGTTAATATTTTCGTGAGGAGCAAAGATAGGGGCTTGGTAGAGCACATACTGGAATGTATCTTTGCTTGTAAGGATTTTTATGTAGTTTAGGAATCCAGTATAGGTACGGTAACTCATATTCATTCGACCCATTGACTGGGATATTAAATGTGTCTAAAACGGAGGCATGATTTTGAAGAATTTCATCTTTTGAAAGGGCAGTTGGAGTATAAGTACGATTACCAAAAGTGGAAATAATACCAAGTTCGTTTAAAATACAGTTGTAAGAATGATTTATCGAATCTCGACATATGAATGAAAATGATTATATAAATAAAGTCCTATAAATCAACAACATTTTCCTTCTTCAGGACAAAATCCCGTAGCCGGGACCCGGGTTAGAATAGGTTCTCAATAGCCCTTGCTTCTCGTGAGAAACTAAATGGGGGGGGGGGGGGGTTCCTTCGGATGAGATCGCAAAACCGAGGTCCCGAGTCAAAGCAGGTGTGGCACGATAAAGATCCCTCCCTGCTCTAAAGCCATAAACGCCGAGCATAGTCCAAAATTTTGCAGCCCTTCGTCGACAATGGTGATGTTTCCATATGGGTGAAAAATTCTCGAGAGGTACGTTAAACAATATAGAGTCAATCGATCTTCAAGACGACAGAATATTTACATTGAAATGAAAACTTAGATAAAAAAACATGAATGCAGACTAGCACTAAAACTAAACTACAAAACCCGAGAACAAACAGAACGTCTAGATTTACATTTTGAATTATCGAGTGCGAGAAAATCTGTAATAGAAAATATTGTGATTTCTGCTGGCTGTGAAATTCAATACAAATCCTGAAAATGCAATAATAGTTTATCCTGGACAAGTCTCAATTCTACTATGGATCAGAATTACGTAATCCGACATCCAACAGAAATCAATCACATAGATTTTATGATTTATTCAAAACCATGCTTCAGTTTTAGACACATTTAATATTCCAGTCAATGGGTCGAATGAATATGAGTTACCGTACCTATACTGGATTCCTAAACTACATAAAAACCCTTACAAACAAAGATACATTGCTGGATCCAGTAAGTGCTCTACCAAGCCCCTATCTTTGCTCCTCACGAAAATATTAACAGCTGTGAAGGAGAAACTTCAATTTACTGTGCGACTACATATGCCAGAAGTGGTGTTAATCAAATGTGGATTCTAAAAAACTCTAAAGAACGTTTAGTAAACTTGAAATCACAGAATTTTCCCCAAATCAATAACATTAAAACCTATGACTTTTCAACACTATACACGACCATTCCTCACGATAAATTAAAGACTAGACTTTTTGACATCATAGACAGTTGCTTCTTCAACAAAAACGGAAAACGGAAATATTCATATCTAGTGATCAGTCATTCAAAAACTTACTTTGTTAAACACCACTCTGATTCCATGCACAAGTACTCTGAAGTTCAAATAAAAAATATGCTAGAGTTCCTCATTGACAATATATTCGTGGTCTTTGGCGATCAGGTCTTCCAACAGTCTGTTGGAATTCCCATGGGCACGAATTGTGCTCCTTTGTTAGCTGACCTGTTTTTATATTCATATGAAGCAGAATTTATTCAAAAACTTTTACGTGAAATGAAAAAATCTCTCGCTGTGACCTTCAATTCGACTTTTAGATATATCGACGACGTTTTGTCTATTAACAATGATAGCTTTCATTCATATGTCGATTTGATATATCCCTGTGAGCACGAAATAAAGGACACCACAGAGTCGTCCACTTCTGCTTCATACTTAGATATTTTATTGAAAGTAGACATTAACGGCAAACTGACAACTCAACTGTATGACAAACGGGATGATTTCAGCTTCTTCATCGTCAACTTCCCACATTTATGTAGCAATATTCCATTATCACCTGCATATGGTGTTTATATATCTCAACTGATTCGATACGCAAGATCTTGTTCTGGGTATAGTAAGTTTTTAAATCGAGGTAAGCTACTGACAAACAAGTTGATGGTACAGGGATTTCAACAGTCTCGATTGAAGTCAGCATTTCGCAAATTCTATGGTCGTTATAACGATCTAGTTCGTCAATACAACCTCGCATTTGGGTCAAATGCTGTCTGACGTGTTTCATACCGATTGTAAACCGTTCTTGGCACACTGATTTTGACTGCGGATAACTCCGTTTACCTGATCAGGATATGGGGCTCACGGCGGGTGTCACCGGTCAACAGGGGATGCTTACTCCTCCTAGGCACCTGATCCCCCCTCTGGTGTGTCCAGGGGTCCGTGTTTGCCCAACTATCTATTTTGTATTGATTGTAGGAGTTATGAGATTGATCACTGTTCGTTATCTTCACCTTGCATTTACAATCATCTGCAGAATTATCTGATATTTATGTAGCAAAATTTCATTATCACCTGCATATGGTGTTTCTCTCAACCTCTTTCAAACCGTTTGATTCTATTTTCAATATTTTTTCATCAGATATATTCTTATAAGAGTTTCAGTTCAAAGTTTGCTGAACATGATGCACTTGAATTCCTCTCAGATTCTAAGGCACAAACATCATTGAGTACATCCTCACCAAAACTAATATATATAGCAGAATTCATTCCGAAACTTCTACATAAGAAGAAAAAATCTCTTGCTGTGGCCTTCAATTCGATATTTAGATATATCGACAACGTTTTATCTATTAACAATAACTTTCATTAATATTCATATGTCGATTCCATATATCCCCGTTAGTCCGATATATCTGACGTTTTTCTGGCTTTTTTATGAATTTGATATTTATCTTGCCAGGAAAACGTCAGAACCAGCGCCATTACGTAAACTGGAAATTCATCGCCTCCAGCTGGAGGCGGCATTCTCGGGCCGATTTTAAATACTTGCGAGCCGAATTCAACGCACGATGACCGACGAATACCAATTGCAATATGTCACCCGAGACCTAAACATCGTAGAAACGACTTTTTAAATCGTACAAACCATTTAATAAATCGTGCAAACGATTTTCTAAACCGTACAAACGACTTTCTAAACCGTACAAACGACTTTCTAAATCGTACAAACGACTTAATAAATCGTACAAACTACTTTCTAAATCGTAGAAAAGACTTTCTAAATCAAACAAACTATTAAATATATCGTACAAACGATTTTCTAAATCGTACACACGACTTTTTAAATCGTACAAACGATTTAATAAATCGTACAAACGACTTTTTAAATCATAGAAACGATTTGATAAATCGTACAAACGACTTTCAAAATCGTACAAACGACTTTCTAAATCGTACAAACGATTTTCTAATTCATACACACGACTTTTTAAATCGTTTCTACGATTTGATAAATCGTAGAAACGACTTTCTAAATCGTACAAACGACTTTTTAAATCGTTTCTACCATTTAATAAATCGTACAAATGACTTTCTAAATTGTACAAACGACTTTCTAAATCGTACAAACGACTTTTTAAATCGTAGAACGACTTTCTAAATCGTAGAAACGACTTTATAAATCGTACAAACTATTTAATAAATCGTACAAACGATATTCTAAATCGTATACACGACTTTTAAAATCGTTTGTACGATTTAATAAATCGTACAAACGACTTTTTAAATCGTACAAACGATTTTCTAAATCGTACAAACGACTTTCTAAATCGTAGAAACGACTTTTTAAATCGTTTCTGCCATTTAATAAATCGTACAAACGACTTTCTAAATCGTTTCTACGATTTAATAAATCGTACAAACGACTTTAAAAATCGTACAAACGACTTTCTAAATCGTACAAACGATTTTCTAAATCGTACAAGCGACTTTCTAAATCATACAAACGACTTTTTAAATCGTTTCTACGATTTAATAAATCGTACAAACGATTTATTTTTATTTTTTCTGCTAGGTTAAATTGGCAATACGCCGTCGTAATGGGCAAACATTTTTGGGCAAAAAATTGGTGGTTTAGTTGCTCAGATTTAGAAATTCATTTCAAAATTAAGGATTATCTCCCTCATGCATAGCTCTTATCCTTGGACGAATTTGGCTCCACTTGTTTGGCACGCTGTTTTTGGCTATATTTAGATCTAAAACTTCATAGTTATTTCGGATTTCAAACATTTCGGTTGAGCATCACTGAAGAGACATTATTTGTCGAAATGCACATCTGGTGCATCAAAATTGGTACCGTATAAGTTTTACATTTGACTCCACTTTTTGGCACTCTGGTTTTCCCTTAAATAGCTCTAGCAAGTTTATCGTAATTTCGGATTTCAAACATTTCGGTTGAGTATCACTGAAGAGACATTATTTGTCGAAATTCGCATCTGGTGCATCAAAATTGGTACCGTATAAGTTTAACATATATGCAGAAAAGGAAAATTATTATGTATTTTTTGGATCATTGTTGTTATTGATACTTTTAACTAATATCTCAGAGGACCAGTAAGGCCTGTGGGTCACTTGTTTATTTTTTATGGATATTATACGGATGCGAGATATGGGGGTTCGCAAAAATATTTTTTAAAAGACTTCCATCTAAAATTCAGTAAATATATACTGAGTTTGAGAACTAAGACAACTATTGGAATGATAGATGGGAAACTTAGGAGATAATCTCTTTTAGCTGTGATTAAGACAAGAATGATTGAGTTTTCGGCAAAACTTCATTTCTCTAGTAACACTGATAAATTATCCGTTAATATATTTCATTTACTTAAATAAAAAGACATTCAATGGTGAAAAGAAGGTGTTGCACGTTTCATGTCAATTTCCCTAAAGGTGTTGCATGAAAGATCGAAAAATTTAAGTTATTCAAATATATGATAAAACCAATTGGAACGTATGTCTTGATTCAATAATTTTTTTAAATAAGTTTAAAAGACGTTTATTGACAAAATTAGCCAAAATATTTCGAGTTTAAATCAATCAATAAGCGATTTACATGTATATGATTTTTAGCGTTAAAATGGAGGGGTATCCCCGAATTTCAGAAAAATTGCCTCTGTGAAACAAAGCATAAGCATGTTCTTCGAATTTTCCTCTAAAAAACTGTCCTTTGAAATTTTGTTTCACGAGGGCATTTTTTGTAAATTTAAAAAAATAGAAACGACCTCACTAGTACTATTTTCAACTTCACCTGTACGTTAATTTTCCTCAGTAATGTATGGTCTACTGCGTGGTTCAGTGGATAAGGTCGTCGACTCTTAAATGTTAAGATGTTTTCTATTTTTAAAACGACCGGGTTCGACTCCCTCACGAACATATTGTTTTCATATTCCTTTTCCATCTGATTTTTTTTCTTAATTGAAACACGCTTCTAGTTTTTATAAATGTTTCATGTTAAATCGCTGTTTATTACCATGTTCCGATTTTGAAATAAGCTTCCAACCTGGACACTGTTTAGTTTGTGAATAAGACTCTCAACAAACACGCCGAATACAGCATGCAATACCAGTGTTTTGATAGTCAAGGCTGCTAACGAGAACTTTTATGTTTTTCTGAATGAAAGTTGTTGACAAAGGCATGGTGCCTTTTACGAAAAACCGTTGTGAACTTTGCAAAACTTTGGAAGAAAAACTTTAAGGCCAAACGAGGTAAATAGCCGTTAAACAATTTGAGTTTATATGTATTCCAGTAGCAAATTGCTATGTTGAATCAATTTTTACAGATGCATGTACTTTGAATAATGTTGAATTTCATTCATGCGTATTAAACTTCCCATATATTGTTTTGTGGCCAGAAGTCATGCACAGTTGCCAATTGTTGGTTGTAGAAAATAAAACATACGAGTATAAGAGCTTTTGGATTGTAGTAGTATAGAATATTAAATATTTGACACACTCGTAACATGTAACCGTATACATTGTATCTGATACTCAGGGGAAAAAAGAAGACAATTTAATTTTCACGATTTCAAAAATTATCTTTAGACTACATGTATAATGTATTGACACATAAAATATATTTGGCTTGTCCCTAGTACTGGGGAATCCTTCAGGTATTTAAATGGCAAATGCGCAATGAGTATAAATATGAATGAGGGTCAGTTCTACGTCACGAATGTTGGCACGGAGCTCCGATTAGGGAAAATTTCCGCTTCTGTGCAACACCGTCTTTATTAAAAAATATTAAATGAGTGTGGACTCATATTTGTGGACAACAGAATTTCTATATAATCCAATTTGAATGAAACAAGAAGTTAAAAGAATATTAATAGACCAATTTATTCTAGAATGAAGGAGTAATATTCATCTTTAATTCTCCAAAATGTTTAAATTACGGACTTTTCAAAGATTCTCTGATATTCGAGAATTATTTCACTATTTTGCCTCGAAAATACGCACTAATTTTATATAAATTTAGATGTAATAATTTCAAACAGCTCATTGAGTGTGGAAGATGGAATAGTACTCCTAGAAGTTGACGTTTATATTATTTATGCAAAAAACAAAGTAGGAGATGAATATCATACTTTTTTAGTGTACACAAAATAATAAAACAATCGCCAGAAAATCTTTAAATATTGTCTAAAAATTTAATAAAGAATCTAAATATCATAAAACTCCACTAACTATTTGTAAACATAAACAAATCTTGTCTTGCTTAAAAGTTTAGGCTATGCTTTCTATTTGTTGTAAGGGAAAATGTGGACCTTACGTAGCTTTACTATGATGAATAATCTTAATATGATAAAACTTGGTCGTTTGTTAAATGAATCTTTTTCTATATTTTATACATGGTAATATTTGAAAAATTAAACCTGTACATGTTGTATATGCAGTATTTTGTATTTTCCAACCTCCTCTTTGCAACTGATGTATGAAGTCCTACGTACTTCATAATTTATGAGAATGAAGCATTGATTTATTGATTATCAAATTATTTCATTTCAGTTGCATAGTAATTTATTGTTGCTGTTTATTTTATATATATATATTTTAAAAATCTCGTTTCCTATTTCTTGATTGAAGCTGGTAATATATATTTTTTTAACGTTAATATATCCCATACACAGGGGAATTAAAAGAAAAGCATAATTTCCAGTCAAATATACATTGTAAATGTATCATTATATACTCACTTCTGAAACAAACATTTATTGGCAAATCTTTCGGTCCAATAGTAGTAATAAGTTTATATAGCCACTTATGTCTTTGACACACGAAATATCACGAAAATATTCTAATACTCATGCAAGTTACTTCCCCTTGATTTGCAATCTATTTCCCGCCACGCATTGCGATTCTATGAACAACACGTGAAAATCCAAAATGGCCGACCAGAACGATGAAGACACAACTCCAGCGGCAGATATTGTCGTTACTAAGTACAAAATGGCCGGAGACATGGTCAATGGTGAGAGAAGAATAACAACTAAGAATTATTCAATATACTTTGATTGATTTGTAACTTTTGTAAGTTACAACATCAAATGAATTCAGTTTACGAAATGATAATGGGCCATGCTGACTTGCCCACATGTGTCATTGCACAACAGAGTGTAAATTTGAGTATTTTTAATTACGTGCGAGATGGTTTATCTCTAACTTTCTTGATAATTATGTCTGCAGGATTAGAATAAAACGGTTGATGCCAATTACATTTTGTATTTCCCATTTTCGATAAGGCATGGCATATGGTTGTTGCTACCCCCCCCCCCTTCCCAATTCATCACACATTTGTAAGATGCCCAGACTGAGTTGTGTATTGTATTTAACAATAGAGATGGATAGATAAATACACATATACCAGTGTGCATGGTATATTATATGGTATGATATGTGAGGAAAAAAATGGTGAACTTATATTTTTTGTTTAAAAATGAAATTTAGCCTGATATTTGTACTAGAACACTCTATTGTATAGGTATAGTTTTTCTCTCTAATCATATGATATATGCTAATAAATGTTTTTCTTTTGAAAGGCATCATGAAAGAAGTGGTTGCAAAGTGTGTGGCTGGTGAAAATATTAACAATATCTGTGGGTTTGGGGACTCCAGATTACAAGAGGAAACAAGCAAGGTGTTTAAGAAGGACAAAGAAATGAAGAAAGGTGCTTACTTGTAAATAAAACAGCGTCTGTATTTAGGTGTTCACTGTAAAGCATAATATGAATTCATAGATGAAATATATTTCTGTAATTGTAGGAATTGCCTTCCCGACATGTGTATCTGTCAACAACTGTATATGCCATTTGTCACCGCTAAAGAGTGACCCAGAAAAAGTGCTGGCTGATGGAGATGTTGTGAAGATGTATGTTCAAACATAGAGTTTACACTTAAAGAGGTTTTTTTTAATTCTCATATTGGGCACAAAACATTAAATTATAGGAAATATCACTCCAGAATTTGAGAAGAATTGTCAGTTGGACTGGAGTGTGTAAACATCTTTGTACATTACCTGAGTTTAGTGCTGCTTCAGTAATTGTCTGTAGGAATTCGGCATTAGTCACCTTCACAAGTGAATGTGAATAGTGATGCAGCAGTGTTTGCAAAATAGACCTGCTCTGACACGGGGTCTGGGTTTTTGTGGTCTTGTCCAAAGGACCACCCCATATTTTGACACAGACATTTGAACAGACAGTCTGATGCATTTTGCAGGACCAACTGAATTTGTTTGATCTAGTAAAAGTGCAGATATTAACCTAATTTATTTTTTGATATAGACAGGGACGAAGTAAAAATCGATGAGCAAAATTGCAGACATAGACTGTTCAGAGTTGTTATAATCTCAGTGTTTATTTTCTATCCACTGGTACCAGTACCCATTCAGTTGGGAAAAAATAGCATCAAAATTGAACTAGTTGGGAATTTTCTACCAATGTATTGGCAAATGATTTCAACCAAAGAAAACAAAATGAAAAACAAAATTTTTCATGGTAATATTTGCGGTTGTGAGACATCAGGAATCGTCGAAGGCTCGGTCTAGAATCGTCGTAGCTCTTAAACATGCACATTGCCATGATCTGTACTTTCGATTTAATACCGGAAGTGAACATTATAGTTAACTCCTACAACGTTTCAGACTTGAGTAAACTACGATGTCAGCTGTATACTTTTTTTGGCAAGTGAATTGGGAATTTTTAGTCTCAAAATTGGGAAAAATCAACGTTTTTTGGTATTGGAAATGGCATTGTTAACAACTGCCAATTTTTATGCCCCCCCCCCCTTTTTTTAATTGCCATGTGTAACCTTTTTTTAACTTCACTCAGTACAGTGTTTCTGCTAACTTTGAAATCCAAGGTTCATTTTGACCATTTGAAAGAAATTGGAGGGGTGTGTGTGTGTCAAGGAGATATTTAGAGAGTGAACATTTACAGTTCATAGGACTACAATAACAGTCTTCACGAAAACTCGGTGGTCCGAAGACCAAGGCCATTGAATTTTACGGTTGGGTCAGTGAAAATTAAAAATCAGGAAGTCCGATGGGCTTGTAGACTTTTTGTAAGTCACATTAAATATAATGTTGGATTTAGATAATCTAAACGTCTTATTTGCTTAAATTTAGGCCAATTTTTTTGAAAAATTGGTTTACCGATTTCAGAATTTTCAAATCCGTTCGGAGGAGGTGAAAAAAAAAGAAGAAAAGTTCAAATGACAAAATGTTAAGTAATAAAAATGAATTTGATTTGAAGTCAATGTTTTATTATCAACTTTAATATTCTCTTCACTGTCAACTTAAGACGGTGGTATATAGTGACTATTGTGCACCTTGTCAACAATGCTGTTTCCTTCAAAAATGTTATTTGTTTATTAAATTAACTTTCTATCATTATATCAAATGTCCCTTGTTTACCGTTTAGTTATGTAAATCGCAAAATAAAAGAATGGCATCCATGATGTATATAGGGACGCACTAATCACCTGAAGTACTAAAATCCTGACAGACCTTACCAAGCATATATTTTGTCTAAAAATTTACTTTTAAGTTTTAAAGTCTTATTTATGAAGTCAAGTAAAGTTATAAATAAAATTCATGAACCCTATAAACATTTATTCAAAAATTCTGAATTTTATATTGGTCAGATCAATTTATTGTTGGTAGTCAACAAATTTTATACAATGAATGAATTCAGTAATGTTAAATGTTTACAACCTCCTTCAATATATGAAGAATTACACGTTGATTATGAGGAATATTTCTTTAAAATTCATTAATAAGAATTTAAAAGTGTATCTTCGGCAAAATGTATGCCTGGTAAGGTCAGGTAGGGTTATACTTGTTTAGGTGATTAGTGCAACCCCACGTACGTCATGGATGCCATCTGAAGTGTTTGTTTTTATTTTGGGATTTACATATCTAAATGGTATGCAATGCATAACTAATGCTAATTAGAAGTTAGTTTCATAAACAGATAACTAATTGAAAGCAAAAAGCATTATTACTAAGGTGCAGTATAATTGTTAGCACCGGCTGAAGTTGACTGATATTCCACACATGACGTGAATATTATGGACTGTCCCAAGATTTCGACGGAGGCTTCTGTCCAAATATCCAGTCCAGCGGAATCTATTTTCTTTTCTTTCTTTCTTTTTTTTTTTTTGGTGAAAAGGAAAAATTACAGTGTCGGAAATATAAAAAGGAGTCAAAAACCTTTTTTTTTTTTTCAACATCCCAAAAAATCAGTGCGGCGGATCCGTAAACCAACTCAATAAAAAAAAACGCCTTATCATCAAAATAAAAAAATGGCACATAAAGTAAGTGTTTGGACATCGTGGTTTGTTTATTTTGTAAAGAACAATAACTATAATTTGAATTGTAAAGATAACTTGTATGTTGATCACATGAATATTAAACGAACAACTTGTTGAAACATCAGAAAAGGCCACGTTCAGTATCGCACCGCACACCTGTAATTGCTGCTGTATTGCATTGTCCAATTAAAATGAACTTCATCAATTGCAGTTATCTCTGATTTTATGCAATTTCTATAGTTTATAGAATTAATCAATCGTTTACATTTGATGTTAGTAGAGAAGACTACTTTGATGTTGGTAGAGAAGGCTACTTCCTAAGGTGCACTCGGGCTGTTTTCATGTTTGTGAAAATACGAGAATTTGTAGTCTTGTTTGCTTGCGGGTGAAGAGAGAGAGAGAGAAAATACCGTGTACGGTGTTGTTTTTCTGGTATAGACAGAGGATATGAATATGAGTAATAACCATAGTTTCAGTAAATTAATCGTACAGTTTTATAGTGCATTTCATAATGTATGTGATAAACATGAAAATTTAGGGGGCCGGTAAATTCATATATAATTCTTATTTTCTTAATCATATATATTCATTCCTCGATTAACGCGATTACACCATGTCACCCAGCTGATGTCTCCTATGTTTGTGAATTTGCTAAACACAAGACGCTGAATATGATGTCACAATGCACTGTTTACATCAATTGCGTTATGTTTCCCGCGTTCAACGAAAAGGTTGATCAAATGTCTATTAAAGTTAGGAGGATGCTTTGTTAGAGCTCTGTCCATACATGTTTAGTGCTTATTTTGGGATGCTTTTTTTGTTCCTGTTATGTATATAGATTCTATAAATGCCAATACTTTTTGCTTTGCCCTCAAAAATGGTCACACCTTCAGAGTTCTTGAAAAGTGTCGGTAATGTCGGATTATCCGATAAATGTAGTAAATGTCCGACACAAGTTACTTAACTGTCAGTCCTGATGGCCGATAAAAGATCGGGATCGAAGTTCGTTTTTTACCGGGAAAAATGGCGGCCCTGTGGCCCATAAATTTTCAAACCGATGCTAAATCCGGCAAGACATTGAAAGGTAAACGTGAGGAATCTGTTGTGAGAACTATGAGGATAAAAGAAATCGGGAATCTGGAAGACAATGGCTTTTGTTTGATGCGGTTTTACCTATTGCTAGGTGACACCATCTCATGATCTGCTCAAAGTCACGAGACCAACTACATCCAGGCCAAAGTGAGAGAGAGAGTTTACAATTTAAACGATTGCAGAGGAAGATGAGAAAGAAGTTGAGAGGAATAGACAGGATAGAGAGAAAAGTGGAGGGTGAGAGAGAAGTGGAGGGGGAGAGAGAAGTGGAGGATGAGAGAGAAATAGAGCAAAAAAGTGACTTGTTGAATTGAGGAAGATTCAGAATGTGAGGAAGATGCGAAAGCGTATGAAAGGAGAATTTATGAACGTATAGCTGAGATGGAGATTGAATACTTTTACACATGTAGTTGATTATAAATAAAATTGATAGAAAACCTCAAAAGCAATGCATTTTTTTTTCTGGACTGACAATATTTTGTTTGGGCTGACACTATTTCTAACAGTATCGGACCAAATGTCTGACACTTCAAAAGAAATCTCAAGCACTCTGCACCTTAAGACATATTATAGATTTTAAAAAATGATATGGATTGTAACTTTTACGAAATTTCAGTGTTGCAGAATTGATGAAATATTTGACACCTAGAATAGCTATAGTGTATTCAAATTACTATACTCTTGGATTGAATACTTCAATAATTCTTCTGTGTTTCTTTATTGGCAGTGATTTGGGAGCACAGGTTGATGAATACTTCAATAATTCTTCTGTGTTTCTTTATTGGCAGTGATTTGGGAGCACAGGTTGATGGATACATCGCAGTGATTGCACACACACTTGTTGTTGGTGCTACAAAGGTGAGTTTACCTGTGTCATTGTCAGTGGAAACAAGGGACAGTTGATCATTGTCAGTGAGGAGCTTTACTGGAAACATGGGACAGTTAATCATTGTCAGTTAGAAGCTTTACTGCAGGGTTTGACACTAAGGCATATCCAACCGAGTCTACTAAATGATAGGTCTAGTTGAGTAAAATGTCGGTTCACTAATCTGACTGGTCTTGTTGAAAAAATAAACAAAGCAACTTTATTTTAAACCATAAGATATTTTATTATTAACTGAAAAAATAATGGGAATATTTTGCAAACAATTTTAGACCGCATGATGACTTGATCTCTATTTTTAGTTGTAAGAAATAAGTCGTGGTCAAAAGTGATGTTTTACAACATCTACTCGTTGTTTATTGATAATGTGAATGTGTGTAAAGTTTTATTTCGGATAAATAGATCTGAATTGAATTCATTTTGATTAAGAAAACAGTTTATTTGAATTAAATGTAAGGAAGTTTTTATTAAATTAATAAATTACATCGTAAACAGCCTTTTTTCGATGTTGACATGTGTGGGAATATCTCTATTCAAATATAACTTCTCCAAAGTTCTCATCCTTACAGAAAGATGTCCCAAGAGAGAGAGAGAGAAAAAATGATAGGGAAGAAACAAAGCAGGCTTATGAAATAGAAATTTAAAAAAAAAAATGTCAAGTTCGTTTTATTCTAAATGGACTTAAGAATTTTCATGCTGGTTGGAATTCAAAGAAACAGGTAATGGTGTGTTTTAGAATAAAAGCATCAATGGTAGCTCGACTGCTCTAGTGCTCTCAGCTAAAAAAAAAAAAAGTGAATGTCAAACCCTGCACTGGAAACATTATGGGACAGTTGATCATTGTCAGTGGGGAGTTTCACTGGAAACATAGGACAGTTGATCATTGTCAGTGGGGCGCTTCACTGGAAACATAGGACAGTTGCTCAGGATGTTCTTTCATGTTTGATGTTTATGAACACAGTGATTGATCATAACTGGGAGGACGTTGGTTCGAGGCCTGCTCGTATGTTGTCCTAGGTAGTGTCTGCTCCTTTCCAATCAGTTGGCATTGAGAAGTGAGAGTAACGGGTTATTTGGATTGAGATCTTTAGAACCAAGGCAGGGTTTTATCCAGCATTTAGATGTTCTACCCATTTTATATTTAAGGGGAATTTTTGAGAAATCCAGTCATGAGCTTCCAGGGGATGGGGATGAGGGACATCCATGGAATATAATATTCACAGATTATAACAGCCATATAAATTAATTGATTACTCATTTTATCTTAATATTGTAAATCTGACAATTATAGAAAATCACTTACAATTTAAAAAAAAAATTTCTTTGAAAATTCTTATCCAATTTTGTCAAGTTTCTACAAATGAAGGGAATTTTTTTATCTGTTGAAGGGGAAATATGCATTTGTTGCCAAAGGGGAAAGGTACCTTTTACCGGTAGTAAAAACAACCTAGGTAAATCACTGCAAGGTCTCGGAATGCATTGGCAAATTAAAGAGCCGTCACTGATATGGTGCCTAGCACTAAGCTTAGGTACAGCTGGTGATGTCTCAATTTGAAATTCTCAGCAGTTATCTTGAAAATGTAAGAGACGTACTGTTCTGTTGGTCATCTTTAGCTTGTTTGAAAATACTTAAGTAATGTACATTGCATGTAGTTGTACAGTGTTTTTGCAACAAAGATGTATCATTAATATTAAATCAAACCAGCCATATACTGTACCTATACTTTTCTTGACTCTAGATTGTTGCAGTGGAATGATGAAAATTCAGCAAGTCTCGAAATGTTCTGTAATTTCACATTCACAACTATTGATGTACTAAAATACTGATTGGCAGACTGTGTCCCACTTGTTTTGATAGATTACAGGTCCGTCATTAAACTGAACTTTCTTGCATTCAAAAAAACATGGCAGGTATGATTTAGATAAATGTGTTACATGCAGTTATACTTCTTGCTGTGTTGTTGTGTAGCCAGCTTTTGCTAAATGACAAGGATGTGGTCATTTTATTGTAGGAGAGTAAAATTAAAGGAAGAAAAGCAGATGTCATCATGGCTGCTCATTTAGCATCAGAAGCTGCCCTTCGTTTGGTCAAACCAGGAAATGAGGTATGTGTGGCTTGTGTGAAAATTCCTAGAATTGAAGTTGTGTGTTGCAGAGCGGAAGTAAATAAAGTGAAGCTTCCCCATTCCTTTAGATAACATTCCTACTAGGGCTGCAACGAGCACCTAAAATAACCAAAAACCACGGGTTGTGTTCTGTTCGGGTCCAGTTTTTACGATAGAATCATTATCAGAAATCTGTTTAAACAAAAGTATGTCAGACATAATTAGAATATGTAACAGAATCAACATCATCAATAAAAATAACATTGAAAGCATGGAATGGAGACAAGTAGAAGTGACAATGCTGTTTCTAGTACCATGGATGTCGAGTCTAAACCAGAGTCCACGTCCAAGAGTAGTTATTGTAACAAAATATAATAAAGGTTTTTGATTTTAACTTGAATATTAGACAGCGCTCCAAGTTGCGAGTAAAACGCAACCAGAAAATCAATTTTGCAACAAGAGATTATGATTAAGTCGCATTTTTGCGAGTGGAGAAAATTTGGGCATCCAATAAAATTTCATAATCGAGATCGGAGGTCTGATTAAATATTTTTCAGTCTTGGTCAAAGCAGCATTTGAAAAAAATCAAGATGGTGGGAAAATGAGGTTTAGAGCACTTTGGATTTATCAGTAGTAAAAAGCAGATGCCTCAGCCTAGTACATGTAACTAAGAAATTCAAGAATCATGCGGAGAAAGTTCTGCATCTAAAGATGACGTAGCAGTGTCTAAAGAGAAATGCTAAAGTAAAGAAAGAACCCTTTTAGGAAATGGCTGAAGGAATTTTCGTGGTTGATATACAGAGATGATAAAATGTTTTGCAGAGAATTTGTGAAACCAATCAGGCAGTAACGTCCAACAATTCTGGACATCCATAGTCCGATTTCACCATGACCAGGTGCACATCTTTCAAACGTGGAAGTGTGACTATTCACGGGAACAGTAAGAGACTGCGTTATTAGCAGTAAGTCGAGCGCGGCAAATGTTGCTGCTAATTTTCAAAGGCAATTACAAACTTGGGATGTAGTGTTCTTGTTGATGCTGGTACTGATTGTTCAGCAAAAGATCCAACAACAGTAGAAGCTCTTATTCGCATATAAGCAGTGAGGGCCCACTTAATGAGGATTTTAAAACAAATCCTTCTGTAAAACGCTGGTTTTCCCAGAAGCAAAGTACTGTAAAATATGCAGGATGGCCCAATGCAATACAACTTTTGCCAGAGTATATACTTGACATGCTAGCATCCAGCATGTTTTACAGCACATTTCTATTCAGTTTAAAAACAAAAACAAAAAAACCCATGTATGGGTGTTGCTTTTTTCTTGAAAGATGTTCAAATTTAAAAAAAAAAAAACTAGTCAGTCTTATTAACGAAATCTTTTACCATGGCGAGTAGAAATTTTGAAAATGGCGACCAGAAATATTTCTAGTTGCCATTTAGTGACCTGATAGCAAATGTGACTTGGAGCGCTGATTAGATTTTTAAAATAGCTATATACATGTAAACCCAAACTGAAATACCCAAACCTGAAATAAAAAATCCTGAACCGACCTGACCCCAATGTTGGAACCATGACAGCCCTAATTCCAGCAGGCGTTGCTGTATTAATAATTCTACAGAGTTTCAGAAAGAGAAAGTTTATGTAACTTCTCAAGAAGAGATTTGCATGAAAGTATGAATTCTTTTAAGAACATTGTAATAAATATGCTCTTCCTATAGACTTCAATGTAAGATTTCAAGGTGAAATAAACCAAGCAGTAATCACAATTTTGTAAATTCCTTTGGTGAATTATTGTTGTTTGGTTAACCCTGCAAAATGATACCAAAACAAAAAATTGGTGGATTATTTTTGTGTAAATAACTTTCCAGAATGATACCATGATTTAAATATCATATGGTTGACCCATTCGTTAGCTAAATGGAACAGCCAATGCACCTATTGACCTTGATGATGCTCCATATTGTTAATGATTACACGGACAGGTGGTACTAAAAAAACCCAGATCGAACTAGTTTGCAACAAACATGCAATAATTGTCCCAGATAAAAGCAATCTCAGTTTCAATAGAAATATAAGAGATGAGATTCAGTGAATGTAAATATTTATATTTGAATGAATTCTATTTGTAGAATAATGTGGTAACAGATGCAGTTCAGAAAGTTGCTGAATCATTCAAGTGTAAACCCATTGAAGGTGAGGACACCTGGGCTGTAATATCCCTCGGTGTTAATATACGTGTAGCACGTCCCTCGGTGTTAATATACATGTAGCACGTCCCTCCGTGTTAATATACGTGTAGCACGTCCCTCCGTGTTAATATACGTGTAGCACGTCCCTCCGTGTTAATATACGTGTAGCACGTCCCTCCGTGTTAATATACGTGTAGCACGTCCCTCCGTGTTAATATACGTGTAGCACGTCCCTCCATGTTAATATACGTGTAGCACATCCCTCGTTAATATACATGTAGCAGGTCCCTCCGTGTTAATATACATGTAACACGTCCCTCCGTGTTAATATACATGTAGCACGTCCCTCCGTGTTAATATACGTGTAACACAGCCCTTAGTGTTAATATACGTATAGCACATCCCTCCGTGTTAATATACATGTAGCACGTCCCTTCGTGTTAATATGCAGCACGTAGCTAACGGTCGTCTGTATAATGTACCTTGGACTCTTTCTTCATTGTAGGAATGCTTTCACATCAGTTGAAGAAACACGTTATTGATGGGGAAAAGGCAATAATTCAAAATCCTTCAGAGGCACAAAGGTACGGTCTGTTTTGTATATATATCATGGGTCACTGTAGATGATACCAATTAGGGCTGCAACGGGTAACCGAAAACCGCGGGTCATGTTCTTCGGGTTGGGTTCGGTTCCATTTTTCCGTATTTCGGTTCGGGTTTAGTTTTGATAATAGAATCATTATTAGAAGTCCGTTTATTAACAAAATGTCGTCAAAATCCTCAAAGGTGGCAGTATTTTGATCAATTGTTAAATGATTGCATTTTGGACAAAACTGTAAATAATGACAGTATATTCAAGATATGTCAGACGCATTGAAAATACACTACAGGATCAACATCGTCAATGACAAAACATTGAAAGCATGGATGGAAACGAGTAGAAGTGACAATGCTGTTTCTACAGTGTAGTACCATGGATGTCGAGTCTAAACCTCAGTCCACGTACCCAAGTAATTATTGTGACAAAATACGATAAAGGTTTTCGTTTTTAACTGTATATTAGATTTATAAAATAGTTATATAGACCCGAACCGAAATACCCGAACCCGAAGTAAAAAATTTAGACCCGACCCGAAAATTTTCGGATTACCAATCATTGTAGAAAATCAAGGTGTCGTAACCGCACAATACGTCAGTGTGGTGTCTTATGTTTATTCATAATCAAATCATCAGGATCATATCTTGTATCCGGTGAGGCAACCATCAACCAGGGAGGGGGGTTCGTGACCCAAAAGTAGGTCTCTTTTACCTGATATTGGAATTTTATGACTGCATAGTAAAATCATGTCTGGGTCATATCTTGCAAACTATAAAGCCTAGTTCAATCAAATCTGGTGTGCTGGTAGAGAACTTCAGGTCTATTACAGTAATTTTTTTATTCAATGTAGTTGCAACTGACAGTGTAACAGTTTGTGACTTTTTAAGTTTTGAGTAGTTTGATTTAGATACAGTGGAACCCCATTATAACGTTCCCCCTTTATTACATTAGTCCGCATATTATGTTGGAATTTCAAAGCACAAAATCATTTCTTAACAAACCTATATAAAATAGACCTTGTTATTATGTGTCCCAAGATGCCTGGACTCCGTTGTAAAAATTCTGACAAAAATGTAACAAACCCCTAATTATTCAATAGTGATTCTCAAAATAATCAGCCATTCACACCTTGACTGCCCCAGGCAGTTACCATGTAAATTTCCTGGTCTGTTAGGGGATTAGAGACGCTTGACTGGTCACGCTTTGATAGATCTAGGGACATCAATACAGGTGAATACCCTGTATCGAAGCCAGTGATAAACAATTAAATGATGTTTATTTAGAAATTGTACTCAATTAAATTTTCTTCATTTTTCATATTTTGATGATAAAATAAATAATAATTTCTCAATCACATGCGTGTTCAGCATCGTGTGATTACCTTCGCTATGAAAACTCTATTTGCAGACAGCTTTGGAACCAAACATGTAGGACAAAATTTATCGTAGCAATGTTAAAACAGCTTGGGTAACGGCTTGGACATAGTTAAGTGAGAAAAGGCAGTGTTCAATTAAAACAATTGTCAGTTATTTTGACATGATAGTTTGGGTGTTGTTAGATTTCATTCATAAATACGCCGATCAAACTGCCCAGTGTTATCGGCCGATTCGTGCAAGGCAATTAGTTCAGTGAACATTTTAAAATCCCTTGATATCTTTTTTTGATGTGAACGTGATTTTAGTGCCATCATTTAGTGTTGTAAATGTGATCTTAATATTAGTGCATTATTTTTTTAAAAGTGGATTGCATTTGTTCTCCGTGTTTATTGATGGTGAAAAAAGTGTGTAAGTGTTGGATATCGCGTGCATTTTGTGTCGTCATTTTGTTAGGATTTTTTTTGGGGTGGGATATATTAAATTGTGTTTTGAATTGTGTAGTAGAGATATAACTTAATAAAAACGATGTTTTATTATTTTTTGTTTTATGTACGAATGTCGAATACGAACAGGAATGAGTTATTGAGAGGAATTTAAATATGAACACATTATGTTAAAGTTTAACAAAATGGTGTAAACGAAAGCAGATCTGCAATGCTTATCAAAGTATCCTTATTTATCCTATTCAAGAAATAAAGAAAAGGGATGAGAACATGAAGAATTACGGACATTTAAGATAAGATGTAAATAAATCAAGTGTCATAGTCTTTAAAAACAAAGACAGTAGAGATATGTTCACACACACACCTTCACGGAGTATCAACGGAAGATAAACAGTTTCCAAATGATATTTTTAATGGATTTCTCTGGCAACATTTATTAGGTTGACCTAGGTATTACGTTATTTTATCGTGACAAAATGGAAAACGTATTAACGGGGTACCACTGTAATACGCACCATGTGGGAGTGGGTAGTCCCAAACATATACCCTAGTGGTGTACTGAATTATGGCATTGCTCTTTGATAAACAGATTTACAGACTCCAAAGCATGCTACTACACCAGTGAAATGGTGAACAAACATTGAATGGCTTGAACAGAATAGTTCTTGGCAAGAACATTTTGTCTTGAAACCTCTTTGCGATCCGATCCAGAATAAAATAGCCTCTAGACACAATTACATTTTGTAGTTTTCATTAAAAATTATTATTTTTAGCTCAAGTGAGCTTTTCTGATTGTCCATCGTCTGTCTGTAAACTTTTCTCATTTGCAATTTCTTCTCCAGAACCACTGGGCCAATTTCAACCAAACTTGGCAAAAGCGTCCTTGGGTGAAGGGCTTTCAAGTTTGTTTAAATGAAGGGCCATGTCCCCTTCAAAGAGGAGATTATCACAAAAATAGGGTGGGGTCATTTAAAAATCTTCTCAAGAACCACTGGGCCAGAAGAGCTGAAATTTACATGAAAGCTTCCTGGCATAGTGCAGATTCAAGTTTGTTCAAATCATGGCCCCTGGGGGTAAGATGAGGCGACAATACTGAATAGGGGATCAAAGTTTTGCATACAAATATATTGTAAAAATCTTCTCAAAAACTACTGGGCCCGGAAAGTGGAAATTCACTTGAAAGCTTTCTGAAATAGTGCAGATTCAAGTTTGTTAAAGTCATGATCCCCAGGAGTATGATGGGGCCACAGTAGGGGATCAAGAGTTTTACATACAAATATATAGGTAAAATATTGAAAAATCTTCTTCTCAAGAACCACTGAGCCAGAAAAGCTGAGATTTACATGAAAGCTACCTGGCATAGTGCAGATTCAAGTTTGTAAAAATCATGGTCTCCGGGGGTAAGATGGGCAAAGTAAGGGATCAAAATTTTGCATACAAATATATAGGGAAAAATCCTCTTAAAATTCACTGGCCAGGGAAGTTTAAATTTACATGAAAGCTTCATGACATAGTGCAGATTCAATTTGGTGAAAATCATGGCCCCCGGGAGTAGGTTGGGGCCACAATAGGGATAAAAGTTTTACATACGAATAGGAAAAATCTTTAAATATGAGCCAAGGTGACTCAGGTGAGCGATGTGGCCCATGGGCTTCTTGTTGAACAGGTATTGATCATGTATCGCACAAATTATTAATCGGCAAATGGCTCTCGGAGAAAGGTCAATCAAGGTCATTTTAAAGGTCAAGGTTACTCAGAATGTAAATCTTATACATGAATAAAAATCTTGATTTCAACAGTATTTCAACAGTTTTTGATCATTGTGGGAGTCATTCATCATATTTATAAAGTAGTTCATTTGTTGGATATAGTTGGGAGAGTTCATTAGTTTTACTAATGTTTTGTTTTTAGGAAAGAACATGAAAAATGCGAGTTTGAGACATATGAAATCTTTGGGGTGGATGTCTTGGTCAGCACTGGTGAAGGCAAGGTGAGTTTAAAAGTTTGCAGTTCAGAAATTAGTAGGTCATGAGAGCTCGAGAAAACTGCGGAACAAGATAGTTCCTGCGGTTGGAAGTTTTTGCAATTTGATTTCTAAGAGGTAGCAAATTAGGCCAATTCAACTTAATTGAAAGATTATCATTCTTGCCCGCTAAGGGTGGGGCGATACCCTTTCTAGCCGATACGTATCACGATACTTGACACACGATACATTACATATCACGATACTTTGTATATCACTAAAAAATACAAAAAAGGATTTCAAATTTATTTGGTTCGAAACAAAATAGAAAAAATCTTTTAGGTCACATGAGTAAACTCAGGTGACCTATTGCAATTGGTTGTCTTCCGTCGTTGTACGTCGTGCTTTAACAATTGAACATTTTTAACTTCTTCTTGATAACTACCAGTCCAATTCTTTTCAAATTCGGTATGAAGCATCATTGGGACAAGGGGGACATAAATTGTAAATTTCAGGACTCCAGCACCCATGGGGCCCTAGGGGCGGGGCAAAAACTGCCCAAAATTGACCAATTTTCAAAAATCTTCTTCTCAAGAACCACACACGTGTAAGAAAGACTAAATGCATGGTGATGTAGAGCAGGAAGGCCTCTACCAAAATTGTAAATTTCATGATCCCCAGGGCAGGCAAAACTTCGTATATATAGTGTTTATGTGTAAAACACTTAAATAACATCTTCTTTAGTGCTATTGATACTAAATTGAAACTAAATGGATATTTAGAAAGAACAGGTAGTCCTTTACCATAATTTTAAATTTGGTGATCCCAGGGGTGGTAGGGGTTTTGGTATTAAGGTGGGACCAAAATTGTCAGTTATTGATATGTGAAGAATATAATTTTTTAACTTCTTTTTGAAAACTACTATTCAAATTCTTTTCAAATTTGGTATGAAGCATCTTTTAGACAAGGGGGGACATGAATTGTAAATTTCAGGGTGCCTGCACCTTTGGATCCTCAGGGGAGGGGCAAAAAGTGTCCAAAAATTGACTAAGTCTCAAAAATCTTCTCTACAACTGTACATGTGTAAGAAAAACTAAATGCATAGTGATATAGAGCAGGAAGGTCTCTAACAAAATTGTAAATTCCATGATCCATGGGGTAGGGGTTCTGACCATGTTGTCGAATTCAAATTGTGTACTTTTAAACTTTTTGCTACAGGTAAGTCATGTTGCATTTTTATAGGGAGGAAGCCTGTTTCATACATGCCAACTTTTAAAAATCCCCATGGGGGATTTTGCGCGCGACGACCTTTTTCAAAGCTCAAAATTCACGACATTTTACCATGAAAATAAATATTTGTCTTGTCAAGTAAAATATCAATCTAATCATTGTACATGTATCATATATTAACATAACATCAAGTGTGTTTGACCATTAACTTTAACAAACTATATTTAAAAAAAACACTTTGAAAGATACACATAAATATTTTATTAAAATCATGTATTCAGCAAAAAATTCTCTTCAACAACAAGTTACCTACATATTATCAAATAATACTTAAAATTGCATCTTTTTACACCATATAAACATTGGCTGGTCTATATATCAAAATTTAAATTAAAGCACATGCATTTAGGTACGACTACAAAGGCGATCTTGCTTGTCTGTAAACACGGGCTTGCAAAGTCTGGTGGAACAATCTGCATTGCAACCAGAAAAGGAGTGATCATCCCTGCTATGAAATTTGCGAACAAAACCTTTGCACCCATGACATCTGAAATAATTACCAGGGAAAAAACACATCAAAATATACGTTTTTACTTGTAAATTAACTTGCTAATATAGAATTCAGTACAGACTTGTGCGAATTACGCATCACAAAGTCTATTGAATACTGCACTATATAGACTATATAATACATCGCTATAGATTTGGATAGCCTATATTATTATAGTTGGAAAAAAAAATATTTGTCGTACCTTATTACATATTTTGGATGCTGTCAGCGAGAGGCAAAAATCGGGAATGTCCGATTGTTTGGTGGTGACACTATCATCGTTGTCATTCACGTTTGTGTAAAGGATATGTCAATTTGAAATCCGTCTTCCCGATTAATTACTATCAAAACATGCTTCGCACTGTCCAATAAGCACCCCGACACAGGCAGACCAGGTAAATTAAACCACCCTGATACCATGCGACACATGTAAACAGTAATGGCTGACTATTGTCCCGATTTCTGATTGGCCAGTTCAGAAATGACGCGGGATTTCAAATTCTGGTTGGAAATGGGGGTTTGTTGTCGTAAAATGGGAGATATTTTTAGAAAATCGGGATTTCGGGGTATTTTTGCAATCCCGATCGGGATATCGGGATTTGCCTTTTCAGTTACTTCAAATTGGGAGAATCCTGCACAAATCGGGAAAGTTGGCATGTATGCTGTTTCTGGTTGGATCCTGGTCAATAATGATTCTGAATTTTATGAATATTAAAAATGTAAATGACTTGTGATAATCTGTGACCTCAAAATATTTGGGCAGTTAAAGTTGTTCCATGCAATCTAATTTTTAGCCCAGCTTGCCAAATGGCAACCTTGAATTTCGTTGAGTTTTGAGCCTTGATACAGCTGTTTGTCTGATTCCATCAACATGCACATTTTTACAGGGCAGAGAACAGGAGACCAGAACGACAGTTTATAAAAAGAAAGACATTGTCTATCAACTCAAGATGAAGGCTTCCAGACGTAAGAGCATTATTTAACAAGTTTGTGGTATGTAATTAGCACAAAGTAATATGTAAGTAACACAAAGGACTTGTGCGTCAGCAAATTTCGTGAATCTTTGATAACATGTTAATACTTCATTTGATAAACTTTTGAAAGGTGTTCAGAATTTTGACTTGTATTGACCTTGTTATCTAGGACTTTGACCTTCTTTTTTAAAAATTTCACGCTTTGAACCAAGGGGGGATAATTTAGGTAGAATCACGCTTCCCAGCAAGCTGTGTGATCATCAGGTTATCTTTTTAATCCCAGTCAATGATCTGAAAATGAGTTATGTTTTTATCTGCAGTTGTTGGTAATTTTGAGCCTACTGGTTAAACAATTAAAACATGTACAGGCACCTGACAGTCTACTAGGTAACACCCCCCACCCCCTCGTTGTGCTGGTTCACCAAGCTTAATCGTGTACTCGGATTATTGCAGAGATAAATTATCAGGAGTACGTGTACGTGTGTCTGGAGGCATTCACAGACTTACAGCTTTTAACTTTTCTTGCAGTTCCCAAATAATTTTGCTGCGTCTAGGGCAACGATACATGAAACCCCGCAGTTTTTAGGTTATCCCCAGGAATAGAATTGTACTGTGGGCATACTGAATTGAAATTGTTGATCTTGCAGAATTCTTAAGTGAAGTAGACAAGAGATTTGGACTGATGCCCTTCTCGCTGCGACTGTGTGAGGATGAGAAGAAAGCCAAAATGGGTGTTGTGGAGTGTGTAAAGCATGAACTGATGCAGCCCTTTACAGTCCTGTATGAAAGAGACAGTAAGATTCTTATTGTGTACACAATGTTAACAATTGCAGTGAAGTTTCTGATTGTTAATGAAGAATAAGTGAAATACTAGTCATTAACTTTACAGTCCTGTATGAAAGAGACAGTAAGATTCTTATTGTGTACACAATGTTAACAATTTCAGTGAAGTTTCTGATTGTTAATGAAGAATAAGTGAAATACTAGTCGTTAATTTTCATGCCATGCTGAGATGTAGCTTACACATGCAGTAAAACTGTTTTTCTGTGCATTATTAATGAACATCCTGCAAGTCTTTTCTGAGACTATGATGAGTAGTTAAGTTGTACCTGAGATGAATATGAGATTGGATTGATTTCAGGTGAGTTTGTAGCTCAGTTCAAGTTCACGGTGATTCTGATGCCAAATGGACCTTTGAAAATAACAGGACTACCATTTGAAGATGAATTGTATGAATCCGAGTATCAGATCGAGGATGAGGATATTAAAGTATGTGTTATTTGTTAGAGACATTTTATTATGCCCCATGAATATGGCAGGGGCGCCCCATTTATTGTTTACCATTTCCTCCGTCTGTCCTTTTTTCACACTTTAGGTTTAGCTAAATTTCAAAGAAACTCTTCAAGATATTTTTATCAAACTTTATATGCTAATACAGCATAATAAGGGCTGATTTCAAACTTCCTCATTCCTTCTATTGTCATTAAATGGGAATTGTATGTATATTTAGAAAGATCATAAAGCTGTGTCCAAAAAACTTCAGAATGAGGCTTAAATGCAAATATATGAGGTTCCCTGTTATGACAGGTCTACATGTATGTGTATGGGCTATGGCACTCAGCTGACCATAAGGCCTATGGGCCTCTTGTTGAAATATTATAATTAGATGACAGCACTTTCTTTGGCATGCAATATCTTGAGTCTTGAAAAAAAGCGCTAAAGTATTATGTACCATCCAGGCTGATGTAAGTTGAAGCAAGTCAGACATTGTGTAAATAAATTCTTATTATACCCCCCGCAACAAGTTGCGGGGGGGGGGGGGGGGGGGGGGGGGGTATACTGGAATCGGGTTGTCCGTCTGTCTGTCCGTTCGTCCGTCTGTAGACGCAATGGTTTCCGGACTCTAAAGCATTATCCTTTCCACCTACCGTCACCATATCATATATATAGACTACCCATGGGATGAAGATGTTCCCTATCGATTTTGGGGTCAAAAGGTCAAAGGTCAAGCGCACTGGACATCGAAGTAGCAATATGGTTTCCGGGCTCTAAAGCGTTATCCTTTCCACCTACAGTCACCATATACATATGGACTACCCATGGGATGAAGATGTTCCCTATCGATTTTGGGGTCAAAAGGTCAAAGGTCAAGCGCACTGGACATCGAGGTAGCAATATGGGTTCCGGGCTCTAAAGCGTTATCCTTTCCACCTACAGTAACCACATCATACATATGGACTACCCATGGGATGAAGATGTTCCCTATTGATTTTGGGGTCAAAAGGTCAAAGGTCAAGCGCACTGGACATCGAAGTAGCAATATGGTTTCCAGGCTCTAAAGCGTTATCCTTTCCACCTACAGTCACCATATCATACATATGGACTACCCATGGGATGAAGATGTTCCCTATCAATTTTGGGGTCAAAAGGTCAAAGGTCAAGCGCACTGGACATCGAAGTAGCAATATGGTTTCCATTTAAATTCTTTAATGGCTTTTTTCATCGCATGGAGATGCTGTGTTCCTAGATACCTTTTGGATCATAATACTGAAGTTTTACCTATTACCTACACCCTTTGGGAGATTGGGGTAAGCGGGGGGTATTCTTAGTGAGCATTGCTCACAGTACCTCTTGTTTGATATGATTCACGACACTTGAGTTTTTTTTTTTTTTTTTATACACTTACTAGCCCGATGCCCCAGGCTACTAGATTATACACTGGGCTAGTAAAATCTGAATACGCACTGGCCCGACGTGCTAGTAAAAAATACGACATGTATGGTACAAATTGTCTAAGAAAACATTAGAGATCGAAGTCTTTTAAAACGCTTCCAGTCAGTTACTCTATTTTAATACTTCGACGAGGGTCTCGATGACATGATAATGGTAATTAAGTAAAAATAAACACTTACACCATGAACGCTTTTGAAAAATTTAAACGGGAGCAAAGAGACAATTTAGCGAAGGCTAGTAGATTTTTTTTTCTGGGCGAGTGAATTTTTGAATCACTGGCTAGTGGGTTGAAAAAGTTTTCGTGAAGACTGTTGATAGGGCCTTTTCTCCCAGTCTGCCTTGGAAAGATTGGGGGGGGGGGGGTAAAATTTCTGATTTATCACAAACATTATATAGAGATGTCTTTTAATAGGGGCACACTCTCCCAGTCTGGCTTCAGAAAAGGATTAAGAATTTACACTGCAATGCTGTCTTCTTTAATAGGGCCTTCTCTCCCAGTCAGCCTCCAGAAAAGCAGCCAAGAAGAAGAAGAAGAAAGCTGGCAAGTCAATGGCCGAGTCAGCAGAAAATGCAGAGGACTAAAATAAGCAATGAAAATTAATTGTCTTTGAAAAAAATATTTGTGGTGGTGCATTGGGGACTTGGAAAAGTAGTCAACTGTAAGAGGAAAATGAAATAAAGTATTACATAAAAAAGAAAACTTTTCGTACTGCATGCCACCATCAGGGGTACTAGGCTACTTGAATATTCTACCTGGCATGGAGAAAGACAATTTGTTTTCTAATAAACAGGAAAATCCTGGTTTGAGATTGAATGAAAGGCATTGTCATTTTCGTGGTAGTTCTGTCCATAGTTCATACACTAGTCCAGAGGAGTGGATCGTCTTCTCTGAAGAAGAGTCCATTTTCAGTGCTGATGTTTATTTATGAAGAATTGTTAAAACTTGTAATTTATTTTCAGGTTATTTTTTAAATTTTTATACCCGAATTTGGAAGAAAATTATATACATTTGTTTAATAGAATAAACTTTTGATCTGTAAATTTTGTATCATGGAATACAATGTGTCAATTTCACAGTGGATATACCGATTTTGTATGTTTATTACAAGGTTTACAAAATCTGGAATTGAGTGTATAAGGTCTGCTGAATAAAAGTGCTATTCTGCTACTCTGTGCGATTTATTTCAGTGTTTTGAATATCTACACTAAATGTGTCCCAACAATGTTTTATGACCAGAACATTCTCTGGTATCTGTGAAAACTTGTACAGGATTTAATCGGTGTGATTCCCTTCTTCAGAATGTTCCATTTGTGAAAACCCGTATAGTGGGATTCGTCGCAATGTTCTTGACAAACTGCTACTCCTTAACCATGAAATCGTTCGCAGAGTCATACAACTACTGAGGGGACAAAACAATCGTGTTTGATAGGTCACTCGGGTGACCTAATGTTGTTGGTCTCGTCCATTAGCAGTTTTACATTATTAACTAATTCATGAAAACTACAAGGCCAATTGTTACCGTTTTTGGTGTGAAGCATCTCTATGATAAGATGAATATAGGCATAGATTGTGTTCATGCTACTCATGGGCAGGGCCAAATATGCTGGAAAAGGCCATGTTTTCAAAAATCTTCTCTACACCCACACTTGGGAGAAAACTAAATGCATGGTTATGTCTATGAAGCACTTTATATCAAAATTGTGAAATTCATGACCCCTGGCTCAGGGGTTCAGGCCCTAGTGTGGGGCCATATGGTGAAAATGTACTAAATGTTAGAAAATCTTCCCTACCCCAGTATATACATTGTATATTTGAGAAAAACTAAATACATGATTATTCCTGGGTCAGGGGTTCAGACCCTAGGACAGGGTCAATATGGCATTTATCGTGCAGATTTTACAGTGTGATGCAGTTGACCTCATAATGACCGATATCAACAACTGGTCCAAAAACCTATATATCGGACCGGCATGCAAAAATGCGTAGCAGTACGAAAATTACACATTCGCTTGTAATATTCAGTGTATTAATAGAGTTTTTACCATAGTTAATGTATCACATTAATTTTTACTGTTAAAGTTTTTTACCATTACAATAAATCAAGGTTTTTACCATAGTTGGGCAATGGATCAAATATTCCATGATCTACCTTTAAAAGCAATACATTAGTTCGCTTGTTATAAAAAGAATATCGGCTCGTACCCCAGATCAGATTAACACCCACCCCCTCAAAATATATACTGTATGTATACAAGTGTAAAAAAAAAAATGCGGTTTATAATGAATAGAATATTACATGCTAAAATCCATGTCATATCGGCCCTCTGGATTTTAGCAGTGTAATAATCTCTACACAGTAAGTCATTCTGTCTGAAACTTTAACCTTGCTAATAACTCTTGTTGAACAGTTAGTGCTAGAGCTTTGATATTTCACATGAGTATTCCTTGTGGCAAGACCTTTCCATGGGTACCAACATTTTTGACCTTGGAGTTTGACCTACTTTTTGAAAACTTTAACCTTGCTAATAACTTTTAAACAGTAAGGGCTAGAGCTTTGATATTTCACTTGAATATTCCTTGTGACAAGACCTTTCCATGAGTACTAAACTTTTTGACCTTGACATTTGACCTACTTTTAAAAAAATTGACATTGGTCATAACTTCTAAATGGTAAATATTACAGCTTTCATACTGCACATGAGCATTCCTTATGACAATGTCTTTCTACTGGTACCAAGATATGCGTCCTTGGCCACTTTGGAATTGACCATTATCGGGGGCATTTGTGTTTCAGAAACACATCTTGTTTACCCTTGAGCTTGGAGTTTGACCTACTTTTAAAATTTAACGTTGGTCATAACTTCTAAATTGTGAATATTAGAGCTTTCATATTGTTCATGAGCATTTCTTGTGACAGGATCTTTCTACTGGTGCCAAGATATTTGTTCTTGTGAAATTGGCCATTATCGGGGGCATTTATGTTTCACAAACACATCTTGTTTTTTAATATGAAGACTTGGCCAGGTGGCCATCGACTTCAACCTACTTTTATAACCTTGGCTATTTCTTTTGAACAAAAGGGGGATAGGGATTTGGTATTTCATTTACAGATGCCTCATTACAAGGCCTTTCATATGGTACCAAGGCTTCTTAACTCATGGGAATCCGTGTTAGAAAGGTCCTCAGTACCCCTTGCTTGTTATAAGAGGCAATTAAATGAGACTGCAAAAACTGAGGGCCTGTGTTGCAGCATGATAAAGATCCCTCTCCTGCTCAAAGGCCATAAGCAATGAGCATAGAACTAAATTTATTGTCTACATCTTTTGATCTTATGGAGGATGGGGCTTTCATATTTCACATAGATGCCTCATGACAAGACCTTTTGTTTGGTACCAAGACCATTTTAAACTTTTCAAAACTTTAACTTTGAATATATTTGTTGAACCAAGGGGGAATATGTCTTTGATATTGCACATTTTGATGCCTGAAGACCAGGCCATTCATATGGTGTCAAAACTGTTGACATACTTTTTAAAACCTTTAACATTATGAACCAAAGGGAATAGGTTAAGTAGAGCCATGGTCTCCAGTGAGCCATGTTTCTGACAATTCTTCAGTAAATATGCATGATGATGATTAAAGGTTCATGATCAGATCACATAATTATGTAATTCATGTCCTTGCTGTACATAAGTTTATCATAAAGCGACAACAGATACCCATTCTTGTCACAAAGTCTGTCTTTGACAAGAGGCTTTGCCACACCCACTGGGAGGGAAAAGATCAAATTCAAAGCCTAACAAAAATAAAAAGCTTGCACATGACAAGAGAGGATTGTGTGTAGCCAAATATACAAATACAGAAAATACTGGTGTGTAGCCAAATATACAAATACAGAAAATACTTGACCCAAAGGATGCTTTCGACAAATGTGTCATGACCCTTCGTCTAGGTCAGTTACAACAGGTCATGGGAATTACAATTGTAAGTCATTGAAGTGTATATGAATGTGACCTAACATGCTGTATCTGAATACTAGCATGTGCTTGTTCGGATAAGTCGGCTGGGGTTGTAGTTTTCACTGCATGGGTTTACTTGCATGTATTTTGAAAGGAAAAAACATCCCGAGACTCTTAGAAGTATTGGTGTTCAAAGCCTGATTTCGTTTTGCAAGTTGTATAACTGCATGCAGTTGTATCTCCAGAAGTATGCATGTATAATATTAGGAATGCATTTGCAATCCATTGAATATATTTACATACTAGTACAGTAAATCTATACAATTCTAAAGACTGTAGGATTAAGGTCATACGCCACGTTTCTCGATAGCATATACCGGTAATTGTTCATGATCGACATGCACTTGCAGATCATATTATGAAAAATGTTCACAATAATTCTCTTTTCACTATTTCCTATCAGTTGCTGCATAAATTACATACATAAGCGTACATATGTACCTATCAGACACAGCTTCATTGATCAGAGAAAAATTACTTCATTGAATTTTTAATCATACTAAAATTAGACATTTAGTATCTTAAATAAATATATAGCCTTTCACTTTAATATAATAGTGAAAATGTCCATCTTTCCTTCATGCAATTAAATGCTACATCAATACTCAATATAGGTACATGTATGCAAATTCGTGCAAAATTAAACGTAATGTTCTTCGCCCAATAAAAATACTGATGGTAACTTTAAACTCTGTGCTTTTCTTCCACAATGATTGCAATCCAACAATCTCACGACTTGATCCATGTGGTCCATGGAAAGGTTTGATTATTTTCAAGTTCACATCTTGAAAAACAAATACATGTATCACAGTTTTTAAAATTCTAAAATAAAATGTAGTCTTCCTCTTCATATTCTTGATCCTGTAACTCATCTCGGAGTTTTTTCCACCAAGGCTGTCGCAATAAGCGTAATGTTTCTATGTGATCAGTTCTGGCCTTGGTTGCTACCGGTAACAAGTTACTAGAATACATTTCTACGTCTTTTTCTCCGGCATTCTTTAAAGGTGGTGCCACTGAAACAGTTCAAAGAGATGGATTCCTATCATACAAGTAGGAGTATAATACTGCAGTTATAACAATTCTTAATTAAACAATGCTCAGTTTTATGATTGTTAATATGATTTGGGAAGAGGAATAAATGTCGAGGCTGCGTGTGTCATGTATCATATTACATTACCTATGTTTTTACCTTAGATTTGTAATGACTGATATTTCCTCAGAATGCGCTGCAGTTGCAACAGAAATTGAAGTAGAATGTGAATAACGTGCTTAATGAAGCATCTCAGTTCTTGCCCTTGTGTATTCTCAAAAGGGAAACATGGGAAAACTGTATAGTCTGCAACGGAGCGGGTTATTCAAAAGAAGAAAAGTGTCTGAAATTTATTCCGAATGCATGTATATTTAAACAATGAAAATGCTTTCTTTGGTGTTTCATTGGGTGATGAAGGTTTTAAGCAAGCATTGCAGAAAAGTATCAAAACCCACGTAAGTGGGTTAATTTATGCAATTTTTTTCTGCAATGACTGCTACCTTCATCACCTGATGGAACAACAAAGAAAAACATTTTATTGTTTACATTTATATTCTAATGTAATTTTTAAAAAATATAAACTATATTTAAGTTCTAAAATATCATATAGTTGACCCATTTGTTACGTTAAATGCAACAGCCAATGCACTATTTGACCTTGATGCTCCATATTTAGTAATGATTACACAGAAAGATGGTACTAAAAAAAAAAAACGGATCGAACTAGTTTGCAACAAACATGCATTCATTATTAAGATGAAAGCAATGTCAATTTCAAAAGAAGTAAAAGAGAAAAGATTCAGTTAATGTAAATATAAATAATCAAAGATTTCCGCATGATATGTACATGTACATGTAAATCACACATTTTAAACATCTGTGAATCTAGCGCAAACAATGGTCAAAGTTGGACGTCCTCATAAAGCATCACAAAATATTTTCCGATACACAATTAACACTAATTTTGTGAATCATAATGTCTTCTAATTTAATTACATGTAAAACTCCCACTGATAATCTATACTTACCTGTAAAACTTCCACTGATCATCTATACTTACATGTAAACTCCCACTGATAGTCTATTTACATGTAAAACTTCCACTGATAATCTATACTTACATGTAAAACTGCCACTGATAATCTATATTTACATGTAAAACTGCCACTGATAATCTATACTTACATGTAAAACTGCCACTGATAATCTATACTTACATGTAAAACTCACACTGATAATCTATACTTACATGTAAAACTCACACTGATAATCTATATTTACATGTAAAACTGCCACTGATAATCTATACTTACCTGTAAAACTCACACTGATAATCTATACTTACATGTAAAACTTCCACTGATAATCTATACTTACATGTAAAACTGCCACTGATAATCTATATTTACATGTAAAACTGCCACTGATAATCTATACTTACATGTAAAACTGCCACTGATAATCTATATTTACATGTAAAACTGCCACTGATAATCTATACTTACATGTAAAACTCACACTGATAATCTATACTTACCTGTAAAACTCCCACTGATAATCTATACTTTCATGTAAAACTCCCACTGATAATCTATACTTACATGTAAAACTCACAATGATAATCTATACTTACATGTAAAACTCCCACTGATAATCTATACTTTCATGTAAAACTCCCACTGATAATCTATACTTACATGTACATGTAAAACTCCCACTGATAATCTATACTTACATGTAAAACTCCCACTGATAATCTATACTTACCTGTAAAACTCCCACTGATAATCTATACTTACATGTAAAACTCCCACTGATAATCTACTTACATGACAGAAGCTCAGAATCTGTGTCCAGTCTTGCTAATAGAGCTTCTCTTTGTGCATTTTTCTCCCTCGTACTTTTCAGTGTTATATAATGTCTTTGTAACATATCTGCTGCCTTTTTGTGGATTTTTTGCAAATCCTCTCGCTTGGTATATTGAGACTTTTTAAAAAAGAAATTTAAAAAATATTCATCGTACAAATAGATATCATCAATGGACATGCACAGAATATATCGTTATTACTGTTTAAAACTGGATGCTGTCAATTCTAGATTTAACGACATTCAGACTGTTACGCTTAACCAACTTTATCAGTGACTACAAAACATTGGCATGAATTACTTTTTGTGAATAGCTATGGTGAATTTCCTACAAAACATTGGCATGAATTCCTTTTTGTGAATAGCTATGGTGAATTTCCTTTGTAATGAACCATATTCGCAACTGACCCAGTTACATTTACAATTCATTCATAAATACGGTGTAATGACAGCTAGATACTGGAGAGAAAGACTTGTCAATGCAAATAGTTCTAAAGGACAGAGAAACTTTGTTCACACAGCATGCATCAGTCTATATTATATTATTTCTAGCTTCTGGAGATTGGCTTCAGATTGTATATTAATTACTGGAGGAGACTGCCTTCAGACTGTATATTAATTACTGGAGGAGACTGCCTTCAGACTGTTTATTAATTACTGGAGGAGACTGCCTTCAGACTGTATATTAATTACTGGAGGAGACTGCCTTCAGACTGTATATTAATTACTGGAGGAGACTGCCTTCAGACTGTATATTAATTACTGGAGGAGACTGCCTTCAGACTGTATATTAATTACTGGAGGAGACTGCCTTCAGACTGTATATTAATTAATGAAGGAGACTGCCTTCAGATTGACAGTACATTAATTACCGGATTCTCCTCTCTGTGCTGTGTTATCTGTTGCTGTAACTCAACCCTTCTGTTTTCTGTCAACCCTGGAGGCTTTATAGTGAACTGAAATCTTTCTTTCTTTTTTCTAACATTTTCCAGCCATTTTCTAACCTGCAACAAACAGTATTCATTGTAGATACAATACAAGACATTATCTAGAAACCATTGAAAATTTCCAAAAAAAAAATTGATAATTTGGAACATGCTGGCAAAAGGTCCATGCAAACATATATCCATAGAGCTTTTGTGGCACAATTAATGTTTTGTGGTTAGTTGTTTTTGTGATTTTCATTGAAGTCTTCCATTCTAATTCAATCATTATGTTATTTCCTCATCAATGTAATTGATTGAATCATTCTGATGAAGAAAACATTCCAGGTCCCAGTGGCCTGGTCTGTAAAGTGACAATTACTATTTCTAAAATAAACAAGTTTAAACATGTATTTTACCCCTCTCTGTACATGTATCTTCCCCCCTCTCTGTACATGAATCTTACCCCTTTCTGTACAGGTATCTTACCCCTCTCTGTACCTGTATCTGACCCCTTCCTGTACATGTATCTTACCTCTCTCTGTATATGTATCTTACCCCTTTCTGTACATGTATCTTACCCCTCTCTGTACATGTATCTTACCCCCCTCTCTGTACATGAACCTTACCCCCCTCTGTACATGTATCTTACCCCTCTCAGTACATGTATCTTACCCCTCTCTGTACATGAATCTTACCCCTTTCTGTACATGTATCTTACCCCTTTCTGTACATGTATTTTACCCTCTCTGTACATGTATCTTACCCCTCTCTGTACATGAATCTTACCCCTCTCTGTATATGTATCTTACCCCTCTCTGTACATGTATCTTACCTCTCTCTGTACATGTATCTTACCCCTCTCTGTACATGTATCTTACCCCTCTCTTTACATGTATCTTACCCTCTCTGTACATGTATCTTACCCCTCTCTTTACATGTATCTTACCCCTCTCTGTACATGTATCTTACCCCCTCTGTACATGTATCTTACCCCTTTCTGTATATGTATCTTACCCCTCTCTGTACATGTATCGTACCCCTCTCTGTACATGTATCTTACCCCTTTCTGTACATGTATCTTACCCCTCTCTGTACATGTATCTTACCCCTCTCTGTACATGTATCTTACCTCTCTCTTTACATGTATCTTACCCCTTTCTGTACATGTATCTTACCCCTCTCTGTACATGTATCTTACCCCTCTCTGTACATGTATCTTACCCCTCTCTGTACATGTATCTTACCTCTCTCTGTACATGTATCGTACCCCTCTCTGTACATATATCTTACCCCTTTCTGTATATGTATCTTACCCCCCTCTGTACCCTCTCTGTACATGTATCTTACCCTCTCTGTACCCTCTCTGTACATGTATCTTACCCCTCTCTTTACATGTATCTTACCTCTCTGTACATGTATCTTACCTCTCTCTGTACATGTATCTTACCCCTCTCTGTACATGTATCTTACCCCTCTCTGTACATGTATCTTACCCTTTCTGTACATGTATCTTACCCCTCTCTGTACATGTATCTTACCCCTCTCTGTACATGTATCTTACCTCTCTCTGTACATGTATCTTACCCCTCTCTGTACATGTATCTTACCTCTCTCTGTACATGTATCTTACCCCTCTCTGTACATGTATCTTACCCCTCTCTGTACATGTATCTTACCCCTTTCTGTACATGTATCTTACCCCTTTCTGTACATGTATCTTACCTCTCTCTGTACATGTATCTTACCTCCCTCTGTACATGTATCTTACCCCTCTCTGTATATGTATCTTACCCCTCTCTGTACATGTATCTTACCCCTCTCTGTACATGTATCTTACCTCCCTCTGTACATGTATCTTACCCCTCTCTGTATATGTATCTTACCCCTCTCTGTACATGTATCTTACCTCCCTCTGTACATGTATCTTACCCCTCTCTGTACATGTATCTTACCCCTCTCTGTACATGTATCTTACCCCTCTCTGTACATGTATCTTACCCCTCTCTGTACATGTATTGTACCCCTCTCTAAATATGTATCTTACCCCTCTCTGTACATGTATCTTACCCCTTTCTGTACATGTATCTTACCTCTCTCTGTACATGTATCTTACCCCTCTCTGTACATGAATATTACCCCTCTCTGTACATGTATCTTACCCTTTCTGTATATGTATCTTACCCCTCTCTGTACATGTATCTTACCCTTTCTGTATATGTATCTTACCCCTTTCTGTACATGTATCTTACCTCTCTCTGTACATGTATCTTACCCCTTTCTGTATATGAATCTTACCCCTCTCTGTATATGAATCTTACCTCTCTCTGTACATGTATCTTACCCCTCTCTGTATATGTATCTTACCCCTCTCTGTACATGTATCTTACCCCTCTCTGTACATGTATCTTACCTCTCTCTGTACATGTATCTTACCCCTCTCTGTACATGTATCTTACCTCTCTCTGTACATGTATCTTACCCCTCTCTGTACATGTATCTTACCTCTCTCTGTACATGTATCTTACCTCTCTCTGTACATGTATCTTACCCCTCTCTGTATATGTATCTTACCCCCCTCTGTACATGTATCTTACCCCTCTCTGTACATGTATCTTACCTCTCTCTGTACATGTATCTTACCCCTCTCTGTACATGTATCTTACCTCTCTCTGTATATGTATCTTACCCCTCTCTGTACATGTATCTTACCTCTCTCTGTACATGTATCTTACCCCCCTCTCTGTACATGAACCTTACCCCCCTCTGTACATGTATCTTACCCCTCTCAGTACATGTATCTTACCCCTCTCTGTACATGAATCTTACCCCTCTCTGTACATGTATCTTACCCCTCTCAGTACATGTATCTTACCCCTCTCTTTACATGTATCTTACCCTCTCTGTACATGTATCTTACCCCTCTCTTTACATGTATCTTACCCCTCTCTGTACATGTATCTTACCCCTCTCTGTACATGTATCTTACCCCTCTCTGTACATGTATCTTACCTCTCTCTGTACATGTATCGTACCCCTCTCTGTACATGTATCTTACCCCTTTCTGTATATGTATCTTACCCCCCTCTGTACCCTCTCTGTACATGTATCTTACCCTCTCTGTACCCTCTCTGTACATGTATCTTACCCCCCTCTGTACATGTATCTTACCCCTCTCTTTACATGTATCTTACCTCTCTCTGTACATGTATCTTACCCCTCTCTGTACATGTATCTTACCCCTCTCTGTACATGTATCTTACCCCTCTCTGTACATGTATCTTACCCTTTCTGTACATGTATCTTACCCCTCTCTGTACATGTATCTTACCCCTCTCTGTACATGTATCTTACCTCTCTCTGTACATGTATCTTACCCCTCTCTGTACATGTATCTTACCCCTCTCTGTACATGTATCTTACCCCTCTCTGTACATGTATCTTACCCCTTTCTGTACATGTATCTTACCCCTTTCTGTACATGTATCTTACCTCTCTCTGTACATGTATCTTACCTCCCTCTGTACATGTATCTTACCCCTCTCTGTACATGTATCTTACCCCTCTCTGTACATGTATCTTACCCCTCTCTGTACATGTATCTTACCTCCCTCTGTACATGTATCTTACCCCTCTCTGTACATGTATCTTACCCCTCTCTGTACATGTATTTTACCTCTCTCTGTACATGTATCTTACCCCTCTCTGTACATGTATCTTACCCCTCTCTGTACATGTATTGTACCCCTCTCTGTATATGTATCTTACCCCTCTCTGTACATGTATCTTACCCCTTTCTGTACATGTATCTTATCCCTCTCTGTACATGTATCTTACCCCTCTCTGTACATGAATATTACCCCTCTCTGTACATGTATCTTACCCCCTCTGTACATGTATCTTACCCCTCTCTGTACATGTATCTTACCCTTTCTGTATATGTATCTTACCCCTTTCTGTACATGTATCTTACCTCTCTCTGTACATGTATCTTACCCCTTTCTGTATATGAATCTTACCCCTCTCTGTATATGAATCTTACCTCTCTCTGTACATGTATCTTACCCCTCTCTGTATATGTATCTTACCCCTCTCTGTACATGTATCTTACCCCTCTCTGTACATGTATCTTACCTCTCTCTGTACATGTATCTTACCCCTCTCTGTACATGTATCTTACCTCTCTCTGTATATGTATCTTACCCCTCTCTGTACATGTATCTTACCTCTCTCTGTACATGTATCTTACCTCTCTCTGTACATGTATCTTACCCCTCTCTGTATATGTATCTTACCCCCCTCTGTACATGTATCTTACCCCTCTCTGTACATGTATCTTACCCCTCTCTGTACATGTATCTTACCTCTCTCTGTACATGTATCTTACCCCTCTCTGTACATGTATCTTACCTCTCTCTGTATATGTATCTTACCCCTCTCTGTACATGTATCTTACCTCTCTCTGTACATGTATCTTACCCCTCTCTGTACATGTATCTTACCCCTCTCTGTACATGTATCTTACCCCTCTCTGTACATGAATCTTACCTCTCTCTGTACATGTATCTTACCCCTCTCTGTACATGTATCTTACCCCTCTCTGTATATGTATCTTACCCCTCTCTGTACATGTATTTTACCTCTCTCTGTACATGTATCTTACCCCTCTCTGTATATGTATCTTACCCCTCTCTGTACATGTATCTTACCTCTCTCTGTACATGTATCTTACCCCTCTCTGTACATGAATCTTACCCCTCTCTGTACATGTATCTTACCTCTCTCTGTACATGTATCTTACCCCTCTCTTTACATGTATCTTACCCCTCTCTGTACATGTATCTTACCCCCCTCTGTACATGTATCTTACCCCCCTCTGTACATGTATCTTACCCCTCTCTGTACATGTATCTTACCCCTCTATGTACATGTATCTTACCCCTCTCTGTACATGTATCTTACCCCTCTCTGGACAATAACGGCTGCTTTATAGCGTTGAACCATGACCCTTTTCTCATCCATGGTTTGGCGAGAGTGATGGCCCCTCCAGTTTTTCTGAATTTTAATGGCTGCCTGAATCTGTTCATTCTGGATATACTTTTCAACATGAACTAAAATGAAATGAATCTCAAATTTGAATATCATACTTTTCTTAGAAGTGGTTAGGGCTTAGATGACTATCATACACTGTAAATATATACATGTACATGTAACTTAATTCAGATTCCCTCTAGATATACCCCCTGCAACAAGTTGTGGGGGGGGGGGGGGGGTATACTGGAATCGGGTTGTCCGTCTGTCCGTCCGACTGTAGACGCAATGGTTTCCGGGCTCTAAAGCGTTATCCTTTCCACCTACCGTCACCATATCATATATATGGACTACCCATGGGATGAAGATGTTCCCTATCGATTTTGGGGTCAAAAGGTCAAAGGTCAAGTGCACTGGACATCGAAGTAGCAATATGGTTTCCGGGCTCTAAAGCGGTATCCTTTCCACCTACAGTCACCATATCATACATATGGACTACCCATGGGATGAAGATGTTCCCTATCGATTTTGGGGTCAAAAGGTCAAAGGTCAAGTGTACTGGACATTGAAGTAGCAATATGGTTTCTGGGCTCTAAAGCGTAATTCTTTCCACCTTACAGTCACCATATCATACATATGGACTACCCATGGGATGAAGATGTTCCCTATCGATTTTGGGGTCAAAAGGTAAAAGGTCACGCACATTGGACATCGAAGTAGCAATATGGTTTCCATTTAAATTCTTTAACGGCTTTTTTCATCGCATGGAGATGCTGTGTTCCTAGATACCTTTTGGATCATAATACTGAAGTTTATTTATACCTATTAACAACACCCTTTGGGAGATTGGGGTAAGCAGGGGGTATTCTTAGTGAGCATTGCTCACAGTACATCTTGTTATGACAGAACAAAGAAAGTACAGTCTTAGAGAAGAATTGAGAACACGATATAGCATGTAGACGATGTCTCTCCTATACTACACTTAATTCAGATTTCCTCTCGTTGTGACAGAACTAAGAAAGTACAGTTTTAGAGAAGCTAGAACATTATTCCATAATCTTACTGAATTGAGAACATAATATAATATGCAGACAATGTCTGTCTAGGTGATTCCATTGGATATGCTGACCACAAACCTTTAACAACTCAGTCTGGTTACCAAACTACTCAGAGGCAATATGTGGTATATAAAGAAAACTTCTAGTGCAATTCTCAGGTTAAATGTTGTATCTGAAACCTTGACATACCCGCTGGCAGTATTTCAATGGTGTGAAATTGTCTCTCTTTGAACTCTCTCATTATCTTTTGTCTGTTAAGTTTCAGTTTTCTTTCAAGTTCCAGGGCTTCTCTTGCCTCCTCCTTCCTTCGTTCCATTACGATTTGTCGTCTCCTGTAAAAGGAAAATAATGTGAAGGGGGATATGTAGTGCTTTAATTTCTTTAAATAGGCAATAGAACAAGTATCTTCATACTCTGCAAAAATAGATCTTGTAGTAATAGTCATTTACTTTCCAGAAATTTCCTTTTGTGTACATATTGAAAAGTTGTTAAGCATTATCAAACTACCACAAGATGTATACACTCTCATGTCTGCCTTAGAGCAATATCTGGTTCCAATGCTTTCTTTGTGTTTGTACAAATTTCTAACTGTGTTTTACCTTTAATAGAAAGACAAGTCAATGATTGAATGTGATTAAGCAGCCTGCTGTTATCCTAGACCTTGGGTGTGACCTTGACCTCTATCAGCTGATACATCTCATTGCAGTACATTTATATATAATCATGCATTTCCAAGATGTTTTACAGAAATGTGAAATAAAGTACTATAGTCTGACTATTTCACATTAAAGTATGACTGACCTATATGGACACTAAACTAGAAAACTGAGAAGTCAGATAGGACCCCACAATGAATATTTTAGAGGCAGGTATGACATAGAAAGTGCTATTATCATATTTTACATTTAAAGTCCCATAATTCCGTAACAACACAGCCGATAAATCTGAAAATCAAGAGTTCTTCCTCTGCCTAATCTAAATATTGTGCATATAAAATCTATGAAAATCTTCTCATGTAATCTCAAGTTACCGTGTGACATAGTAGGATATTGCTGTCATCGTATTAATGGGTAATATAAAAAATTCTAAGTTCCATAACTCCGTAACTGATAAATCTGAAAACTAAACGAAGTCTTTTCCTGCCTAATCTAATTATAATTATTATGTATAAAATCTATGAAAATCTTTCCGAGGAAATTAAAGTTATTGCATGCCATAGAAAGTGCTGAGAGACGGATGGATGGACGGACAGATGGATGGATGGACAGTGATTACTGTAAGGCATCCACCCTAGTTAAGTCATCCATTTTGTCCATCATACAGGTGACACAAAAATGTTTAGTAACAGAATCATTTTCATTCTACCTGTAGGTGTTCTGGAATTTTGAGAAGGCTTTGTCTGCTTTACGCAGTTTTTTCCTGGTGATAAATCCCCTCCATATCATCTGAATGATTGTGGCAGCTCTGGCAAATCTCTGTGTACAATTAAGGTACAAATAATTCATTTGATGTGGATCCACTGACCAGCAATAATGCAGTAACATCAGTATGTAACAAGATATGAAAGTTCAGCATTGAAATACACAAAAAATACACGGATTGGATATTGATATTGGGCTTAATTTGGACTTCTAAAATGACTTTCAATTTTTCAAAGAAATGTTTATTTTGATGCATGCATTTCTGATGTATATAAATCTACATGTAAAACAAATCAAATTAGAGAACATCTTATATAATTTTACTACATACAAGATTGCATCTTTAAAAAATAGCTCAAGAGTTGAGAAGTACATGTAGGTCATGTTCTCAAGGATTTTGAAATTAAAAGAAATTCTGAAAGTATAATTTCTAATATTCTGAAAATGAAAATGGTCATAAATATTAACATATGTTTTGTTACTGAGGAATTTAATACTCAAAAAGAATAAATTTCAAATCTTGAAAGATCCACAAGCCTGACAATTCACATTCCTAGGACCCAAATTAGGGCCAAATTATCTCAAAAAGTTCTTCCATCTATCAGTTTTATGTGTACAAAGAAAGGGAATAAACTGCATGACTTACATCAGTTTCTGCTTGTCTGGCATTTCCGGCCTGTAGCATCATTGTGATTTCTCGTAAATCCCTTCCAAAACCGGCATTTTCCCATTTGTTCAGTATGGGTCGCAATCCTCTGTAAAACGTAGTGTACAGTTAGCATTGCAGATTTCAACAGAAATTTATAGGTTAATCACTCTTTGAATTCACATGATATTAAATCAAATGACTTTTAATTTTAATAAGGATATCATGCAGGCACTATTCTTTCTTTTGAAAATGCCAGTGCTTGTATTTTCAGGTTATGCAGGGTCTTTACACACATTTAATGAAAAAGTAAAAGTTCTCTTTGTACTTCATAATATATAGCCCCTCTCTATCAAAAACCAGGGCTCGAAATTAACATATGCCCGTCAGTCCGTGACTGGTTAAAAGTCTGGCAGACTGACTGACATTTGTTTTAGTCAGTGCGATGGGACTGGTTAATTTTCTAAAACGTCATTCTGAAAAATATACTTGTGAATCTTAAACGAGCATTAATTGGCATTCCTCTGTAGATATCAGGCAAACCTGATTAGTAAATATAAATCCTGCATAAGTATTACAATATTGTCTATTAAGGTATATTGAGTTGAATTGCATATGGTGGACTGGTAAATTTTTCTGCGGACTGGTTGAAATTATACCCTGGACTGGTGACATAAAAAGTTAGTTTCAAGCTCTGAAAACTGAAAAATCTTACTTCATAATTAGCTCCTCTTAATCAAAAACTGAAAAATCTTACTTCATAAATAGCCCCTCTCAATCAAAACCTGAAAAATCCTATAAGCCTGAAAGATTCTCGCACACACAAAACTTGAAAGTTGGACTTACTTGTATCTGGTGCACAGAACATCAATCATTGGCTTGTGTATATCACAGATTTTTAAGACACACTTTGTGGCAGACCTATAAAGAGTTATGATGATTAAGGTATGCATCACCTAAAGTTTCCATATCAGGTATTTCAAGAAAAGTTGAGCATAAAAAGAATTAAGTTAACATCAACTTTAAAACTGCGCCAAGTCGTCTTCCAGTTCTAGCACACAGAACCAGTACTATCCTGATTTTTTTTCTAGTGAATTAATGTGATGTTATAAGTACATGATTATTGACACAGATATATTTTGAAAGCATTCAACAGAGAAGATATGAATGTGAAAAGACTGACAAATGGATCTGTATGACTTACGATGCTATACTGGCATCTGTGTTGACAGAAAGCTTGTAAACGAGTTCATCCATGATGCTGAACTTTAGTTTCTTATCAATGTCATTGATAATATTTCTACAAAAACAAGATGATCATATAATTCATATGAATACAATCCATACTTCCATATATTGAAAGGTATGAATTTCAGCAGAGACTACAATATGTATATACATGTATACAATAAAAATTGCAGCTTTTTCATTAAAAAAAAGTGTGACCTTGTTTATTTTCATTATTAATCAACGAAAGCCCATTGAGCTCATTTTTGTAACAGAAAAAGACATTCGAGTTCTGATTGTAATTGTACATCTACATTTTACACATGCATTTTTCAGAATGTTTAGCAATATGCTATAAAAGTTTTATTGAATGTAAAGTAGAATTCATATTTGTAATTGATTAATACCAGTGTTGCTTAGTTAACAAATTACAGCTTTTAATAAGGGGGTGTAAAATTTTGTTCATTGAAATCAAGCGTAAATATGTCACATAATTTCATTAAACTATTGGATTATCAATCTCTTTAAATCTCTGAATTTATGCTGTACGTGGTATTAATGTTATGGTATTAAGTAAACAATGCTTAAGAGACTGAAGTAATTTTCTTCCGATAATAGATGCATAGATCCACTTTTTTCAAAGGTTATGTCCCTTGGCTGTCATCTTTTGGGGAAAAAACCCAACAGACTTCTCACAGCAACCTTTGTACCTTACTGTTTTATTACTCTGTCATTTGATATGATTTTGGTTTGTTTTGAACATATTTTATTTTCTCCTATGGGACAATTAATAACTTCCACAAAATATGTTCCAAAATTAAATACAATGGAATCAAAGATAAATAAGATATATATATATATATAATAATATAATTTTCTTCAGAATATTGAATAGCTGCTAAACACAGAGAGCCCAAACACTGTATTTGTAAATTATGTACATGTTCTTTAAAATGCGAGCTCATACTTGTTGCATCGTAGAATTTTGGGAAGAAGTTCCATGATTCCTGAGACTGCACTGGGGTCATCAGATATCAGCAACTGGAGCAGCCACGGGCTCTCCAACACTGTCAGAGAAAATAAAATGTGTGCTTCCTAATATAGGACTGTTATGACATTTCAATATAGATCTATATTATATGTAGCATCATTTTCAGAACACCACTCTCCACAGTTGCCTCAAATTGACCAAAACATATATTGCCATGAATTTCCTTATTGAACCCAGAGCTTTATAAATTTCTTTAGAGTTTATTCATTTTTAAAAACATTTTCATGCCTTCTCTACTTATCTTTCAAAAACAGTACAAAATCAGTACATGACATTATACATCTGTACATGTAGTATATTGAGCAAATTTCATCTTAAATAAATGATTTGTGAACAATGATCAGATTTACTTTAGATATGAAGATATCAAAGCAGCACTAAGTACCTTTTTGAAAAACATACAGAGTGAAAGTCATATGTTCACATTGTCTTCTTGGATTCAGAGAGATGGCAAAGTAAACAATTCAGTTGTAAAAAGGAGCATCAAATATCCTTACAGAATTCATCTGAAGCTGACACTCTATCAAATATCCTTACAGAATTCATCTGAAGCTGACACTCTATCAAATATCCTTACAGAATTCATCTGAAGCTATATAGACACTCCATCAAATATCCCAGAATTCATCTGAAGCTGACACTCCACAAGAGCAAGCATACTACGTACAAGTTTGTTGCTTTTTTCATAACAATTTCACACACACCATCATAATGTAAAATTCATCATTTATTCAGTTATGTTGATTGACTTACCGACTGATGCTATTTCAGGATATATTCATACGTTATCTGAGCCACTGATTCTAAAACTCCCATTTATTCAGTTAATATGTTGATTGCATGACTTACCGTCTGATGCTATTTCGGGGTAGCCATATGTTATCTGAGCCACTGATTCTAAAACTCCCTTGTAGCACATCATCAGTCTTTGTCTGTCTTTCTGAAGACTCTAAAAATAGTTCCAATATAGAATTCATACTTCTTTATATAGTAAGTATTCTATATACATGTACTATATTTTAACAGAGTCTATGCCAGGTACATGATCCTCCTAACTAATATAGAACGCATACTTCTTTATATAGTAAGTATTCTATATACTATATTTTAACAGGGTCCATGCCAGGTACATGACCCCCTAACTAATATAGAATGCATATTTCTTTATATAGTAAGTATTCTATATACTATATTTTAACAGGGTCTATGCCAGGTACATGATCCTCCTAACTAATATAGAACACATATTTCTTTATATAGTAAGTATTCTATATACTATATGTTAACAGGGTTTATGCCAGGTACATGATCCTCCTAACTGAAATAAAGAGTGAGTTACAGTAGACTTCACCTCTATACAAGAACTGTAAGATCACATGAAGAACACATACACAATGTATTTCCATTCAAGTTATAGGATATACATGTAATTGTGACAGCTCTCAACCAGTGACTTATTGAATCTGATCGTAGCTTTCTTACATCACAACAGCTTACATACTGTCTATTTCTGTCAGAATTTTAATGCATCTTTTCCTCAGGTGTTTAATAAAACACAAGTAGATGCAGATGTAAATCTTCTACATACATGTACTTAATTTATAATACTCTGTCTGACTGAATTTAATGACATTTCATCCATTATGATGTACTTAATTATACTCTGTCTGACTGAGTTTAATGACATTTCACCCATTATGATGTACTTAATTATACCCTGTCTGACTGAATTTAATGACATTTCACCCATTATGATGTTATAATACTCTGTCTGACTGAATTTAATGACATTTCATCCATTATGATGTACTTAATTATACTCTGTCTGACTGAGTTTAATGACATTTCACCCATTATGATGTACTTAATTATACCCTGTCTGACTGAATTTAATGACATTTCACCCATTATGATGTACTTAATTATACTCTGTCTGACTGAATTTGATGACATTTCACCCATTATGATGTATTTTGTTATGCAGCCACCAAAGTCATTGAGTCAGTCTCAGAGTAACTAAGGTGATTCTCGAAGTTAGTAAGTCTCTGTCTCCGAACAGTCACGGTAATTCATCTAAAATCATTTCAACTTTAGTAAAACATTGGCGGCCTTCTTCAAAATCACAATACCAGTAGTCGTTATTGCAGTAACTTAATATAAATATATTATCATACTTTCATGTAAAATACTCGAATCTGATTGGTCGAGAAGCATTTGAAAAAACATATTGTTACCCTCTAAGAACAGAAAGCATGTGCTCCAGGGTGATAGTATCTAGCAACGGGTAACAGTACTTGACAACGGGTGATATATAATATTATAAAAAATTTAATAAACACGAATACCCGCATCGATTATACATGTATGAAATATTGCATGACCGTGATTCATCATGTCAACAGACATACGTTTTTCTGCTTTGTTGTTTATATTCATAACATTCAATATAACAAAACTACATGAAATATTTATATAATATTGGTCTATCAGGAATATCTATCTTTTCTCAATAGTCAATACTGTTATAAAACATAACATACTGGTCTGTCAGGAATATTGCCATGCCTTGCTTGTATCCTCCTTGTGACTAAAAACAGATTATTGATTGCTTCAGGAAGATATTCTTCGCTGAACTTTGATTTCTGAGATTCTTCTCCAAGGTCGATTCCAAGGCATATTTGACTGAAAAAGAAAACATAAAACGTATCATCTGCATATTTCATCGTAAAATTCTCTAATAAAATATATGTTTGTCAATGATTAAATTCACTTTAGCTGTTTTGGCATTCAACAAGACACACTGTACCAATGGTACAAGAGCAATATTGCATATTAACTTTAATCATTATGTAACACTTAATAAATTGTAGCGGTCAGCCGGGTTAGATCGCCGGTGGCCAGTTAGCTCAGTTGGTAGAGCACCTGACTAGAGAATTCAGGGGGCCCGGGTTCGAATCCCGATCTGGTCCGTTGCATTTTCTCCCTTCCCGTTACAGATTTGGTGCCGTTGACCACCCCTGGACTTGGAGGTGAAAGTCCTCCCAGGGGCTAATAAGAACTTGGGTTGTGTCTTCGAGGGCGAAGACAATTTAAGGAGGGAGGAATGTAGCGGTCAGCCGGGTTAGATCGCCGGTGGCCAGTTAGCTCAGTTGGTAGAGCACCTGACTAGAGAATTCAGGAGGCCCGGGTTCGAATCCCGGTCTGGTCCGTTGCATTTTCTCCCTTCCCGTTACAAAATTAATTAACAGAGTAATACTGAATAATCACACATCTAGTCTTATCTTATGTAATATAATGACTCACACAGTACAATAAAACTTGATGATAAAATATGCTTCACCTGAGAATGGCAGCTAGTGCTGCTGCAGTCTGCCAATCACCATCCACAATGCTGAAATCCTGTTTCAGAACCAAAACCAGCACTTGCAGAATGTTAAATTCCCAACACTCGTTTCTTATTCGAATCCCATCCTTACTTCCTTTTGGTGCTGATGCAAGGATTTCTGTAGAAAATTGACAAAGTGCATCTGTGAACTTACCATCAGTCTACAATATGTTATTGAATGTAGCTGCAGAACTATAGCTCTCTTTGGAACAAAAATTGAGATAGATTGTCTACATGTATATTAAATGATGTGTATTCTGCTTGTACTATTACTGATACTTACATGTACATGCACATATGTGTGTGTGTAATAACACTTATATTCAATATTGAAAAGCGTTCATTTAGAAATCCACGTAAAAAATCATGCAGATGGCTACAAATTTGAATTTTGGATATTTTGCTCCCAAAATAATGTTCATCCACCACAAATTTGTACTTCAGTCCTTGTGCATGCAAAATATGGTTCTATTTCATTGCTCTGTTTAATTAATGTAACTTAGGGGGAAATATTCCATGGGTTTTATTTTTGCTGTGTTTAGTGTTGAAAAATCGGAAAAATTTCATAATTGATAATCGGTCATAATCAGAAGAACTGTATCGATCAATGATCGATATAATCAATATTTACATGTAGTTAATGTTTATTATTTTTGGGGTTATTTCTATTTAGTTTTATGGATATGTGCAGCATACACACTAGCTGGTGTCACTGAATTCCCACTTCAATGTGGAGTCCACTCTGATTGTCCCCTGCACATGTCTCAATATAAAAGCGGGATTAGCAGTCAGATGAATCTCAGATTAGACATTAGTGTACAGGCGACAATCAATTATGAAAAAAGAATCAATAATCGGAATCGAAGAGCCAAAAACAATCGACAATCGATTGTCGGAGACAATCGTTTTATCAATATAGCTGTGTTCATTATTACATTAAAGATCACAAAATATTGAAGTATTTTGAGGTATAACTTCATCAAAACAAAAGGATTCTACCTCAGTTTATTTACAGTACTGACCATTTAAAAGATATGGCGGAGGTATGGACGAAGCATTAATCTTTATTACAGTTTATGTAGAATAAGATTCACTATGTACATGTATCCAGTAAATTTATGAAATATTTCCTTCTATTGTTTATCAAACCAAAACCTACATAGAGACAAACAGAGTCTAATTATATGTCTCGATCAGTGTGCTATTTATAGCGAGCAAAGCTCGCGTCGCGACGAGCTCGCTCCAATGATTACGCAATTGAGTCACGTGGTTTGTTCTTCATCAGCTGAAAAATGATGGGGACTACCCATAATGCCTCCAGAAAAATGTCGCAGTCACTGCAGTATACTTCATTGACAATCCCGTCATTAAAATAATTAGATTGTTTAGAAAGTACAATTAACGTTTTTAAATTCCAGACAAGCTTTCTCATAGCTTCAAACGTTTTGTTTTTGCTTGGTTTGAGAGAAGAAAAAACATTGCAGCTAATATGACGTCACAATTTGTAACTGTTTACAAAAAGTGCGTTATATTTCCTGCGTTAAATGAAGAGGCGGATAAAAGTCGTGTTGCAAGATGTTAATGGGCTTCGCTCTTCTCAACGGTCACACCGTACAACATATTAAATGCACTTTAATCATGTCTGAGTTGTAATTTCCAAATTTGTAGCTCTAATTTCAGTCTTTGGGATAAATCACTGATTTCCAATACAGCATGGTTTTTACAGACATATGTAACACTTGCTATATTTGTCTCTGGTTCAATTTTAGCATAAAATTTATAAAAAATCTACAATTTCACAAAAAATTATTCATGACCAAACATGTTTACAACGATAACCGTGTTATTACCTCTCAAGTTTAATAGAATCGCCGGGACACCTCTGTCTTTAGTTTCAGCAATTTCAGCCGCCAATTCTATTATTCTCTTGTCCCTTACTGGACTCCTCAACCTTGCAGACATTGCATATAATATGTGGTGCAAAATTCATATAAATGTTTACAAACTATCAATGTTAAGTTGATGCTTGATCGTTGTCATTCACGTGCTTGTGTAAGTTTTAACATGAGACGTATATTTTCTCCGGAAATATTATTTTAGAAAATAAACTTTATTCCTTTTGATAAGACTTCATCTTTCCTTGAAACCTTTATACCTTAAACTTTTTAAGTATCTCAATTTAAACACTCATCAATTTCTAGACACGTGCCCCGATCTTCATTTAAATATTACTGATTTACTACGGCTCCGGTTTCTTATTATATGTAAATGGCGCCAGAATGTAAACTAAAATGGGCTACTGTACACCTTTCTTGGTTTCTTGAGCATTATGCGATTCAGAGGGAAAATAGCCGATATTGGGTGTATTCAACACTTTACAAGTAATATATTTTAACATATTATTTCAAAAATTGAGAAGATCATAACCCTGTATACTATACATAAAATTTAAAGAGACTTAAAAGTGATACTTTCGTGTTTATTTTTCAGGAATCATCGGTACATTGTCAAAACTGATTAAAGTGTGTGTTTTAAGAATAACACCCGGTAACTGGTACTTCATTCTGTCGGAAAAGTTAGTCAATGGAGGGGTTCATATCTGGTGTGAATTGCCTCAGGTAATAACTACAGGTGGTTTGTAAGCGGTGCATGCATCTGAATTTTAATCAATGTGTAGCGGTCAGCCGGGTTCGATCGCCGGTGGCCAGATAGCTCAGTTTGTAGACCACCTGACTAGGGGGCCCGGGTTCGAATCCCGGTCTGGTCCGTTGCATTTTCTCCCTTCCTGTTACATTTGGTGCCGTAGACCAGCCCCTGGAACTGACAGGTGAAAATGCCTGCCAGGGGATAAAGATCCTGGGTTGATGTCTTCAGGTGTGAAGACATTTAAGGAGGGAGGAATGTAGCGGTCAGCCGGGTTCGATCGCCGGTGGCCAGATAGCTCAGTTGGTAGACCACCTGACTAGAGATTCGGGGGGCCCGGGTTCAAATCCCGGTCTGGTTCGTTGCATTTTTAGCTCACCTGAGCTGAAAGCTCAAGTGAGCTTTTCTGATCACCCGTATTCTGGCGTCCGTCCGTCTGTAAACTTTTCACATTTTCAACTTCTTCTCAACAACCACTGGGCCAATTTCAACCAAAGTTGGCACAAAACATCCTAAGGTAAAGGGAATTCTAAATTGTTAAAATAAAGGGCCAGGCCACCTTCCAAGGGGAGATAATCAAGAAAAGGTAAAAATAGGGTAGGGTCATTAAAAAATCTTCTTCTCAAGAACCACTGAGCCAGAAAAGATGAAATTTATATGAAAGCTTCCTTATATAATGCAGATTCTAAATTGTTAAAATCATGGCCCCCGGGGGTCAGATGGGGCCACAATAGGGGATCAAAGTTTTACATACAAATTTATAGGAAAAATCTTTTAAAATCTTCTTCTCAAGAACCACTGAGCCAGAAAAGCTGAGGTTTATATGAAAGCTTCCTGATGTAGTGCAGATTATAAATTGTTAAGATCATGGCCCCCGGGGATCGGATGGGGCCACAATAGGGGGTCAAAGTTTTACATACAAATATATAGGAAAAATCTTTAAAAATCTTCTTCCCAGAACCACTAAGCCAGAAAAGCTGAGATTTATATGAAAGCTTTCTGATATAGTGCAGATTCAGGTTTGTTAAAATCATACCCCCCTGGGGTAGGATGGGGCCACAATAGGGGATCAAAGTTTTACATACAAATATATAGGGAAAATCTTTAAAAATCTTCTTCTCAAGAACCATTGGGCCAAAGAAGTTCACATTTACATGAAAGCTTTCTGACATAGTGTAGATTCAAGTTTGCAAAAACCATGGCCTCCAGGGGAAGGTTTGGGGCCATAATAGGGACTACAGTTTTACATGCAAATAGATATGGAAAGTCTTCTGATATGGACCAAGGTGACTCAGGTGAGCGATGTGGCCCATGGGCCTCTTGTTTCCCTTCCTGTTACAAATGAATAGGAGGGATCTCTATAGTTACACATATATATATATGTATATTCTACTTATCGATTAAAATTCAGATAACCATGGTCGATGGAATTCGCGAAAACACACGGTAATACAGTTACTAATTCTTAACCCAAAATGTACATCCCGAGAATAGTCGATTGTACATCGGTACCTCGAATTACCGAAATACCAGTGATTTTAGGTGGCATTTCGGTTATTTCGGGGGCATTTCCTAAAGGGTGAGCTGAAATCACCAATTTATGATTTTTTTGAAAAAAATCAACAGTGAATTAAAGTTTTGTTCATATTGCCATTGATAGAAAATTAAATGATTTGTGGCTAATTTTTATCAGCTTCTCTAGGTGCTCCACTGTTCTACTTTTATTTTGACTTCAGACATATATTTAATTTTAGTAATAATGAAATGTATTTTTCTCATCTTCAAGAAGTTCCTGTTGCAATGTGAATGAATTTTATGAAATGATATATGAAATAGCTGCCTGCTTGGTGCTTAGCCAACGATGCCGCCAAGAAATGCAATCTGAAATACTAGACCAGTGATCGCGAAATGTTGAAATGTTTTACAGGACATTCGGTCTGGTAAACACAGGAACATTACCGGACCGAATCACATTTTACCAGACCGAAAAAAAGTAGTATTATTTTTATATTAAAACATGAAAGACTTTGAGCCTCCTGGTCATTGGATTTTCGTTTTAAAGGTTTACTGTGGACTGCATTACTGTTCCATTTTAATTGGAACATATTGCCGTTTTTGTATGTTTTTTTTTTATAAATGGAACTGGAAGTCGAAACGTAGCAGCGATTATTCTCTCTACCCACTGGTACTGGTACCCATTCAATTGGGAAAAATAGCATCAAAATCGAACAAATTGGGAATTTTCTACCAATGTATAGGCAAATGATTTCAGCTAAAAGAAAAGAAAAAATACAACAAAACAAGAAGTATTCATTTCTTTACAAATTTTTTTACGGTAATATTTGTTGTTGTGAAACATAAGGAATCATCGTACAAAACACACTGCCATGATCTGTACTTTCGATTTAATACCGGAAGGGAACTTTTAGTTAACTCGTACAATGTTTCAGACTAAGAAAATTACGATTTCAGCGGTCTATTTTTCGGCAAGTGAATTGGGAACTTTTAGTCTCAAAATTGGGAAAAATCAACGGTTTTTGGCATTGGAAATGATACCGTTTATCGGTACCAGTTATATAAGGGGGAAAATGCTGCGTAGTTTTCGAAACCGTTGCTGGAAAGTCACCGGACATTCGGACCAAAAATATAACGAAGTTTACCGGACCGAGAGTCAAATTACCGGACATGTCCGTCGGTCCGACGACATTTCGCTTTCACTGCTAGACATGAATAAAACTTAGCCGTATTTCATTCAATTTTCTATTATTATCGATGAAATTTTAGTAATGTATATATAAGTATGATCTTAAGGTATTCAATGTGTAATGACCATATTTCATATCTAATAAATGGATGGTGGAATATTTGTAATCATGGTATCATTTTGAAGGGTTCATCAAATAAAAATAACCCACGGTAGGAATTTTCTAAATTTTGTTTACTGCTTGATATATTTCACCTAGAATTTAACATTGAAGTATATGGGAAAAGCATCTTTTATCACAATATTTTAAAAACAAATTATATATTCATACTAATCTCTTGGTAGAAAGTTACATACACTTTCTTTTTATGAAAATATGAAATAAAATTAATCATTGACCACACACATTTTTAGAAAATTAGATTTTTCTTATTTTTACAAAGGGCAGACAACTCTTCCAAAAAGTCTTAAGTGCAAAAAGGTCAGCTTCTAATCATTTACCAGTCATGTGAATTTCATCCGCTTCACTTCCATCATTATTTAACAATAAAGTTTTATGTTGATCTAAATCCTTCAAAATTGTTCATTATCCTTTCATTATACATGGAATACCTTAAAACCTGTGGGTGTAATGATACGTTGGTGTTTTTGGTAATTATTTGATGGTTCTACGAATTCCATGGACCCCTCAGTTTGTACTTGGGTCTACTGTCTTGTAATTAAAATGAGAACATCCCAGGAATGAAAGGAATTTAAGAACTACAAAAAACTAATAATTACAAGTCTTTGTCCATATTTGTCATGCAATAGCAAACAGCTTGAAAATGTGTGATGAAGATTAATCATATATACATACTGTTTTGTGAATAATTTCAGGGGCATTTCTTTGATGAATATGCCATGGAAGGGGTGTCAGAAGAAGCCAATGAAATATTTTTAGAAATTGCACCTGAAAACCTCATGAAAGCTTTAAAGACAGCACAAAGTGCGAAATGGATAAAAATCAAACTCACGAAGAAGCACGCTCCTTGTCTAACATTTGAAGTGGATCTTGTAAGACTGTTTACATCTTTTATAATTGAATTATACAACTGCATTTCTTGAAAATTGTTTCATTTAACTATGATAAGAACCATGGACGTAATAGATTAAGAAAAAAATGCAAAACACTATTAGATTTGCATTTCAAGGTCATTAAAACCATTTGGATTGTTGTAAAAGAAATTGTAGTAAAAACTGATGTTTAATGCAGCAAAGTTTATCTGTAAGAGTGTGTGTATTCTGAATATTCATTTCAGCCGACATTATCATCTCACTCACGAACTGTCGTACATGATATTCCTGTAGTTGTGATTCCTCGCAGACACTGGGCAGACTATGAGGAACCAGAAGTGCCGCAGTTTGATGTGAGTGAAATACATTCTCCCGATCATTCATCACATGCACGCCAGCTATTTCATAATTGTTTACATGTACATGTATCTGCAGGGATTTTTTAGGGTCTGTAGGGGACCGAAATAAGGCTTAATGCTTAAAAGCAGGTATTTTTCCCAATTTTTGCTCAGAAATTCCCAAACAATGAAAACAAATCAAGCAGGGTAGCCTAATTGTTCATAAATCTTCTTCACAGGCCCACAGATTACAATTTTGGCTTCAAAATTGTTAAGTAAACCTAATTTTCTGACCTCTACTTATATGAATGAGGTATACTTTGACCAAATTGAAAGTCAGAAGGAGTCCAATCATACCTTAATGTACTCTGTATTGGTACCACTTCTTTGTATGAAACATTTTTCCCAATCTCAATCAAATGTCACTATTTTTCCCAATTGTAAAGGCCCAGCCCCTTGAAATCAAGACCTTAAAAAAAAACCTGATTTGGTCATATGTACCAGTAGTCGCAGTGTTATAAATGGTAGATTCTTAAATATATGCAAAGAATTTATAATCAGATGATTTAGCGAGAAGTACCACCCTTGAAATAGAATTTCTCACTATTTTTATTTTGCTGAAGTCATTTCAGGAAATTATCAAGTACTCGTGTAAAATAAAGAATCGATCGTATACATTGAAATATGTTTTGGTGTTTAATTTCTGTTTACGGGTAGTCTTCCTTGTTTTAAGCAGAGGATGCCAGTGATGGTTTGTGGGGAAGTATTCAGAAAACGTTAAGACTGTCTGCTACCCTGAAAATATTGCTGGACTTTGATATAGATCACTATGATTTCAGTTTGTTTGATGTCAGATAGTGTTGTTACGATAATCAGAAAACATCGATTGTTGACGAAAAAACCTATTTCAATGATCGATTATATTTTCCCTTAATCGATCATCAGATGTATATACATTTCTTATACAATGTATTCTTGATTTACATGTAGTTCATTTCCACTTCTAGAAACTTAAAGAATTAAAGATGCATATCTATATGTATAGGAAATGCAAAAGCAACGAAACAACATTGAAAACACACACACACACAACAAACCCTAAGTGAAGAAATATTTCAGAGGTTGAACTCATGACCTGCGGAGCAGCACGTGACAAACATGTTAAACCTCTCGATCATTTAGTTAAGTCAATAAAACTTGCTTTCTCACCACACTGTCACTCACTACACAGTCATTGAGAATGGATATTTGACATAACTTAAAGAGGATCATACTAGATGCAAGTCAGTGGCATTTGAGATATTATATATAGCACAAAGATTGCAATGAACTGTTGTAAAAAGCATAACTTTATATATTATTATATTTATGTGTAAACATATAAATATACATAGGACCACAATGTAAACTAGTTTGTAATTGTGCAATCCTGTATAAATAAAGGATATTATTATATAAATGGAAAAAACCCATGCCGATGATGCTTTTTAAAACAGAAATATGTCTTCCGATTATAATTGGTAAAATCGCATCAGAAGCAGCAACTGATTCTAACCAGTGATTGATTATAAAAATTAACTGATGTCCCATCACCAATGTCAGAACTGATCAAGTCTGTCACCAAGGAATGGTGTGACTTGATAGAAATTTGTTACTTGATAGTAAACATGTTAAATGAAAATGTGTAATTATTAAGAACACTGATGTACTCAAATTAAAAAAAAAGTAATTGTTATGATGTGAATAAAAAATGGACCTAGAAGTGAAACAATCCTTAATTGTCCCATTTTTATTGAACATGAATGAATTTCAGGAAGACCAGTAATAAATTCATGCAAATTCTATTCCCTTTTACAACAAGGTTTTAATTCCTCAAGTTTCATGAAATCAAAGTGTTCACATCATTCATGTCATTAACAACAAATAGTGGCTAGAGTCATTTCAGACTTTCCATTCAATATAAATATTTTGGATTCAAGTTCACATATGTATTGATATTGAGTTAGAAACGCAAGTTATATTGGATTTCTTAGGTACTTGTAAATCTGTATGTTATTAAGAAGAAAATGAATAATTTGATGAGACATGCATCTGTACATGTGTTAATGATACTGACATTGATATTGGTATACTTTGTAAGGTAACCATTGCCATGCCACAGCTGAAGATCTTGAAGAATGTTGTTGACAAGATGAAGAACCTCAGCAATTATATGGTTTGTGATTTACAGTAGTCCGTGTTATTGCAGTGTACAAAATACACCAAGCACAGAAGGCGGGGTGAATAATGTAAATCAGGAGTAGCTAAAGCATCTTATTGACCGAGAAAATGGTCAATACGTGAAATTGTTATATTATATAATTGAATAATTTAAAACAGAAAATGACTACTGCCTACTAGACCAAACAAAATAATGTCTGGTCAGACATCTTTGTATATAGCATGGCAGATACTCATTTTTACGCATCTCAAGTAGACGTGATTGGCAACAAAATTGAACTTTACGATATCCTTTCCAGATGGTTCTCAATCTGTACTTTAAGAAAATACAAACTTCATTTAACACCAAAACTATATAATAGTGAAAATACGTCTATTAAATGCATCTATTATATGTTGATGATTTATAGGAAACACGTTAATTTCTCTGCCATGCAAATAATTATTCGAAAGTGATTATAGACACAAGTATGTTATTATTGAATGATTAAAGCTAACAGCTTTCCAACTGATACTGATAATCCATCTTTAGGTCAAGGTCAGTGTTACTAATAAAACTGATCGTCCAGCTTTAGGTCGTGGTCAGTCTTACTATTGATACTGATTGTCCAGCTTTAGGTCGGAGTCAGTGTTACTATTAATACTGATCGTCCAGCTTTAGGTCGGGGTCAGTGTTACTACTGATCATCCAGCTTTAGGTCGGGGTCAGTGTTACTATTGTTGAACAATTGAAACTCCAGTTCATGACTGAAGTCCCCTGCAAACCTAATCAAAAAATGAGTAGAGAAATACAGTTAAATTTTCGTTGAACAGCCACAAAAAGGAGAATCAGTGGTATCAATTTGTAAATTCCCTATCTATTTTTGTAAAAATCAAATGTTATGTTTACCTTAAAGTTACTCAGGTGACCTATTACTATTGCCGTGAGTTAACGATTGAACATTTTTAACTTCTTGATAAATACACTTTTCTTTGGTATGATTGAAGTATTTTAGGACAAGGGAGACATAAATTTAAATTTCAAAGACTTGCACCCCTTGGTCCTTAGGGGCAGGGTAAAAACTGTCCTAATTGACCAATTTTCAAAAATCTTCTTTACAACCACATTGTGAAATAACCAGTCAAATCATTAGTCATGTAGAGCAGGAATGCCTCTACCAAAATTTTAATTTTCATGATCATCGGGGTAGAGGTTCTGACTCCAGGGCAAACTTGGCATATAGTGTTTATGTGTAAAATATTTGAATAACATCTTTTAATGATGTTGACACTGAATTGAAACTATTAAATGGATATTTAAAAGAAGCAGGTGGCCATTTCCCAAAAATTGTAAATTTCACGATCCCATTGGTGGGCCAAAATAGTCATTGTGATTAAATGTCTTTATCATTTGAAAGACTTTCTTTAAATTTGCAAATATCGTGTATAAAGATTAAATGCATGTTTAGGAAATGCAGAAAGCGATTCACCAACATTGTGAATTTTGCAACCCCAGGGGTAGAAGTTCCAAGTCAAGGGCTGGTCGGGTCAATATGGCATAAAATTATCATAGATTTCATAGATCTACTTTGGGGTTTGTGATACGTTTAACCAATACCCAGTGACTGAAAAGGTCGGGGTCAGTGTTACTGTTGAAACTGTTGGCCTCTTCTTTCTAGCTTATTGGATCTTGTCCAATCAGAAAGCTTGCAATTATTTAAGTGTATAATGAAATGCTTTATTTCTTGTTCATAAAGGTTCTATCTGCCAATCATAATGGGGAGATGAAATTGATGGTCGAAACGGACATGGTATCAATTTCCACTCATTTCAGAGACCTGGTCAACCCAGTTAGTGAGTATAAAGTGTTAGGAGATGCATATGTGTACTGTTAATTGCTTGGTTATTTTTGCTAAAATGTGGAAAAAATCTAACATCAAATGAAAAATAGATAAAAATCAAGGTTAAATTCTGATGGAATAAGAATCGATTCTATTCAATTTGATATGAATAATACATGTACTGATTTCATATTCCTCAAAATATCCGGTAAAATTTTGCCTTTTATGTGACTATAGTAACTGACTTTTAATTCTTGTGAAGAGAAAATATTAAGTAGAATATAAAGCAAGTGATGACATGTCAGATTTCATACTGGTTCCTTAGATTCAAAATATGTTTGTTGCTTTCAGTGTTAACTTTTCACATCTACTTCTTCTCTAGCAGTTATTTTCATCTTTTCCAGAATAGCTTAGCCAATTTCAATTAAAATTTGCCCCCAGTATCTCTGGATACCATTAAAGGGATTAGAGTTTGTTCAAATCCAAAGGGAGATAATTAAGAACTACATTTGTATAATATTGGATTTAAAAAAAACACACACACACAAGAAACACTGTGCCAGTAAAGTCAAATCTTGTTTGAAAATTTCCTGATATGATAAAGACTTAGGTTTGTTTAAACCTTGACACCCACCCTGGGCTGGGATGGGACCACAGTAGGGACTGAAAGTTTTAAATACAATGTAGGACTATGTAAGAAAATGTAATAGTAACCAGTGTGAGGATTTATTATACCCCCCACAACAAGTTGTGGGGGAGGTATACTGGAATCGGGTTGTCCGTCCGTCTGTAGACGCAATGGTTTCCGGGCTCTAAAGCATTATCCTTTCCACCTACCGTCACCATATCATATATATGGACTACCCATGGGATGTAGATGTTCCCTATCGATTTTGGGGTCAAAAGGTCAAAGGTCAAGCGCACTGGACATCGAAGTAGCAATATGGTTTCCGGGCTCTAAAGTGTTATCCTTTCCACCTACAGTCACCATATCATACATATGGACTACCCATGGGATGAAGATGTTCCCTATCAAGTTTGGGGTCAAAGGTCACGCGCACTTGACATTGAAAGTAGCAATATGGTTTCCATTTAAATTCTTTAATGGCTTTTTTCATCGCATGGAGATGCTGTGTTCCTAGATACCTTTTGGATCATAATACTGAAGTTTTACCTATTACCAACACCCTTTGGGAGATTGGGGTAAGCGGGGGGTATTCTTAGTGAGCATTGCTCACAGTAGCTGCAATAATGTAGCCCTATCCAAATCTTTTTTATTCTGACGTTTTCGGGATAGGGCTACAATTCCATAGGATCTCCGTAATGGTGCAAAATAATTTTATGAATAACCGATAATAAACTCTGTGTTATAGTCCCAAATGTTGTTTACACCAAAAGGAGTACCAACATTGTGCTCGGGCATGTCTAATAAAGGTGTTTTTCATTGAATATAATGTACAGCATGCAAAATTCTTCGTCTGCTCCGCCATGCTTGTGATCGCGAGATCTCGTAGGTGGATCTAATGAAAAACATAAACATTGACAATCAGCGCGAAAATGTAGTTACTCGAGCCACTTCGACAAAGAAAGGAAAATCATATTGTTGCAGAAAGAATTTACAATCTGCTGTTCTGTTTTTAACTTGATATTAAATTCAAACCTTTTCAATACCGACGAAATAGCTTTCGCCTCCATACTTGTCCATTGATGTAAATACTACCTTATATGGCATATGCAAATGACTTGACAATCGGAAGTTGAAACTTCAGTACATCAAACATGGCGCACAAATATGAATCGAGAAATTGGAATTTATCGAAATTGTTGAAAACGGTAGAATAGAGCCTCACAAATCTTAAGTTGCAGGTTGTAAATTTATGTATTGACTAAGAAACATAGAATATCATTTTATTTACGTAAAGAAAGTCAGGAAATGTTTAGAATGAGCGCAAATGTTGCGGGAGTGAATCACTCCCGCATTTGCACCATTACGGAGATCCTAAGGAGTTGTAGCCCTCTCCCCAAAAAAAAAAAAAAAATCAGAGAGGGCTACATTATTGCAGCTATGCTCACAGTACCTCTTGTTAATCACTACATATTGAAACAAAATCTTTTGAAAGCTGGATTAACCTATAAATAATAGTAAGTCAAATATTGAGCATTATACTCTGTGTGTATTCTCTTGTCACTGAGTTATGCAGGTACATGTACAGGTAACATCCGGTGTAAATAATAAGAAACTAAATCATGCCCACTGGCTGTCAATTTTGTAGTGTTGGTAATGGTCAAATGTTTTACTTGTTGAGGTCTTAACTTTTGAATGAATAGTTCAAAAGATTTGTTTGACTGTAACGGTCAAAACGTTTGTTTGTAAAGGTCAAAACTTTGTAAAGAAGATTTCCTAATGTTTATTTATCTTTATAGGCAGAGATAAAGTACCCAGCTCTCAAAGTAGTGATGGTCCTGATCCAGATCCATACGAGTTCGCAGAGGCTCGGATTGACATCCGGAAGTTTGCTCAGTTTTTGTCTGGACAGCAAGTGAACCCCACTAAAGTTATCTGTAGTAAGTAATTTCTGTCAAGAATGAATCGAACTGATGCAGAAGTAAATTTATGACACATATATATCCTTCACAAACAAACTTTCACATTATGTGCTGGCAGTGATTTTTCTGTCTGTTCAGCCCCCTCTGTAGACTTTTCGTAGGGAGAATATCTGTAATTTAAGTAGTACTCCATGATTGTTTTAAAGTTTTATGGAATTGTGTTTGAACCTGTATGCCTGGTATATGAGGGTTGTCCCAAAATTTCTCAGTTATCTAACTTTTACAACATGAAAAGCAAACAATTTTCAATAAAAAGATGTAAAAAAAAAAATTCAATATTTATTGACACTTAGGAAAAATTTAGGTTTTTTATCAGAGTGAAGCATAAAGCGGCACAATGGGAGAAAAATAGCGAATTAAAATAATTGAAGCAGAATTTCAATCGCAGAAAAAACATTGATCTTTTCATTTCTGAGAGTTAATAGAAGATTTGTTTAGATATTCATTTATATACCCGGAACATTTTATCACTATGCCATAATATTTAAATGAATTATGGCATATTGTGCGACAGTTAGGGGGTGCAAATATCCAGCAAAATAGCGATGTTAGCGTCCAACGCAGCGCACCAAGCAGTCATAAAATTTTGTATGGAACTCAGTTTGACACCAACGGAAACTCACAAGAAGTTAAAATTGACAGAATCGCACAGAAATATTTCTCCTTCCTTGGTGTTTTAATGACAATTGTTTTCTGAAGGATATGAGAACAGTACGCTAGGAAAGAGGGGCCAGCTGAAGGGAATCGACGAAAAAATGGTAAAATTATTGGATGACACTATTTTGGGAGAAAGACGTTAGACTGTACAAGAGGTGGAAAAAATTTTGGGAATCAGCAAATCGTCTGTTCACTGGGTACCTGATTGTATCGGGAGATTTAGGAATGCATAGGGTAATTGCACATTGGATACCTTGGCTTTTTAAAAAAATTGAAGAAAAACAAAGAAGGATTTCATGTTCCGAGCATAAACTTACCTGTAAAACACTGCGAGAAAATGTTTACGTCACAAGCTGGGCCATCAAGCACAACCTTATTATAATATAATTAATTTTCTCATAAAAACTATATGAAATACAAAGTTGAAATCTTGGGTAATAATGGTATAATAGGTGATACATGTATATTATATATAGCAGTATATATACTTTATAATACATGTATATTATATATAGCAGTATATATACTTTAAGAGACTTAGTTATAAGCCCAGTCCACGGAACTTTGGGACAATCCTCGTATCTAGTCATTTGAATTTTGCAAAAGAAACAAAAATGCTGACAAACATGTCATCTAAATGATCTTAAACTTCAAATATTTTTAGTGAGGCATGCCCAACTTGGTTGAGGTGTCATATTTTTTATACTCCCTTCTTTAGATGGGACATATTATGTTACAGAAATGTCCATTTGTTGGGGTTGTCTGTCTGTATTTTCATTTCTCTATCTCATATATCAAGCTGAAACTTGCTATGTAGGTTCCTTGTGGGTCACTCCAGATCATGTTGCAATTTTGATCCATTTTGTCTTGATCCAAAATAAAGATTTCGGTTCTATTGAATATATATAGCATTATACAGAAATGAATTTTGGTACGGGAAGACAATAATGTGAGCCGTTACTAGCAAAAAGGGCCATTATGTATTTTAGTGCTAAAGTGCGAACTATAGAGCACAACCCCTCAAACTGTTTGAGCAATATTGATTGTCGTTAAAATATTATAGTCAATCAAAGATGACAACCAACTCTGATTGGTAATCATGACCTTTTTCTTTACAAGTATGTAAAATATGATGTCACATTTTTTCATTATGACATGTTTTGAAAAACATTGTTGGATAAGATAAGGGTCTATTTTGCTAGGAACGGCTCATGTAATTTTGCTTCATTCAGAGCCTCTGGATAGGTTTTCTAACACTAATATTAATGAAAAAAGGTTTATAAACCTTATTTTTTTGTCATTGAAATAGTAAATCACAATTTTGCAACAAAAATTTTTGACACCAAAATGAAAGCTAGTATTGCTTTCATCATCATCATCATCGGCATTTTGATTAACGTGCAGGATTAGGTGCATCTTCCACAGCAGTGGGCTCCCTTCCAGATAACTGGCTTGGTGCACGCATGGCAGACCTAACATTTGACTTCCAGGCATCTCTGTCCAAAGGGTTAACATCACAAAGTCCCCACTCATGCTGGTCTTTTTCTAACTGTGCTTTCCAGGTCATCTTTGGTCTCCCTGGTTGTCATCCTCCCTCTTTTTTCATATTGAAGACATTATTGATTGCCCCACTGGATCTGGCAATGTGCCCAAACCAGCGTAGCCTCTTCTCCCGCAGGATAGCGTCAAGGTCATCGATCCCAAGTCGTGCCAGTAGCTCGCTTGATCTGACACTAGCCATGTCTTCTGGCTTTACCCTGCAAATCTGTCTGACCATGGCTCTGTCATTTCATCGTATGCGAAGGAGGTCTGGTTTTGGCAAGGGCCACGTCTCACTTGCATACAGCATTGCGCTACGCACATATGTGCTGTACAACCTGCCATGGGTCTTGTAGGAAAGATGACAGTAAGAGAGGACAGTCAATAGTTCCCTGAATTTATTCCAGGCCGTCTTCACACGATTGATCGTTGAGAGCACACATCCTCCAGCCGCAGAGAGCATGTCACCTAAGTAGCAGAAGGAAGCTACTACCTCTAGTTTGTCTGTTCCAACTTGAACTTCCTTCTGTGGCCTCCCATCTATTGGTTGAGCAGTTCCTAGGCATCTAGGGCAGCGATAGTTGGGATCCTTTTTCAAGTGTTTAAGGCCACTGCACTTCTTATGTACCCAGTGCTTACATCCCTTGCAGTGTATACTGTTGCTGCCTACACCGGTACGACACACGGCACATGGAAATTCGCCTGAGCTCTGCAGAAGATCCAAGCCTGTGCCACAGATCATGATCTTGGTTTTCTTGGCATTGACTGAGTCCCTTCCTCTCCATTGCCTCCTTCCAGGTCAACAGTCTACTGACTCATTCTTCCAAGGAATTTGAAATGATGACAAGATCATCGACATAAAGGTCCTCCCAGGGCACTCCTTCTCGAAACTCACGTGACAGGGCCTCAAGGACGATGATAAAGAGCAGCGGGCTAAGCCTGATGTACACCGACCTTCACCTCAAACTCATTGCTGAAACCATCACCAACCCGTACGCGACTCTGCACATTCTCGTACATACTCTGCTTTATTTCTATATAATGCTATATAATATTCAATAGAACCAAAATCTTTATTTTGATAAAATCTTAAAAATTAGTTTTAATTTTATCAATGACTATGGTTAAAGTTACATACAAAACTGTCATAAAAGCGGATTTCTACAACAAAATAAAATTTTCAGATTTAAAGTTAATATCTAACAAGTTATGTATTTCCTTTCAGATATTGTTAGAAGAAAAGTGGTTCACTTTTTCCTGTTGCACGATGATGTCTCCTTACAATACTTCATGCCAGTTGTTTCATCTTGATAGTAATTTAAAATTAGTAGCAATAAATTCGATATTTTTAATGATACACATTGTATTGAATTCTTAAATGTTGAATTGGGTTTTGTTTTTTTTGTTTTGTTTTTTTTCATTATTAATGATGTGATGGTCTTGGAGGGGGCAGCAGTGTCAACCTTTGTCTGGATGTCACACTCAACATCCAAAGCAAGCATGCTAGTTTACATCCCTAGATATGATTTATTGTAACGGTGACGGCCACATTATGTTGGATGACAGTTACATGTAGTCTCGAGGCACATTGTTAATGACTGTGACGCTTAATTTACTTTGCCAGTCAAATATGAAAATGAAGAATTGAGGAGAATGTACAAGCGTGCATTTCCTTATGCTGTTAAAGGGATATTCGGCCGATTTAAAATAACAAGAAAAACGTTGATTTATACAAGGTTATAATGGTAAACCAGCTCTCCCCATGCGTGTTTTGATCAAGATTTAATTCACATAAGGCATCAAAATAAAGTTATTTTTATATCAGCTTAAAATTTGAATCTTTGAATGATGTATCAGTACATGTGCCGAAAGTATCATATCCAAAATAAGTGATATGTACACATACCCCAAAAACGTCGCTTTACAGGTTTTGCCATTCATTTGTATGTTTTAGATAGTTCCCAGTAAATTGTTTGTAGGGTTTGGATGAGCCTGTTTTCTTTGATTCGTTTTTTTTTCCAGTCCTACCCTTGCATGTTTGGCAGTGATTCTTTGACTGACGTCACCGACCATGCCATAGGTACATGTATATGCAGGAACCAAATACTTTAGAAGTCAGGAATTGAATATATCTCCTGGCAAACTTTGAACACACAATTTTCTTAAAAATATTCATAACTAGAGGGAGGCATCTCACTTTTAAATTCACGTAATCTTACTCCTCTAAGATAGATTTCTTAATTAAATGCATGATGCTATATAAATCAAAATATGAAATAGTCCCATCCTGCTCGTCGCTCTTTTCCCGCATTGTAAATTGAGAGGATTTTGATTTAGATTTTCCTCGTGTTTAATATGGTATTCTGAAATAGAGTTCCATTCGAGAAAATGACCCCTTTCCTCGGCTATACTGTGCAACCAGCAGGCATTTATAAACCTCTGTCTGATCCAATCATACTAAAGCTGCAGAACTGTAGGTCTCTGGGAAATAATTAAGACAGATTAGAGAGTTGCAGATCCACTCATTAAAAAAACTTTGATTTACAGTGTAGTTTTTCTACGCATGGTTGACATCTTATATCCTGTATTCTTGCATCACCAAATCAAAATTTTAATACAAAAATAAAAACAAAAAAATCCTTAAATATTTTCCCACTATACTTATGTACAAGCATACTTTTCAACATTCATTAAAGCCCCATGTGAACCGAAAACTTGTTTCAAATAAATTCGTTTGTTCATTGATAATTAGATTTTTAAAGAATAGCAATCTATGGTTCACATTATACGACTTATTACGATGCACCTCACTGTAACTCTCAAAAAACAGGAAATAAACAGTACATAGGAAAGCAATGCTTAACTGCAAAATCGATGAATTGACAGCAGCCAATCAGAATTAGGGACAGTGGTGGTGTAGTGGTTAAAAGTTTTCCTTGCATTGCAAGAGGACGGGTTCAAGTCCGGGTTCCACTTCGTGGTTATCTCCTACCTCGAAATCATGACTGAAAAAAGCGACGCAGTGACATAAAATCCTCAATTAACCAACCAACCAGGTAGCCAATCGGAAATCATGGTATGACTGAAAAAAGCGACGCAGTGATATAAAATCCTCAATTAACCAACCAACCAGGTAGCCAATCGGAAATCATGGTATGACTGAAAAAAGCGATGCAGTGACATAAAATCCTCAATTTACCAACCAACCAAGTAGCGAGTCGGAAATCATGGTATGACTGAAAAAAGCGATGCAGTGACATAAAATCCTCAATTAACCAACCAACCAGGTAGCCAATCGGAAGTCATGGTATGACTGAAAAAAGCGATGCAGTGACATAAAATCCTCAATTAACCAGCCAACCAGGTAGCCAATCAGAAATTATTTCCAATGCTGCATGTAGTCAATTGGTCTTGATGTTAATCGTGATGTCATATCATATTCTCATGAATGGTAGAACTGGGATTTTCAAACAGTTGTACGATAGAAATACCGAATTCATGTAAATACTGTTTAAGAACACTATATGGATGAAGTCTACAAAATGATGTTTCGAAGACATTTATTCAAGGATAAAAACTTGTATATTGGATGGCTTTTATGAGAAAATGACCAATGTATACAAGTGGCATAAATCATGAAAAATAATGTATCGTCAAAACTCTACAGTGATAGTTATCCACATCTTACACTGATAGTTATATACACTGACAGTTATGTACACTGATATTCATATACACTGTACACTGATAGTTATATACACTGTACACTGATAGTTATATACACTGTACACTGATATTCATATACACTGTACACTGATAGTTATATACACTGTACACTGATAGTTATATACACTGTACACTGATAGTTATTCACATCTTACACTGATAGTTATGTACACTGATAGTTATATACACTGTACACTGATAGTTATATACACTGTTCACTGATACTTATTTACACTGTACACTGATAGTTATCCACATTGTACACTGATAATTATCCACATCTTACACTGAGAGTTATATAACCTGTACACTGATAGTTATGTACACTATACACTGATACTTATCCACACTGTACACTGATAGTTATCCACACTGATAGTTATATACACTGTACACTGATAGTTATATCCACTGTACATTGGTAATTATCCACACTGTACACTGATAGTTATCCACATTGTACACTGATAGTTATATACACTGACAGTTATGTACACTGATATTCATATACACTGTACACTGATAGTTATATACACTGTACACTGATATTCATATACACTGTACACTGATAGTTATCCACACTGTACACTGATAGTTATCCACACTACACTGGTAATTATCCACACTGTACACTGATAGTTATCCACGCTGTACACTGATAGTTATATACACTGTACACTGATACTTATTTACACTGTACACTGATAGTTATCCACACTGTACACTGATAATTATTTACACTGTACACTGATAGTTATGTACACTATACATTGATAGTTATCCACACTGTACGCTGATACTTATTTACACTGTACACTGATAGTTATTTACAGTGTACACTGATAATTATCTACACTACATTGATAGTTATCCACACTGTACACTGATAGTTATATACACTGTACACTGATAGTTATCCACACTGTACACTGATAATTATTTACACTGTACACTGATAGTTATATACACTGTACACTGATAGTTATCCACACTGTACACTGATAGTTATTTACACTGTACACTGATAGTTATCCACACTGTACACTGATAGTTATCCACACTGCACTGATAGTTATTTACACTGTACTTATATACACTGTACACTGATAGTTATCCACACTGTACACTGATAGTTATCCACACTGATAGTTATATACACTGTACACTGATAGTTATCCACACTGTACACTGATAGTTATTTACACTGTACACTGATAATTATCTACACTACATTGGTAGTTATCCACACTGTACACTGATAGTTATTTACACTGTACACTGATAGTTATCTACACTGTACGCTGATAATTATATACACTGTACACTGATAGTTATTTACACTGTACACTGATAGTTATCCACACAGTACACTGATAGTTATTTACAATGTACACTGATAATTATCTACACTACATTGATAGTTATCCACACTGTACACTGATAGTTATATACACTGTACACTGATAGTTATATACACTGTACACTGATAGTTATATACACTGTACACTGATAGTTATCCACACTGTACACTGATAGTTATTTACACTGTACACTGATAGTTATCCACACTGCACTGATAATTATGTACACTGATAGTTATCCACACTGTGCACTGATAGTTATATACACTGTACACTGATAGTTATTCACACTGTAGACTGATAGTTATATACACTGTACACTGATAGTTATATACACTGTACACTGATAATTATGTACACTGAGTTATCTACACTGTACATTGATAATTATTTACACTGTACACCTATAGTTATCCACACTGTACACTGATAGTTATCCACACTGTACACTGATAATTATATACACTACATCGATAGTTATCCACACTGTACACTGATAGTTATATACACTGTACACTGATAGTTATGTACACTGATAGTTATCCACACTGTACACTGATAGTTATATATACTGTACACTGATAGTTATCCACACTGTACACTGATAGTTATATATACTGTACACTGATAGTTATCCACACTGTACACTGATAGTTATATATACTGTACACTGATAGTTATCCACACTGTACACTGATAGTTATGTACACTGATAGTTATCTACATAGTACACAGATATTCATAACGTGCACCAATTCTGTTGTAACCTCATAAATGTATGATGTTCTCGTTTTTAATGCATATATTGAATTTTAAATGATTTTTAATTTGCAAAGTAGTTCTCAAATTTTTAGTAACGGTTTTATACTCAGACTTCAAGTCATGGAAGGACAAACATAGCGTGACTATCACGGTTACCATACAGTGAGTTGGATCCAACAAGAGTCTACAGTAGCTCGGAAATCTAAAAAATGGATTTCAAAAGTTTCCTTGGAAGATTTTGTGAAAGATGGTCCTGGACAATGGAAGGCATTATGTGGCTCTCTCCTTTGGGTAATTTTACTGAGTGAGGATTTCCCCCCCGATTTTGACTTTGGCTTTAGCGGAGGCTCATTGATTGCATTCCAAATATGGAGCGTTGGTTTCAAAATTGACATTCCGTTTGTCATTGGATGGACCGGGGTTACTATACGTTGTATTGGAAACATTAAGAGTTCAATGTGATTCGAACAGCGTGTGTGTGTGTGGGGTGGGGGGGGGGGGGGGGGGGGGGCTGTGGTGTAAATGCTTTAAAATCAACTGACCACCTGTGAACCTGCACAGAATGGTTACTTAGTGTTAATAGGTTCATTCTACAACAGGTGCCTGCTGTTTGGACACACACTCCCTTTGATCCTCCACCATTTTGATATGCAAAAGATAATAATCCATAAATTCTACGTCTGTAAAATACTATGCAATTTTTCCGATTCCCAATATCATTTTGCTTTTTCATCAAACTATTAGTTACATGTATACTGGATCGATCTAGTAAAACTGTATAACTTAAGAGTTTGATAAATGATATGCATTGGGATTAGAAAAATTGATGCAATGCATATATATATATACATGTATATAGAATCTACGTATTTTCAGAAAATATTTCTCCTTAGTTTTGATTTGCTCATTAAAAAAAGGGATGGGTTCAAACGTCTGGTGCCTGTGATTATATACCAGTTTTTGAAATTGATTTATAAAAGCTAAAGAATTTAATTATTTTCTCGATAATATTGGAAAACCCACAAATTACTCGTCCAATCAAAATTTTGGTTTAGATTAGTCCTATTTCTGGCGAGTCACGGCTAGAAGTGAACGTTAGTTGTGTTCTTAAGGTTCATGCGACTTCCAATACTAAATCAGTGATTTTTTTAATGGAGTAGTTTTAAAAATTCATTCAATCAAGTGAGTAAGCCAATGCATTCATCCTGTGTTTAAAATTAAAATAATGATTTTGTTACATTTTCCGTTATGATGTAAAAACCCTTCGATGGAAAAGTTTAATTCATAGTACACAATAATAAATAGATCTATATTTTTAAGAGAAGTTGAGGGCTTTACAATAACTAGCTATGTCTGTTCACTTCTCTAACAGAGGATAATGGTGTAGTTATAGATACCCTGTATGATTACTGTTTCAAAGTCTTAAAAATTTTCCTGTTATTTTAATGGATTATTAGCCGTTTAGAATATTCATTTGCTATGATTTATAATGTTTTAAATATATTTACACATAGACCTTTATGAACAATATTAATGATTTATGTTTTAAATATATTTATACACAGACCTTTATGAACAATGATTTATAATGTTATAAATATATTTATACACAGACCTTTATGAACAATGATTTATAATGGAAGAAGGATTCTTGTCTACATATACCCGTGAGTAAAACATATTTCAAGCCCTATCAAATCTGTAAAATCCAGGAGTTTCCGGGGGCTTTGTCCCCTTGCCCCCTCCCACCAGGGCTTCGCCATGGACCCACTGGGGGCCTCAAGGCGCCCCCGACCCCCTGCCTCATAAAGCGGCGCGTCCCGTATCCGCAATTCCTGGATCCGCCCCTGGCGATGCACTGAGAACAGTATGATTGATAATTAATGGAAGAAGGATTTTTGTCTACATATACTAGTGAGTAAAACGCGATGAGGATTCCATTATGGTCTTTATGTTTCTGATGCGTGTAGTCGATCCCGAGTTATTTAGATTATTTTTAAAAATCATAATTTCGATATTTAATAGCTATTTATAGTTCTAACTTTAGCAAGACTTAAAATCAATGAAAACATTTTTATTGTATATCGTTGGCCAAAACATGCATAAGATTTTAAAAACAACTTTTCTGATGTAAGAATTTCCGAATATATATTTTTTTTCATTAGCCAACACTCGAGGAATATTGTTGAACCGGGTAAACGTGACGATGATGAAAGGAGGACGTGAATTGCGTAATTCCCCTGTCGGTGCCCTTAACAAGGATGTAAACAAGGTCGATTTAAGGTTAATTTATTAATATATACCTATCAAATTATGAATATTTTTTATGAAATCGTACTGAATAATATCACCAGAGATTCTACCTTCAAAATTTTACCTGAACATGTGTTAGTTTAAGCTACAGAGAGGGGAACTAGTGGTATATCCCAAGGAAGGACATAGTAAATTTAGAATATCGTGACGAAATACCGTATCTGCGCTTGCGCTAAGAGGTTATTTAAGGGAGTGGGTGCTTTCAAGAATATTTATAAATTCAAGTCCTTGTGCATATTTTGCATGGTATAAAAAGAATTGTTATAAGGTCTTTAAAATTTCACAAAGATTTGATGTGATATGGGGAGTTTTCGACAAGTGACCAAACTGTGTGAATACGGAGCGTGGCAATCGAGTAAACAGCTGCACGATCTAGGAAACGCGTCCAGCATCCTTCTTAGAGTCACCGGAATTCGCACAAATAATGGGGTAAGACCTCTCTCTCTCTCTCTCTCTCTCTCTCTCTCTCTCTCTCTCTCTCTCTCTCCTCAAAGCATCTCTGTTTAAACAAGATTTGTCTATGATAACCGAATATGTTCACAATTTCTGTGGAATTAAGCACAGGTATCAGAATTTTAATCAGTAAATAGATGTAAATAGAAAAAAGAAAGAAAGATAGAGATGGATAAGAGTTTTTTCTTCTACTATTTATTGATTAACATTCAGATACCTGTGAATTAAGCAGCTCGACCTAATTTTTTAATCACTGCAAACATCCTTAAATGTTAAATGAGTACACCCACCCCACCCACCCCCCTCTAGATCTCCGACGATCATGTTAGAATACGAAATTAAGAAAGTGTTAATTCAAAGTCCTAGCTATAACAATTATTTGAAAATGATAAATAAGAATAACAAGAGCACAAATTGTAAAATCAATTTAAAAAAATATTGAACAATTTAAGACTTAATCAGAGTTAGGACTGGGCTCAGATTACATCTATTAGAATTTTTCCTTTAAAAAAAGCATTTTAGAATTCATGAAGAACAACTGAACTTTGAAATTAACATGTAAGCAGGTTTCATAAAAAGGTTTTTATTTAATGGGTTTTCAACAGAAATATTGTACCTGGGAAATCTTCTGATTCGATCGAATATCAAAGCTGCAAATTTAAAACTTTTTAATCTATTGTGTTTGCTTTATGCGTTATGCATTATAGATCTAAGTTCTTCCGAAAGGCATCAAATGTACTGGAAAGAATGTTCAAATCTCCTCACACCGGCATTTTAAATCACAGACACTCGACGTTTTACCTATAAACAAACTGTGAAGTTTGTTTACAAATAGGAAGACATTTTTTTATCTTTTGATTCTAGATATTTAAAACGTCGGGTGCCTGTATATTAGATGGAGTATGTTGAACTCGTTAGCTAAAGTGCCTTCATGCGTGCAGTGATTATCCTTACAAAGTATTCGTGAAATGTCAACCTTTAGTTTCTGTTAGTAATGGTAACCGAGTGAAGGTAAATTCCAGTGTTCCGACCAGTGCTCTCATTACGTTGTGAGTGCGTTTATTCGATTATCTCTTTATTACGTTCAGTACAATTACGTTCGATAATTTCACTAGTTTTCATTATTACGTTCAGTGATCTGTGTGTGAACAGAGAGATCCTGAACCTCTGTTTGTTTTACGAGTCAGATCTGTGTGTGAACAGGGAGATCCTGAACCTCTGTTTGTTTTAAGAGTCAGATCTGTGTGTGAACAGAGAGATCCTGAACCTCTGTTTTACGAGTCAGATCTGTGTGTGAATAGAAAGATCCAGCTAGGTGACGGTCGCACCCCCCCCCCACCTCTTATTTGTTATGCATGCATACAGAACTAGTTAATAAAGCGTATAGTTGGACACCCCTACCCCCCCCCCCCCCACCCCCCATCACAAAAACAAAACAGAACAAACCTAAACTGCTTTCAACGAATTATAAAACCTCACCCTGGCAAACCACCCTGAATCTCTTCCTGATAATAATAGTACCAAAATAAAGACACCATAAAATATATACTAATTCAAAAGTATAGCTTTGTTGCTTGTTCAAGATAAAATGATGGTAGTGTAATATTGATTCTTTGATTTTTGCTTTCGCGTTAAAGAAAATCCTGGATTTTAAACATTTGACATTTTAGTTGCGTCATGCAGCAACAAAGACTGATATCGAAGACAACATCAAGAAGTTCAAAGAAGGAAATTTTGAAAAAATACCAGACCCCGGCCATCTTGAACATTTCAGGTTAGTGTGACGTCACATTTGTGTATAGATGATAATGACGGGTGTAAAACTTCGACTGCTTCTGAAAATGCAGACAAATGTGCACTTTTACAATCAGAAATACATATATAGAATTAGGAAAATGTAATTTTAAAAACTATCAACTGAATATCGGGAAATGTGTCCACTTTCGGACAATGAGCGGATGCTGGCCTTGCTAGCTCTGTCCGCTTATACCGGGCAAAAACGCAAGCGCACATATTTCCCGATCTTCAGTCAGTAATCAACTTTAATCAATATTGCATGATGGAGATGAAAATAACTCTAAATAAAATTGAGATGTCGTGTAGAGCGTACCTAACTTCAATGTTCTGACATTCTGTGTGTTTTGTAGAAAGTCCCAGTCTACGGACGCCGCTGTACAGTCCCTGAAGGACCCTCCGCCCATTGGAACACACACACTTCCACACCCGATATGGTAAATGCAAAATATTTTCTAGATAATGATACGGTCGGCCGGCCGGAGTAGCCTAGTGGTTAGGAAGTCAGCTTAATATGGAGGCCCCGGGTTCGATTCTTGGTGCTGCGTCCGGCATTTAGAAGTGAAAGTCACGGGTCTTTCGGATAAGACCTTAAAACGGAAGTCTCGTGTCACGGTAGGCATTAATAGCGCGGTAAGGAACCCTCTCTGGTACGGCCCTGAGCGCCAGGCATAGAACAATATTATGGAACTCCTTGTGTACCTATAACGTCGCGACTCCTATTTCTGATTTGGGATACTCGAGTCAAATCATTCATTTATACTATACATGTACTCACTAAATAGTGTAATTGATAACCATATCTTGTTTTGAATTAGTGTAATTTACAATGGGACCGGACATACAGAAAGCCCTCTATCGTACTCTGGGATTGTGACGCGGACTCGTAACAGTCAAATGTTTACATTGCAAATGCTTGGACTTGCCAATACTCAAGAAAAAAAATATATTTCAACTATTGACAAAATACATCACATTACATGTACTAGTAGCAAACGGGAATAAAATATGATTGATCAAGTAAACAATCTATCACAAAAGCTTGAAATCTATATTATTTCTTAAATTGATGCGTGTAATCCATTTTTATTTTTAATTCAAGGTCCGAGGAAGAACTCCACAATGTGAAGGTCACTCACAAGCCGCCCGAGGGATTCGTAGACAAAGTAAGCATCTGTAGAATTAATGTCTGCAGCCACATTTTAACAAAATCGCAAACAAAAATCGTGTGCCTAAGGTTATCGCTTGGGAAATTTTAGCTGTGGAAGACTGTAATCGTCCATTTGTCATTATGTGTCTACGTGTGTAAATGTATCGGGTATCTTTATATGAATAAATTTCAAAACGCTTCTCCTCCTATAATTTTTGTTTGCTTCCAATGACTTTTTGCACCCGTAAAGTTTACTTTGAATAGAGATACATGTGTAAATGCACTTGAATAGAGATACATGTGTAAATGCACTTGAATAGAGATACATGTGTAAATGCACTTGAATAGAGATACATGTGTAAATGCACTTGAATAGAGATACATGTGTAAATGCACTTGAATAGAGATACATGTGTAAATGCACATACATGTAGTGTACAATTCAGCGAGTTGTCCTTAAAAATTACTGAAACTTAAGAGATGTCTCTTGTTTTCTATAAAGTGACTCTTTGTGTTGTTTGTTTTGAATATATGTGCTATCATTCGGCATGTTTCGTTCTTTACAGCTCGCATTTCGATCGGTAAAGCTTCTACGATCCTCATTTGACCTTTTAACGGGATTCAACTGGGGCCAGAGAACTGAGAAAAAATGGGTTCTGTAAGTTATTTCTGTTATTGACAGTTTACAATTAAACACATTTGTGTATTAATTAATGTATTTATTGTTCACCTTCTTAATCATTAAACTCATTAATGGAATAATTGTTGTTCAATGCTCAACTTGTCCATGACATTTATGGGCTAGAACATTCTTTGCGTTGTGAAATTGTTACACCTTTTAAGCTCAAACTGTGAATGCATTACCACAAGATATGCATGCATGAATAGAATTAATTTTTCTATGTAGACGCATTTGTTTCCTGGAAACTGTAGCTGGGGTACCAGGGATGGTGGCAGCGATGACGCGGCACTTACATTCATTGCGCAGACTCAAGCGAGATCATGGCTGGATACATACACTTTTAGGTAAAAAAAAAAAAAAAATCTGAGAATAATTTTTGTTCAATAAGATAATAGTTATAGATAGTAGGCCGAAGATTGAAGTCAGTCTGCTTTTTAAAAGTTCATCGTTCGTTCAGCAATTTCACGCACACAAAAACAACAACAAAAACCGAAATAATGTTCAAGTGCAGAGTAGAGAAAGGATTCTGAAATAGAGTAACAAAACTGAATTGTGTTTTATTAAATCATTTGTTCAGAGGAAGCAGAAAACGAAAGGATGCATCTGATGACAGCCCTACAGCTCCGACAGCCGTCCTGGTTATTTAGGAGTGGCGTAATCCTGTCTCAAGGTAGGCTGGCTGTCTCTGTCTCTGTAATCATTGTTTCACTTGGTAGAAATGTATTGCAATGTTTCACCTGGTAGAAATGTATTGCAATGTTTCACTTGGTAGAAATGTATTTCAATGTTTCACTTGATAGAAATGTATTGCAATGTTTCACTTGATGAAATGTATTGCAGTGTTTCACTTGGTAGACATGTATTGCAATGTTTCACTTGATAGAAATGTATTGCAATGTTTCACTTGATAGAAATGTATTGCAATGTTTCACTTGGTAGAAATGTATTGCAATGTTTCACTTGATAGAAATGTATTGCAATGTTTCACTTGGTAGAAATACATTACACTTGGTACTAGAGTATTTGTCACAGGAATTTGTGATGGTTTTGTAGGTGCGTTTGTCACCGTGTTTAGCATGGCTTACCTAGTCAGCCCTCGATTCTGTCATCGATTTGTCGGCTACTTGGAGGAGGAGGCCGTATTCACCTACTCAAAATGTCTCAAGGTACGGACTGTAAAAACTTACAAATGAATATAATTAGGATGTGTTACTGTGCTCTTCCCAATATAAACTGTAGGACTAATTGATTTCTATACCGGCGTGTTGATGTTAAATACGTATTTGGCCCGAAATACTGTAGCATTTTTTTCTAAACGAAGAACATATTATCGCGAATTAATTTGATTTCACTATTGTTCTTTAACATCCGTACTTGTATTATACATGTTCTTCACATTTTCTTTTTATCACGAGGAATTCCATGAATCCTCCCCAGTCTTTATCATATTTTATCATATTTGGAAATATTCATGTTGTAGGATATAGAATCCGGTCCGTTAACACACTGGAAAACCAAGAAAGCACCGGAAGTAGCCATTCGATATTGGAAGCTTCCTGTAAGTAACAATTGTTTTGTAATTTTTCTTCTATGATTACCGTTTCCAACCCTTTAAGCACCCCTGAACCGGAAACATTTTTTAAACGTCTTTCATTCAAAGGTACATGGAATCTGACTAAAATACAGACCTTCATGTATATTATAAACTGTATATAACATAGGTCTCTATACTTTAGTCAGATTGAGATACATGTATTTGCTACAATGTATATATATATATATATATATATATATATATATATATATATATATAGCATTATCTTATCTTTTTTCTATTTTGCATTACTGGGTATAAATTTAAGATATTGCATGAACAAAAGAAATTAAGAGTTGTAAAAAGTATTTTGAAGTGTTTAGGCGAATATTCAGGCTATATTGCTTTGCTTACTATGATCTTTCATTTTAACACCCTTTTAATATTACATGTATTTTCTAATCTTGCCGTGATTGATAATGCTACTTGAACTTCATCAGACTTTAGACATTTGATACTGTGCTTACCATTTGTTAACACATAACTGATTGAATAAGACTTTAGACATTTGATAGTATGCTGACCATTTGTTAACACATAACTGATTGAATAAGACTAGACATTTGATACTGTGCTGACCATTTGTTAACACATAACTGATTGAATAAGACTAGACATTTGATAGTATGCTGACCATTTGTTAACACATAACTAATTGAATAAGACTAGACATTTGATAGTATGCTGACCATTTGTTAACACATAACTGATTGAATAAGACTAGACATTTGATAGTATGCTGACCATTTGTTAACACATAACTAATTGAATAAGACTAGACATTTGATAGTATGCTGACCATTTGTTAACACATAACTGATTGAATAAGACTTTAGACATTTGATAGTATGCTGGCCATTTGTTAACACATAACTGATTGAATAAGACTAGACATTTGATACTGTGCTGACCATTTGTTAACACATAACTAATTGAATAAGACTTTAGACATTTGATACTGTGCTGACCATTTGTTAACACATAACTGATTGAATAAGACTAGACATTTGATACTGTGCTGACCATTTGTTAACACATAACTGATTGAATAAGACTTTAGACATTTGATAGTATGCTGACCATTTGTTAACACATAACTAATTGAATAAGACTTTAGACATTTGATACTGTGCTGACCATTTGTTAACACATAACTGATTGAATAAGACTAGACATTTGATACTGTGCTGACCATTTGTTAACACATAACTGATTGAATAAGACTTTAGACATTTGATAGTATGCTGACCATTTGTTAACACATAACTGATTGAATAAGACTTTAGACATTTGATACTGTGCTGACCATTTGTTAACACATAACTGATTGAATAAGACTTTAGACATTTGATAGTATGCTGACCATTTGTTAACACATAACTGATTGAATAAGACTTTAGACATTTGATAGTATGCTGACCATTTGTTAACACATAACTGATTGAATAAGACTTTAGACATTTGATAGTATGCTGACCATTTGTTAACACATAACTGATTGAATAAGACTAGACATTTGATACTGTGCTGACCATTTGTTAACACATAACTGATTGAATAAGACTTTAGACATTTAATAGTATGCTGACCATTTGTTAACACATAACTGATTGAATAAGACTTTAGACATTTGATAGTATGCTGACCATTTGTTAACACATAACTGATTGAATAAGACTAGACATTTGATACTGTGCTGACCATTTGTTAACACATAACTGATTGAATAAGACTTTAGACATTTAATAGTATGCTGACCATTTGTTAACACATAACTGATTGAATAAGACTTTAGACATTTGATAGTATGCTGACCATTTGTTAACACATAACTGATTGAATAAGACTTTAGACATTTGATACTGTGCTGACCATTTGTTAACACATAACTGATTGAATAAGACTAGACATTTGATAGTATGCTGACCATTTGTTAACACATAACTGATTGAATAAGACTAGACATTTGATAGTATGCTGACCATTTGTTAACACATAACTGATTGAATAAGACTTTAGACATTTGATACTGTGCTGACCATTTGTTAACACATAACTGATTGAATAAGACTTTAGACATTTGATAGTATGCTGACCATTTGTTAACACATAACTGATTGAATAAGACTTTAGACATTTGATAGTATGCTGACCATTTGTTAACACATAACTGATTGAATAAGACTTTAGACATTTGATAGTATGCTGACCATTTGTTAATACATAACTGATTGAATAAGACTAGACATTTGATACTGTGCTGACCATTTGTTAACACATAACTGATTGAATAAGACTTTAGACATTTGATAGTATGCTGACCATTTGTTAACACATAACTGATTGAATAAGACTTTAGACATTTAATAATATGCTGACCATTTGTTAACACATAACTGATTGAATAAGACTTGAGACATTTGATACTGTGCTGACCATTTGTTAACACATAACTGATTGAATAAGACTTGAGACATTTGATACTGTGCTGACCATTTGTTAACACATAACTGATTGAATAAGACTTTAGACATTTGATAGTATGCTGACCATTTGTTAACACATAACTGATTGAATAAGACTTTAGACATTTGATAGTATGCTGACCATTTGTTAACACATAACTGATTGAATAAGACTAGACATTTGATACTGTGCTGACCATTTGTTAACACATAACTGATTGAATAAGACTTTAGACATTTGATAGTATGCTGACCATTTGTTAACACATAACTGATTGAATAAGACTTTAGACATTTGATAGTATGCTGACCATTTGTTAACACATAACTGATTGAATAAGACTAGACATTTGATACTGTGCTGACCATTTGTTAACACATAACTGATTGAATAAGACTAGACATTTGATAGTATGCTGACCATTTGTTAACACATAACTGATTGAATAAGACTTTAGACATTTGATAGTATGCTGACCATTTGTTAACACATAACTGATTGAATAAGACTTTAGACATTTGATAGTATGCTGACCATTTGTTAACACATAACTGATTGAATAAGACTTTAGACATTTGATTGTATGCTGACCATTTGTTAACACATAACTGATTGAATAAGACTTTAGACATTTGATAGTATGCTGACCATTTGTTAACACATAACTGATTGAATAAGACTAGACATTTGATACTGTGCTGACCATTTGTTAACACATAACTGATTGAATAAGACTAGACATTTGATAGTGTGCTGACCATTTGTAAACACATAACTGATTGAATAAGACTTTAGACATTTGATAGTATGCTGACCATTTGTTAACACATAACTGATTGAATAAGACTTTAGACATTTGATAGTATGCTGACCATTTGTTAACACATAACTGATTGAATAAGACTTTAGACATTTGATAGTATGCTGACCATTTGTTAACACATAACTGATTGAATAAGACTAGACATTTGATACTGTGCTGACCATTTGTTAACACATAACTGATTGAATAAGACTAGACATTTGATACTGTGCTGACCATTTGTAAACACATAACTGATTGAATAAGACTTTAGACATTTGATAGTATGCTGACCATTTGTTAACACATAACTGATTGAATAAGACTTTAGACATTTGATAGTATGCTGACCATTTGTTAACACATAACTGATTGAATAAGACTTTAGACATTTGATAGTATGCTGACCATTTGTTAACACATAACTGATTGAATAAGACTTTAGACATTTGATAGTGTGCTGACCATTTGTTAACACATAACTGATTGAATAAGACTAGACATTTGATAGTGTGCTGACCATTTGTTAACACATAACTGATTGAATAAGACTAGACATTTGATAGTGTACTGACCATTTGTTAACACATAACTGATTGAATAAGACTAGACATTTGATAGTATGCTGACCATTTGTTAACACATAACTGATTGAATAAAACTTTAGACATTTGATAGTATGCTGACCATTTGTTAACACATAACTGATTGAATAAGACTAGACATTTGATACTGTGCTGACCATTTGTTAACACATAACTGATTGAATAAGACTTTAGACATTTGATAGTATGCTGACCATTTGTTAACACATAACTGATTGAATAAGACTTTAGACATTTGATAGTATGCTGACCATTTGTTAACACATATTTGATTGAATAAGACTTTAGACATTTAATAGTATGCTGACCATTTGTTAACACATAACTGATTGAATAAGACTAGACATTTGATAGTATGCTGACCATTTGTTAACACATAACTGATTGAATAAGACTTTAGACATTTGATAGTATGCTGACCATTTGTTAACTCATAACTGATTGAATAAGACTTTAGACATTTAGTAGTATGCTGACCATTTGTTAACACATAACTGATTGAATAAGACTTTAGACATTTGATAGTGTGCTGACCATTTGTTAACAGATAACTGATTGAATAAGACTAGACATTTGATACTGTGCTGACCATTTGTTAACACATAACTGATTGAATAAGACTAGACATTTGATAGTGTGCTGACCATTTGTTAACACATAACTGATTGAATAAGACTAGACATTTGATAGTATGCTGACCATTTGTTAACACATAACTGATTGAATAAAACTTTAGACATTTGATAGTATGCTGACCATTTGTTAACACATAACTGATTGAATAAGACTTTAGACATTTGATAGTGTGCTGACCATTTGTTAACACATAACTGATTGAATAAGACTAGACATTTGATACTGTGCTGACCATTTGTTAACACATAACTGATTGAATAAGACTTTAGACATTTGATAGTATGCTGACCATTTGTTAACACATAACTGATTGAATAAGACTTTAGACATTTTATAGTATGCTGACCATTTGTTAACACATAACTGATTGAATAAGACTTTAGACATTTGATAGTATGCTGACCATTTGTTAACACATAACTGATTGAATAAGACTTTAGACATTTGATAGTATGCTGACCATTTGTTAACACATAACTGATTGAATAAGACTAGACATTTGATAGTATGCTGACCATTTGTTAACACATAACTGATTGAATAAGACTTTAGACATTTGATAGTATGCTGACCATTTGTTAACACATAACTGATTGAATAAGACTAGACATTTGATAGTATGCTGACCATTTGTTAACACATAACTGATTGAATAAGACTTTAAACATTTGATACTGTGCTGACCATTTGTTAACACATAACTGATTGAATAAGACTTTAGACATTTGATAGTATGCTGACCATTTGTTAACACATAACTGATTGAATAAGACTAGACATTTGATACTGTGCTGACCATTTGTTAACACATAACTGATTGAATAAGACTTTAGACATTTGATAGTATGCTGACCATTTGTTAACACATAACTGATTGAATAAGACTTTAGACATTTGATAGTATGCTGACCATTTGTTAACACATATTTGATTGAATAAGACTTTAGACATTTAATAGTATGCTGACCATTTGTTAACACATAACTGATTGAATAAGACTAGACATTTGATAGTATGCTGACCATTTGTTAACACATAACTGATTGAATAAGACTTTAGACATTTGATAGTATGCTGACCATTTGTTAACTCATAAATGATTGAATAAGACTTTAGACATTTAGTAGTATGCTGACCATTTGTTAACGCACTACTGATTTACAGAACTATGGTACGATGAAAGATGTGATATTCAACATTCGGGCGGATGAAGCTAATCACCGGAAAGTGAACCATGTTCTCGCATCCTTAAGGACAGACCAGTACAACCCCTTTCTACCCGGTGAATAAACATATCCTACGACCCTTAATGACCTCATCTATGTTTTTTCAGGAAACTGCATCCATGAAGGATGTAGTGTTGGCTATACGAGCAGATGAGGCTCACCACAGGGTCGTTAACCATACACTGGCTTCCATGAAAGAAGATGAATATAACCCCTACAAGCCAGGAAAATGATGAATAGAAAGAAAAGTACTAGAGACTGAGGACTTATGCTCACCTTACTTAGTGGCCAATCAGTTGTTGTTAGATCTGATAAATGTTATTATATTGTTTGTGTAAGGGTGTATGTTCGATGTGGAACTCTGGGATACGCGGAGTACTACAGCTTATTATTTGTGATGAGACACGTGTATGTAGTCCCATCAGATAACTCTATACAGAAGAAATTAATGATTAGTGTTATATGGAAATCTTGGACCAAGTGTGTCTAACTCAATTAATCTTGTCCCATCTATGTAATAGTAGAAACAATATTTATCGCAATTCTTCATTAATGATGTAGATTTTTAAACCTATACACATGTTTACTCGTTTCTCATTTAAAACTGAGTATCATAAATATATATTTATTTAGAAAGGTAGTGTAAAATTTAAATACATTTTTTTCATAGCAAATAAAAAATGAAATGTTTTATTATGTACAATAACTTTAGGCATATGTGTCACGGTTTTGTTGAATTATATTTACTCTAGCCCTTTCCAACAAAAGTTCAAACGACTACATAAATTGTGTTATATTTTCTGCAGCCAAAGTTGACTAAGATCGCTGTAGCTTGTTACTTGTCCATATTTCATTGATTTAATTGTAACTTCCGTGAAGTATTTGTGAATTACAGTGTGTTTGTTATTTTGATACTCTACTCAGCATTGTTATTTACATATTTAACAGATTGTTGTGTGTCTAACCAATGTTATATGAACTTTCAGTATATTGAAGCTGTTTTACATTGTTGTAGGAAATCAGGATTGTGACCTTGTTAAGCTTATATCGCTATTGTATTAAAATGTCCTGTTGTGTCACCTCCAATTTGTCTGTGATCATCAATACCGCAGTATAAACCTTATAAGGAATACAACATCAACAACAGGGCAAACATGGGCCCCTAGAATCATCAATGGTGGATTATTCCCCATGGCAGATTCCCTGGAAAGCTGGCTATTTTGGCATATAGCAGCTCTTCCTCCGAGGGGATTGGATACTTAGCATTTCTCATATTATAGTAAGCTTTCATCTATTACGTTTTAGTTTCATTGTAGTATACAACACGGGTCGGTCCTGTAAAGATCTGGAATGTGAAAGGTGAATATAACGAACAGTGATCAATCTGTCATTTTAGCTCACTGGGACGAATGCTCTCGGGGAGCTATATTGATACGTCCAGCATTGCCGTGTCCATTAACAGTAAATTCTTTTAATGGTCCATGATTCAAACTCACATGTATGATATAACCACGAGGGTACACAGACATGATTAGGAGTGGCTGCGTATTGATGCACACGGCCATTTTTGATTTATAGAATGGTTACATCTCATACCTATATTTTACGGATGAGTGGCTAGGTTATAATGACCTATATTTTACGGATGAGTGACCGGTTTATAATTGGTTGCATCTTTGAAATTTAATTTGCGGATGAATGACCAGATTATAATTCTGATTTAGAATGGTTACATCTTTGGCCTATGTTTTACGGATGAGTGGCTGGGTTATAATTCTTGCAGTAGGCCCATTTTTTCATATCTGCCGCTTTTATATCGTTCAAATTTGCGCGACGATGCCTCAACAATTCAGCCTATATTTTACACACCACTGACTTCTAGTAGATTTTAATTCTATTTCGTTCATTATACTTACCAGTCATACATATACATTAGAATATATTCCCCGTATTAACGTTCATAACTCGCGGGCAAGCGTTTTAAAGAATAAGATTCAAACACTCATAAGACCGAGAACCCATCTCAGAAGCTTGCCCATACCAGTTCATCTTCCGACGTGCAACAAGAACGTTCGTTTTTTTCCTGCAGAACTTATCAAGTGATTCTGTAAATTGTTATTTTTTCTTCGTAAGTATTTCCTTCCATTCATTATGGAAGAGGCCAGTATTACTAACGAAAAATTAAATTCGGGTTCGGAATGCCAGAATTTACAAACAGCCATGGAGGCCAAAACCAAGAAAACACGAGCGTTGAGGAAATCTTCGAGCGGCAGTTCGAAGAAAGATACCATGGACAAAATGGAACAACTCGAGAGCAGAGTAAATGATGAAATTTTTGAGAGGAAGCATTCAAACTTTATCTAACTCTGTTTCGGAAAATACTAATGCTAGAAGTGTGCATGAGTCGCACGTGTCTTTGTCAGTTAACCAGGATACCGGTGGTTTATCCACGCGGATACCTGAACCAATGTTATCAAGTGTTGATTCTTTTGGAATGCGTCCGTTAATACCTTTCGATAGTGAAGTCCAGATTGAAAGGACAGTGTGCCTGAAATGGAGGACATGATATCCTTAGCTCCCAGTGTTAGAGAAGTTAGTGAGCTATTAGGAGAAAACGAATCCTCAAGACAGGAGGAATCTATTGCTTCTCTTATTTCTGATCATAATCAGACTTTTCTGGACTCTAACAACAACAGAATTTGATGAATAAAATGTTGAACACACAAAACGCTAAATGACATTTTTGGCAATGTTTCTTCTACAGATGAAGAAAACGTGGGTTTGATATTAGACAAGACTCAAGAAGAAATCTTGGAGAATAGCTGACCCTGAGAGATTCTCGGCCTATGGAGAGGAATATAGACAATGTTTTCCTGTGCACTCACACTCGTCAGTACTTTTACAAGTACCAGGATTAGATGACATCTTGGAACCAATGTTATGGGAAAAAACATAGCTCTAAGGCCAACAAAGGTTGGGGTAAAAGTAGGCACTTGTTTTCCCAAACTTACAAGAGCATTGAAACCTTCGCTTACCAAGGTCAGATGGCTGCTCGTATGGGTATAATTTCATTAAGTTACATGCAGGAAGCTCTTGAAACATTGCTGGACACGTTAGCTTGTCAGCATGCAGAGACGGTACAAGCAATTAAAGACATTTTCTCAATGTCTACCAAAACTCTTGATCAAATGGGAAGGACATGAGCTTTAAATTACCATTTAATTAGAAGGAAAACTGCAGCTCAAGACACTGGTTTATATACTCTGAAAGATGTTCATAGTAAGATTATTTGTCTACCATTATCAGACGATGGAGTCTTTGGTAAGAAATTAGAAGAGAAACTCAAATAGAGGAAAGTACAGAAAGATTCTCTTAAAGACTGAATTCCAGAATGGAGTGAAAAAAGTCGAAAACGAAAAATTTCAGAAAATACTGACAACTCTGTAAATTTCAAAAAGCCTAGAATGTCCATAATGACAAACAACAGGGCATCTGCTCAAAAGAATCCAAGAACCGCATCTACTAGTTCATCTACTACAGTAGACAGAGTGAGTTCTTTTTGGATTTTCCAAAAAATCCAATAAATGACTGGAATATAGAACAGGTAGCACAAATTGTAATGCTTCCAGAGATACCAGTTGGGGATCGACTCAAATTTTTCTCAAAGAATTCGCATTTGATAACTCAAGACAGATGGGTATTGTCAATAATCAAAGATGGGTACAAATTGGAATTCTTGTTAAAACCTCCGTTTCAAGGGGTGAAAAAGACAATTATTCCATGTGTACAAAACATTTTTGGTTAAAAGAGGAAAACGATTTAATAGGAACAAATGCGATAGAACCTGTCTCAAATCAAGAAAGCCAAACAGGTTTTTACAGTACATTTTTCCTTGAACCAAACAAATGTGGGAAAATGAGACCGATTTTGAATTTGAGACCCCTCAATCAGTATCTCAAGAAACAATATTTCAAAATGGACACTTTATACAAGGTGTTGAATCTGGTGAAACCAAACGATTGGGCAATATCAATCGATTTAACAGATGCTTATCTACACATACCAATATTTTCAAAAACCAAACGTTTCTAAGATTTTGTGTAGAAAACCACTGTCATCAATGGAAAACAATGTGTTTCTGACCAACATCAGCACCACGAGTTTTCACGAAAATGGTGTCTGTAGTAGCAACATATTTGAGAACACACAATGCTCGTCTAGCAGTTTACTTAGACGATTGGCTTATTGTAAACCAATCAAATGAAATGTTAATTCAAGATCGAGAAAAATGTCTCAATATATTGGTTCCACTAGGTTTCATAATCAACGAAGAGAAATCTTGTCTAGAACCCAAACAGAAAATTGTGTATCTGGGGGCTTTGTTTTTACTCAGACAAAAAATAGTGATTCCTTCTCAGGACAGATTGAGGAAATTAACACAAACAACCAATATGATAATGCTAGGTCAGAGAACAGCCAGAGAGTTTCTCCAGTGGTTGGGGATATTGGCCTCTTGCTTAGATCTCATTCCGAATGTTTGTCTCTATATGAGACCTATTCAACTGCATCTACTAAGTTTTTGGAAACCAAGTTCTCTAGAATTGGGAAAAATGATCCCTGTTACACAACATCTAATTCAACATCTACAATGGTGGTTAGATTCAGTGAACATTTCCAGATCTTTGCAACCAGAGGAAATCGGGGTGACCATAACCACCGATGCATCATTAACGGGGTATGGGGGTCACCTAAACAATCAGATAGTCCAAGGGAATTGGGAGAATCATCACAAAAATCTTCATATCAATTGTCTAGAGACGGAAGCAGTGTTTTTATCTCTGAAGCATTTTCAAAACCAAGTTCAGAACAGATAAGTTTTGATCAGACGCGACAACACTACTGTAATTCAATATATCAACAAACAAGGGGGAACCAAATCTTCCCCGTCTTTGTTATCAAGCATGGGAGTTCCAGAATGAGACTTACCAAGGGTTCTTGATATGTTACAATTTTCTCCTTTTGAACCTATTACAAATGCATCATTGAAACACTTAACTTACAAAACTGTTTTTCTGATTGGTATTACTAATTTCAAGAGATGCGGTAATCTACAATCTCTTAGACTGGGAGTTTTTTTTAAAATAAATATTCAGAAAAAGGCAGTAACATTCATCCGGCATGGTTTGGCAAAGCAGGATATACCCAATCATCATGGAACAAAGATATCTGTTTCTGCATTTTCAGAAAACAAGTTATTGGATCCCAAGAGATCTTTGTATTTTTATTTGAAGAAACAGAAGAATATCGGAAAGATCTTAAAACAGATAGCAACAAACTATTTTTGAGTTTACTTGAACCACATCAAGCTGTAACTTCCCAAACTATTTCAAAATGGATTGTTTAGACGATACACATGGCTTACAAAAATAAAAATAAATCAAAAGTGACGGGACATAGTACAAGAGCGATTGGACCGTCTCGGGCTTTATTTAATGGAGCATCTATGAAGTCAATTTTAGATTCTGCAGACTGGAGCAAAGAATCTACTTTCTGCAATTTCTGCTTAAGAGATGTTGATGAGGGTGTTCCAGTTCTTAAATGTGCTGTAAATAATTGATCGATACATACTGTGTAAATAGTGGGGTTATTTTGTCAGAGATATGATCATCTCCGGCGAGTTGCGAACATGAACAATTTTGTATATAGTTTTCAACCATTCAGTGTTTGTTCGTGTACATAATATTTGATGGACAGAATACAAGACAGATGAATATTGCTGTTTTTAAAAATTTTGAATTTGAGGTAAGAATTTTTTTCTTTTCCTCCATCCATTTCAGATTGCTTTTGAATCTGTTTTATCCTAATGTATATTTATGGTTGGTAAGTATAACGAACGAAATAAATTGAATTTTTTTTATCAAGTTTCAATTTTATGAGTGCAATGTGAAGATAACGAACAGTGATCAATCTCAGAACACCTATAAGCAATACAAAATAGATAGTTGGGCAAACACGGACCCCTGGACACACCAGAGGTGGGATCAGGTGCCTAGGAGGAGTAAGCATCCCCTGTTGACCGGTCACACCCGCCGTGAGCCCTATATCCTGATCAGGTAAACGGAGTTATCAGCCCCATATCCTGATCAGGTAAACGGAGTTATCCGCAGTCAAAATCGGTGTGCCAAGGACTGCTTAACAATCGGTATGAAACACGTCAGACAGCATTTGACCCAATGATAGGTTGTATTGACAAACTACATCGTTATAACGACCATAGAATATGCGAAATGCTTACTTCAATCGAGACTGTTGAAACTCCTGTACCATCAACTTGTAGCTTACCTCGATTTAAAAACTGACTATACGCAGAACAAGCTCTTGCATATCGAATCAGTTGAGATATATAAACACCATATGCAGGTGATAACGGAATATTGCTACATAAATATGGGAAGTTGACGATGGAGAAGCTGAAATCATCCCGTTTGTCATACAGTTGAGTTGTCAGTTTGCCGTTAATGTCTACTTTCAATAAAATATCTAAGTATGAAGCAGAAGTGGACGACTCTGTGGTGTCCTTTATTTCGAGCTCACAGGGATATATCAAATCGACATATGAATGAAAGTTATTATTGTTAATAGACAAAACGTCATCGATATATCGAAATGTCAAATTGAAGGCCACAGCGAAAGATTTTTTCTTCTCACGTAGAAGTTTTTTAATAAATTCTGCTTCATATGAATATAGAAACAGGTCAGCTAACAAAGGATCACAATTCGTGCCCATGAGAGTTCCAACAGACTGTTGGAAGTCCTGATCACCAAAGACCACGAAGATGTTGTCAATGAGGAACTCTAGCATATTTTTTATTTCAACCTCAGAGTACTTGTGCGTGGAATCAGATTGGTGTTTAACAAAGTATGTTTTTGAATGACTGATCACTAGATATGAATATTTCCGTTTTCCATTTTTGTTGAAGAAGCAACTGTCTATGATATCAAAAAGTCTAGTCTTTAATTTATCGTGAGGAATGGTCGTGTATAGTGTTGAAAAGTCATACATGTTGACTTGAGAAAAGTTTTGTGATTTCAAATTTATTCAAAGTTCTTTAGAATTTTTTAGAATCCACATTTGATTAACACCACTTCTGGCATATGTAGTAGCACAGTAAGTTTGAAGTTCCTCCTTCACAGCTGTTAATATTTTCATGAGGAGCAAAAATAGGGTCTTGGTAGAGCACTTACTGGATCCAGCAATGTATCTTTGTTTGCAAGGGGTTTTATGTAGTTTAGGAATTCAGTATAGGTACGGTAACTCATATTCATTCGACCCATTGACTGGGATATTAAATGGGTCTAAAACTGAAGCATGGTTTTGAAGAATTTCATCTTTTGAAAGGGCAGTTGGAGTATAAGTACGATTACCAAAAGTGGAATTAATGCCAAGTTCGTTGAAAATACAGTTGTAATAATGAGCCTTACAAACAAAGACAATGTTGTTACTAGCTTTGTCAGCTGGAACCAAAACATATTCCTCATGTAACCTATCTAATTCTTTTATCACTTCTGGTTTACTAAACACAGAAGGATAGATGGTACGTACTTTTGTTTTCATATGTCGAATGCGGGATTTTAATATTCCTCTTATGCTTTTAACCCATTCTGACAATGTATCAAGTTCTTTTTCATATTTAGCCCATCGTCTGGCATAATCTTCGACAGATTACGGGACTTTCGAGATACGTATCCACTCTGACTTTTATCGCGCGTCAAACGTAATTGTAGGGCATGTCACTTCCGGATTACAATAACAACTAAGTAAACAAGCATTGAATTCTTCAATTGCTATCAAATTACTGTATTAAAATGCTATTTTTCAAAGAAAGGAATCACTACACCAATTTATAAGAAAATGCATTTGATTAAATTATGTGAGTTGGCGAGGAAAACAAATCTAGTGAATATCTTGAGGATACCGGTAAAACATCACGCCTTCCATCCAAGGATTCGCGTCTAAATGCGCCTTTTTCCTTCCATCTAATTTACACCCAGGTACTAAGCACCAACAGTGAATTGGATTGTCATTGTGGGATTGCGCATAGTTCTTTACGGACCGTCTGCTAGCGAAATACCAGTTGTAACGATGTCAACTTTGCCCTACAATTGCTTACTATCACGTGACCGCGGTGTATAAACGTCAAATCTAATCGGTCGTTCTGGCACATCCCGAAAGTTCCGTATTCATAATAGAGATGAAGTTCTGTCGCCAATTAAAAGACTGAGGTTCTCTGTATTTAGGACCTTTTAGAATAAGTGATTTGAGGTCCTCATTTTCAACTATATCAACATCACCAGTAATGACATGTCCAGCTGGACTATAGTTGAAAGAAAGAGAAGAACAAGAACACGTTGGTGGATTACGTATAAGGTGGTCTATATTTAGGCACTGCAAAGTTTGTTTATAATTAAAAAGTTTGGATGCAATGGTAGAAGTATAGCTGTAGGAAATACAAGGGTGTAGACTTGAACTTGAAATAAGTTGGAACACACGACTGAACCCTTTTATGGCGAAGAATGTTGCTTATGTTGACGGCATCTATTCCTTTGTTTGTAAATTGGAGCTTAAGGAACTGGTGGCATGATTTGGAAGGAATATCATCCATGGTCTGTGCTGGTTTAAAGAGCCTGTGATGGGCAACATCCATAATCATAGAGTTCAGTCTATATTAACGTGTTGAAAAATCCAAGTATAGACTAGCCATAGCTTCTTCAAATAACGTGTGTAAAACTCTCAAAGAAACAGAGTAAAGTTTTGTGCGAATATGATGTGGACCTAATTGTCTGTTGACGTAAGGCAAAAGTGAATCAAACGTGACATCATTTATACTTGGTCTTTTATATGAACGATGTCCATGGCTGTGTTTCCGTCTTTGGTTATTGGGAAAGAGTACCATCACATTCACGTTATTTCCTTGTGGACTAGTCAAATTCCCCACATCATACACATGATCATTGCATCCATATGGAAATACAGTGCCTAGGGTCCTGATCCAGTGATCTTATCGTTGTCTACGAAAAGGGGTGCTTAATGTTTGGATTGTTTGTGTGATGGTAAATTTTTTCCAAAATCCTTACCTATTGTAAGATTAGATATAAAACATGAAAATTTCTAAATTATTTGCACGCAAGACTTATATTTATATATATATATATATATATATATATATATATATATAGCAGGAATAAGTTAGCAGATCAAAACATTTTCTGTTTATTCTCTATTGCATTTACAACTGTTACATTTAGTATTGTTGTGTTCAACTGCTTTTATTAAACAAATAAACTACCTGCCCCTTTCCCTCTCCTTTTTATCTCTATAGCAATAATGAGAAGAAAAAAGCACAATAGTATTCTATATGAAAACGTGACGATAACGTACAGTGATCAATCTTATGAATCCTTTAAAGAATACAAAACTGAGTATAGGACAAACACGGACCCTGGAAACACCAAAGGTGTGACCAGGTACCTAGGAGTAAGCATCCTCTGTTCACCACTCACAACTGCAGTGATCCCTCTATCTTAATCAGGTAAACGGAGTAATTCTCAAACTCAGTGTATAAAAAAAACGACCTAATGAGTGGTATGAAACGCATCAGACAGCATTCGATCTAATGAAAAATGCTGACTTTAAACAAGATTGTCGAAGCCCAACATCAACTTATTTGTCATGCAGTAGCCTGTCACGACATTTTATCATACGCAGAACATGCTCTCGTGTATGGAATCAATTTGGAGACATAAATATTATATACAGGTGATGTGTCATAATTCCTATGTTGTGTAATTACAAAATGTTTATTACTGTTTGATTTATTTCACCTTGAATTTTACATTGAGGTATATGGGAAGAAATGTTTTATTGAAATATTTTAAAAAGAAATCACATTTTCATACAAATATTATTTTGGTAAAACTTTCTTTTTATGAAAATATGAAATAAGATAATTTTATTCATCATTTACCCCCCCCCCCCTTTTTCATTTCATGTGAATTTCATCTACTTCACTTTAAACTATTACTTATTTAGCAAATAATAGCATTAAATTATTAAATTATAGCATTAATTAGCATTAAAACGATAAACATTTTATTCATAATCGTTTAATCTCATTGAATGAAAACGTGAACATATCGAGCAGTGATCAATCTCAACTCTTATAAGGAATATAAAATTAAGAGTTGTACAAACAAGGATCTCTGGACATACCAGAGGTGGGATCAGCAGGTGCCTAGGAGGGGTAAGCATCCCCTGTCGACCGCTCAAAGATCGTAAGCGGCGAACATAGGCTTAAATTTTGCGGCCCTTCCATGGCAATGATGACGTTTCCATATGAGTGAAACATTCTCAAGAGGGACGTTAAACAGTATACAAATCAATCAATATTCGTTGCTTTCTCGCTGTTTACATCCTTGGGTCGTTGTGATGTCAGAAAGTTCACATTTCAAATTCGATAATTTCGATAATGGACATCTCTCGACGTTTACTTCATAATTATTCCGGACTTCTGTATTTTCTATCTGATAAACCCAATGACATTTATTTTTCATAGAATTTAGTAGTGTTTAACAATGTTCCCTTCAATGTATAACGACCATATTTCATATCTCATAAGTAGATGGTGGGATTTTTGTAATCCGACATGGTATCGTTTTCATTGATTGATTGTATCTGGTTTAACGTCTCTCTCGAGAATTTTTCACTCATATAGACACGTCACCAAGACCGGTAAAGGGATTCAAATAAATTTAGGCCAATGCTCGGCGCTTACGGCCATTGAGCAGTGAGGGTTCTTTAGCGTGCCACACCTACTGTGACACGGGACATCCGTTTTTAAGGTCATCTCCGAGGACCCATGACATTCACACCTGATGCCGAGGGTTTTGCGATGGAACTTCCACTACCTGTTTAACGACTTAAGTCTGTCGCGGCTGGGATTCGAATCCCGGCCTTCCGCATGCGGGGCGAACGCTCTAGCCATAAGACCACCGAGGCGGTGGTATCATTTTGAAGGGTTCATCAAATAAAAATAATCCACCATAAGAATTTTCAAAATTTTGTTTACTGCTTGATTTATTTCACCTAGAATTTAACATTTTAAAAGTCTGTGGGAAGAGCATGTTTTATCAAAATATTATATTGTCATATAAATCTTTTGGTAGAAAGATACATACATTATCTCTTTATGAAAATATGAAATAAGATTAATCATTTACCACACACATTTTTAGAAAATTTGATTTTTTCCCCTTATTTTTACAAAAGCCCGGGTAACAAAAAATCTGAAGTGCAGAAGGGGCAGTTTCTAATCATTTACCAATCAGGTGAATTTCATCTACTTCCCTTCCACCAATATTTAACAATAAACATTTTTGTTGATTTAAATCCTTCAAAATTGTTCATTAGTCTTTCGTTATACATTGAATACCTTACGGTCCAGTCTATCATAATTATATAATTGCATTTTAAATTCGTACATGCATCTGGCATTCAATTAATTTGAACAATCTCAATTTTCAATCAAAGCGAGATAATTCGTTAAGTGTATTGATAAGTTTGTTGAGTGTAAAAGAGTTGCGACATGTATTTTATATTAATAGTAAACCCAGTTGCTAATGCAGACCCGTTTGAAATAATCCGTACGCCGATTTTAGAGGGGCATTGGCTGTCAAACAGGATGTATAAACATGTTCAGTTCTGAACTGTGATTAAAATGTTTGAATGTATTAAACGATGAAGAAAAATAAATATGAGAGTGACAAAAGCGACTTCCAATTCAATTTTGTGAAAATTATGTAATATTTCTCCACATTGATTGCACTGTGTTTACGTCCATACATTAATGTTTCCATTTGCAATATGTATGAATTTTAATATTTCAGTGGTGGTTTTTATTTACTGTGCAGCTGTTTTAGTCATTGTGGAAACAATCGGCAAATATGATTCCGGCTGCTAATGCCTCTTTAAAATGTTGAAAGATACATTAGAAAATTTGATCTAGCGAAAGGAAAATATAATATCTATATATATTAGTACTCAAGGAAGCTTAGTATCAATCGATCATTGCCCTCTTGCGCGAACATTTACTCTGAACTTGGTATTAAGTAAATGATTGGTTGTTTTTAGGAAACCGATTATTTCATAGTGGCAACGTGTGTTTGAACTAACGATTATAAAACAATTGTAGCGTTCAGACAGGTTATGACTTTTCGACATATGTGGACACAAATTTTAATTTGCTTGTGTACATATCGGAAAATACTACTTGAAAACCCCCATATGTCCATGTTCTCATGCATGGATATTCATTCTAAAATACAGAGTATAAAAAAAACGACCTAATGAGTGGTATGAAACGCATCAGACAGCATTCGATCTAATGAAAAATGCTGACTTTAAACAAGATTGTCGAAGCCCAACATCAACTTATTTGTCATGCAGTAGCCTGTCACGACATTTTATCATACGCAGAACATGCTCTCGTGTATGGAATCAATTTGGAGACATAAATATTATATACAGGTGATGTGTCTTAATTCCTATGTTGTGTAATTACAAAATGTTTATTACTGTTTGATTTATTTCACCTTGAATTTTACATTGAGGTATATGGGAAGAAATGTTTTATTGAAATATTTTAAAAAGAAATCACATTTTCATACAAATATTATTTTGGTAAAACTTTCTTTTTATGAAAATATGAAATAAGATAATTTTATTCATCATTTACCCCCCCCCCTTTTTTTCATTTCATGTGAATTTCATCTACTTCACTTTAAACTATTACTTATTTAGCAAATAATAGCATTAAATTATTAAATTATAGCATTAATTAGCATTAAAACGATAAACATTTTATTCATAATCGTTTAATCTCATTGAATGAAAACGTGAACATATCGAGCAGTGATCAATCTCAACTCTTATAAGGAATATAAAATTAAGAGTTGTACAAACAAGGATCTCTGGACATACCAGAGGTGGGATCAGCAGGTGCCTAGGAGGGGTAAGCATCCCCTGTCGACCGCTCAAAGATCGTAAGCGGCGAACATAGGCTTAAATTTTGCGGCCCTTCCATGGCAATGATGACGTTTCCATATGAGTGAAACATTCTCAAGAGGGACGTTAAACAGTATACAAATCAATCAATATTCGTTGCTTTCTCGCTGTTTACATCCTTGGGTCGTTGTGATGTCAGAAAGTTCACATTTCAAATTCGATATTTTCGATAATGGACATCTCTCGACGTTTACTTCATAATTATTCCGGACTTCTGTATTTTCTATCTGATAAACCCAATGACATTTATTTTTCATAGAATTTAGTAGTGTTTAACAATGTTCCCTTCAATGTATAACGACCATATTTCATATCTCATAAGTAGATGGTGGGATTTTTGTAATCCGACATGGTATCGTTTTCATTGATTGATTGTATCTGGTTTAACGTCTCTCTCGAGAATTTTTCACTCATATAGACACGTCACCAAGACCGGTAAAGGGATTCAAATAAATTTAGGCCAATGCTCGGCGCTTACGGCCATTGAGCAGTGAGGGTTCTTTAGCGTGCCACACCTACTGTGACACGGGACATCCGTTTTTAAGGTCATCTCCGAGGACCCATGACATTCACACCTGATGCCGAGGGTTTTGCGATGGAACTTCCACTACCTGTTTAACGACTTAAGTCTGTCGCGGCTGGGATTCGAATCCCGGCCTTCCGCATGCGGGGCGAACGCTCTAGCCATAAGACCACCGAGGCGGTGGTATCATTTTGAAGGGTTCATCAAATAAAAATAATCCACCATAAGAATTTTCAAAATTTTGTTTACTGCTTGATTTATTTCACCTAGAATTTAACATTTTAAAAGTCTGTGGGAAGAGCATGTTTTATCAAAATATTATATTGTCATATAAATCTTTTGGTAGAAAGATACATACATTATCTCTTTATGAAAATATGAAATAAGATTAATCATTTACCACACACATTTTTAGAAAATTTGATTTTTTCCCCTTATTTTTACAAAAGCCCGGGTAACAAAAAATCTGAAGTGCAGAAGGGGCAGTTTCTAATCATTTACCAATCAGGTGAATTTCATCTACTTCCCTTCCACCAATATTTAACAATAAACATTTTTGTTGATTTAAATCCTTCAAAATTGTTCATTAGTCTTTCGTTATACATTGAATACCTTACGGTCCAGTCTATCATAATTATATAATTGCATTTTAAATTCGTACATGCATCTGGCATTCAATTAATTTGAACAATCTCAATTTTCAATCAAAGCGAGATAATTCGTTAAGTGTATTGATAAGTTTGTTGAGTGTAAAAGAGTTGCGACATGTATTTTATATTAATAGTAAACCCAGTTGCTAATGCAGACCCGTTTGAAATAATCCGTACGCCGATTTTAGAGGGGCATTGGCTGTCAAACAGGATGTATAAACATGTTCAGTTCTGAACTGTGATTAAAATGTTTGAATGTATTAAACGATGAAGAAAAATAAATATGAGAGTGACAAAAGCGACTTCCAATTCAATTTTGTGAAAATTATGTAATATTTCTCCACATTGATTGCACTGTGTTTACGTCCATACATTAATGTTTCCATTTGCAATATGTATGAATTTTAATATTTCAGTGGTGGTTTTTATTTACTGTGCAGCTGTTTTAGTCATTGTGGAAACAATCGGCAAATATGATTCCGGCTGCTAATGCCTCTTTAAAATGTTGAAAGATACATTAGAAAATTTGATCTAGCGAAAGGAAAATATAATATCTATATATATTAGTACTCAAGGAAGCTTAGTATCAATCGATCATTGCCCTCTTGCGCGAACATTTACTCTGAACTTGGTATTAAGTAAATGATTGGTTGTTTTTAGGAAACCGATTATTTCATAGTGGCAACGTGTGTTTGAACTAACGATTATAAAACAATTGTAGCGTTCAGACAGGTTATGACTTTTCGACATATGTGGACACAAATTTTAATTTGCTTGTGTACATATCGGAAAATACTACTTGAAAACCCCCATATGTCCATGTTCTCATGCATGGATATTCATTCTAAAATTGGTTTGTTAGTTTGGAGCAAATAAGTTATTCCGATTAGTTACATTTGACCAGAGAGAGAGAGAGAGAGAGAATACTGAACAGCATTTAAGTGTCATTTCCGTATTTAGCAACTTTATGAATAAATTTAGCGAGATAGTCATGACAAAGGACCACGACCTATACAGACGATCACGCGGTTGGAATTTGTAACATTCTGCGTATGATGTCAAGGATTTTGAAATACCTATAGCCTCTCACGGACTATGGAGGTCTTCAGGGATGTGTAATCTTTCGCGGCTTTTGGAATATGTAAGATCTCCCATACGATATCAAGGCTTTGAAATATGTAAACTCTCGCGTATGATGTCTTACCTTTGGAATATGTAATCTTTCACCTAGGACGTCAATGCTTCTAAAACACGTGACGTCTAGATCTCACATATGCTTTCAAAGTTTTACAAGACGAACAGCCTCTCGTGTACATTTCACAGTTTTACAAGACGAACAGCCTCTCGTGTACATTTCAAAGTTTTACAAGACGAACAGCCTCTCGTGTAAATTTCAAAGTTTTACAAGACGAATAGCCTCTCGTGTACATTTCACAACGCCTTGCCATTGTGAACATCTTTTCTACGAGCATTGAGTCAAGTACCATAAACAAACACATAAATAGATACAAGTAGTTAAATGAATTGATAATAGAATGGAATACATGTATTGAATATTTCTTAAAATCAAAATCTAGTTTAGATTACTTTTAAAATTGAAAACCCATCCGTGTTCAAATGTAAAGATAACAGTGGGCAAAATCCTATTGGTTTTAAGATACATATTCATTGAAGTTGTCTGAATTTTCTATTTTCACCATTTAGAGCAATGAAATATGAGCGTTAAAAATCCCATCTCTTCTCAACTGATCAGAACCTCATTCATGCGTGCAAGGAATAAACCATCCTCAACGAGCCATAAGATGAGGAATGTCTAAACAACAAAAAAAAATAATTAAAAAAAAATAAGAAAAACAAAACAAAACAACATCCTTCTATCATGATGATATTCAGTGGACTACTCTTGGTGAATATCAAAGGACAAAATAATTAAGGTCATCATGCCCCCCCAAAATCTGATCCGGTGGGGGATTCCTTAAGTTAGTGTTCTTCAAACATCTTAAAATCATTTTCGTTTATACACATACAACATACATAACAGTACAAAGATCTATGGTGTGCCGTTGTTATCTAGTGATACTTTACCCCCGGAAGACTGGCTATCTAGTGAGACTTTCCTCCGGAAGACTGGCTATCTAGTGAGACTTTCCACCGAATGACTGGCTATCTAGTGAGACTTTCCACCGAATGACTGGCTATCTAGTGAGACTTTCCACCGAATGACTGGCTATATAGTGAGACTTTACCCCCGGAAGACTGGCTATTTAGTTAGACTTTCCCCCGGAAGACTGGTTATTTAGTGAGACTTTCCCCCGGAAGACTGGCTATTTAGTTAGACTTTCCCCCGGAAGACTGGTTATTTAGTGAGTCTTTCCCCCGGAAGACTGGCTATTTAGTTAGACTTTCCCCTGGAAGACTGGCTATTTAGTTAGACTGTCCCCCGGAAGACTGGTTATTTAGTTAGACTTTCCCCCGGAAGACTGTCTATTTAGTTAGACTGTCCCCCGGAAGACTGGTTATTTAGTGAGACTTTCCTCCGGAAGACTGGCTATTTAGTTAGACTTTCCCCCGGAAGACTGGCTATTTAGTTAGACTGTCCCCCGGAAGACTGGCTATTTAGTGAGACTTTCCCCCGGAAGACTGGCTATTTAGTGAGACTTTCCCCCGGAAGACTGGCTATTTAGTTAGACTGTCCCCCGGAAGACTGTTTACATGTGTATACATGTAGTGAGACTTCTCCCGGGGAAATCTCACCATATAGCCAGGCGTGGGGGGATGTCTCACTATCAGTCTTCCCCTTTATAACGAGGCTTTGTCTTTTTACTTTAGTATCCGGAATATAGTCCTTTTCACTATAATTTACATGTGCTTATTGAAATACAAGCAAGTTTTCTTTTATGCAATTGTCCGGAAATTAGATAACTTTAAAATGACCGATTATACATATCAGTCGGTATCTCGGTCAGTGCACTAGGTTGTGTTAACAATCAATATTTTCATATTTCAACTTTTCAATAACTCTTTTAATATTCGAAGGACAACATCCATTTGCAGTGTCACAATATAACCAATCTGTATGATCATAAATTAATTAAAGGAATCTGATGTTCTATCGTAGCGCGCAATCAGGAGTGATGCAAGAGGGGTGAGGGGCGTAGACCAATCCTTAAAGGCAATGGGTCTGAAGAGTCCCCCATTATGCCTCCAGTGTGTCCATGGCTAAGCCCTGTTGGGGACATGGGATGAAGCCCCTGGTGTTAGAGAGTAGGTCTCCCTCAGTAGGTTCCCCCTCCGGAAAATCTTTTTCATTCCTGTTCATTTAGTAATACTTTACACGAATTTAGAAAATCTGGCTAACTAGCAGCATTACCCCACAGAAATATGGCTATATAGCGACATTTCTCCCATTTTATAAGCAAATTACATGTAGCACCAATACCCCGAAAATCTTGACAAGAGAGTATAGATATTGAAGATATGGTTACTTGAGAAGGCAGAAACAAACCTCGAGATAAAAACTGTAATTTGGTTTATTTGATTTGATACATTAAGATAACAGTAATTGACTTCAAGATATACTTTCAATTTCATGTATAGTGTGCAATAATCAAATCAAATTATGACACGCAATACTAGTAAGTCGAATTATTAATAAGATCTTCAATTCAGTGTATGGTATAATTGTTTCTTTACTGGAAAGGAATGATCTTTATTTTGAATAATAGATGATACATGTATATTTAATTCACTTCAGATCAATTCTTAACCAAAAAATGATCCTTGATAAGCTCATTCAGGTCAGTAGTTGAACGACTGATAGAAGATGCCATCCGTTCATTTAAAGGGAAAGGCAACCCTAACCACATTGTTGCCTTTATGAATAAAGTATTACTTACTGATATCGTAAATGACAGTCTTTAGCAACACAAATCCATGCTTAACGATTAAATCAATATTAATCAATCATATATTTTGAATTACTCGCCGCTATAGAGCGACCATCGAAGTCTAATTTATGACGTCACACCGTCGGTTCCGGTTTATTTCATCAGCAGCACTGTAAACATGAATTGTCACGAACAGTTAAGTTTGGAGCCGTATAGATTTGAGCCCGTTCTTTCGCAAGAAGAAATTAAGAAAAGAAGACGATCAGTCGAGTCACAGACCAGGCAGATGATAAATGTTTCTTCATACAAATGTCTCGAACCTCAACTTGTCATTACGCAAATGATGGATCCATAGTTTACATAGTCATTTCTTTTCAGATGATTTGGTTGGGTCAGGAATTTTAAAAAAAACATCTTTAGTCTAATTAACTGCTTGACAGGAAGGCATCAACCTATTTATTCGTAAAATCTACCACATGGACATCTTTCTTATCAAATCCAGAACAGACGGTGTGACGTCAAAATTATTGATTTTTGTGGTCTTGAATACAAAAGAGTTCCACATCATGGCAGCCTCTATAAATGGCGGGAACTTCAATTTTTAACGTTTTCAAATTAGTACCGAAGCTTATCTAGGCCGTATATCAACAGAATAGTATGACAATTTTTTATCATATACACTGCAATTAATCCTATCATTTGTCATGTAAAAATTCTTTGGGTTGCCTTCCCCTTCAAGATATCTAAGATATTGATAAAATCGCATCCGACCACGAGTGTGTATTGTAGGGGACGATTCACTACTAGTGGTTAGGGGGATATAGCCACTCCTTTAAAGGGGATGACTATGGAGCGCCAAATTCACATAAACTGAAATAATTGAAGTTATCTTTAATTGTTTGAAGATATCATCAATTCATTTCACGCGCGCTACAATTCAATTAAAGAGAGCAATAATTCAATTAATGCGCATATCAATTCTTATCAATTAAATTGATGCGCACATCAAGTCAATTATTGTTCTCATCCATTGAATTGATTCGCGCATCAATTCAATCATTGCGTGCTATAATTGAATTCATGTAATCGTCAAATAATTTTAAAAGATATCTTCAATTATTTGAATTTATGTGTATTTTGCGCTCCACAGATGGCTCACTAAATGCCGATAGGCAGTCTTTCGGTGGAAATCTAAAAATTAAAACCCAGACTAAGCACGTAGGAGGGAAGCCTTACTATTGGGGAAAGTCTCAGTACATAACCAGTCTTTCGGGGGGTGGGGGTGGGGTGGGGGAAGTCTCACCATATAGCCAGGCTTTCGGGGAATCTCAGTATATAGATCCTCTTAATGCCCCCCTAAGTCTCTTAATGCACAGCATGTTTTAAACTTTAGTAATTTTACTTCACATTATTGATGTTTTGGTAGCATAGTTTTAATATTATCTGTCTTAATACTATTCTAATTTTGTTTTTTATAACTTTTATAACATGCTGTATCATTTTGTGTGCAGCACTTTAGAGTGGTTATCTATAGTCATATAAGGCGCTATATAAATAATAATAATAATTATTATTATATCGCCAGTCTTCCGGGGGAAAGTCTCACTATATAACCAGTCTTCTTGGGGGGGGGGGGGTGTCTCACTATATAACATAGTGCCCGATCGAACGCAAACTAAAAATGATAAATTCAGTGCCGAAGATATGCGGAAAATTCGGGAAAAAAAATGTTTTCCTCAATACCAATATCATACGAAAGCCTATCAGTTGCATGTAAATATGAATTCACATTGCATTACCTTCGTAATTACGAGAAAAGAACATGTAATTAAAAGGAAAGATTATGTAAAATACTGTACATACATGTGTGAATCAATACACGGGATCATAGAGTATACCTGAATATATACTGAACCGCTACAGAAACGTCTCAGCTATGTACAATGTGGGTTTCATATCAATATTAATATATACTGAACCGCTACAGAAACGTCACAGCTATGTACAATGTGGGTTTCATATCAATATCAATATATACTGAACCGCTACAGAAACGTCACAGCTATGTACAATGTGGGTTTCATATCAATATTAATATATACTGAACCGCTACAGAAACGTCACAGCTATGTACAATGTGGGTTTCATATCAATATCAATATATACTGAACCGCTACAGAAACGTCACAGCTATGTACAATGTGGGTTTCATATCAATATTAATATATACTGAACCGCTACAGAAACGTCACAGCTATGTACAATGTGGGTTTCATATCAATATTAAAAATTGGACCAAGACTTTTAGTGGAAACAATTTATTGATGTTTATGAAGTATTATAACGATGACAAATAACAAAATGCGCTTTAGAGGTACAAAATATTTGTCAATACTTATGTTATAAGCGTGTTTAATCTAATAACATGTATATTCTTCATTGACATTAAATAACAGCAACACGTATTCTGTACATGGAATGAAGCAGACGGTTGTTAAATATCATTGGGATGTCTGCCCAGACCCTTCAGAAGGACGCCGCCAGGTCGGCCTTGGATGGAAGTTATTGAGTCTTCTCTGAATTTCATTCCATAGATGAAAGATGTGATTCTGGTGTTCAGCAAAATGTGGTACAATAATGAGTCGAAGAACTCGATGTATTGCACTGCCGTTACTCCATTCCCAAAGTTTTGGAAAACAATCGGTTCTAGTTTTTGAAACAGTCCAATCTCACCCCACACCATGATGCTCGAACCACCCGAGAGTCACTTTCAAGCATGCATTCATTTGCATAACGTTCCTTAATCTCCGTATTCTACGTCTTCCATCAGTGTTAGAAAGACAGTATCGATTCTCATGAAAAAGATGTTTCGCCATTGCTAATGACACTTCTTCGTCGGTTTGTAGCGCACTGTAAGTGGACGACGACATTTGGGATTATGAACAGTCAATCTTCGACGGATTGTGTCACTACTTACGGGCCTCTGGTGGATCCCTACCATCTGTCTACTTACGGGTCTCTGGTGGATCCCTACCATCTGTCTACTTACAGGCCTCTGGTGGATCCCTATCATCTGTCACGAAATACACGTAAAAGACACCACAGGAATTTCCATTGATTGATTGTTTGTTTTTCGTCCCGTCGAGAATTTTTTACTCATATTGAGACGTCACCATCTGTAGGTGAAATACCAGAAATTTAGAGCTATGCGTAGCGGTCAGAGCCGTATGAAATAGGGTTCTTTAACGTACCAACGCCTGCCGCGACATGGGACTTCCGTTTTTAAGGTCATATCCAAAATGGCGCAGGAGTAATCACTACCTAGGTTAATATATTGGGTTTTACGCGGCTATGGCACGAGCTGGCCTTGAACTCACGATCTCCCGGTTACGAAGCTAACAATCTACCACTGAGCTACTGCGAACGGTATATTTGTGCATATATGTTAACGGCAAACTAATAATAAACGGGATGACTTCAGCTTCTCAATCTTAACTTCTCATATTTATGTAGCAATATTCCATTATCACCTGCATATGGTGTCTATGTCTTTCAAATGATTCGATACATGCTCTACGTATGATAAATTTTTAAATCGAGGCAGGCTGTTGATAATTAACATGATGATACAAGAGTTTCAACAGTCTCATTTAAAGTCAGCATTTCGCAAATTCTATGATCCTTATAATGATTGAATTTGCAAATACAAGATGTCACTGGGTCGAATGCTGTCTGATGAAAGGTGAAGATAACGAACAGTGATCAATCTCATAACTCTTCTCATAATTCTGATGTGTTTCATACCAATTGTTAAGCCGTTCTTTACATACTGATTTTTACTACGGATCAATCCGTTTAACAGATCAAGATATAGGAGTCACGGCGGGTTTGATCGGTCAACAGGGGTCCTTAGGCACCTGATACCATCTCTGGTATGTTCAGGGGTCTGTGTTTGCCATACTCTTATTTTCGAATTTTTCATAGGGATTATGAGATATGATATGAAATATATCATAAAATTTGTTTAAACTAACACATATTTTATAGAGAGGTTCCATAAGTAAAATTTACAACAATAAAAGGTGAAGATAAAGAAAAGTGATAAATCTCACAACTCCTATAAGCAATACAAAATAAAGAGTTGGACAAACACGAAGCCCTGGACATACCAGTCAATGTTATATAACCGAACGACCGCCCCAATCCGTCAATCCGAAATAAGACAAACGATTAATCTAAGTTCTTATTTATTGCACCATGGTTATATGGGGCACATTTTTCATTGAAAAGTAGTCAGTACCGATCTTATCCAAGTGATTGGTTTGTCTAGTCCTTATTGACATCAAATTGTGGTGTTCAACAAAACCTTACGTCATCTCCTCAGTGAAGTCTTGAAGTTTATTTTGGAAATTGAAAAAGGTAATCTATTCACTGACTAGAAGTTACATATCTGTTAAACATCGTCATTCATGCAGCTCTTCTACATTGCATATCATCTTTTCAAATCAAACATTTATTTTTTAAACATCTGATTCCGTGGGTGTTAAAATAGGTCCTCAGTACCCCCTGCTTGCCGTAGGAGGCGACTAAATGGGGTGGTAAATGAGACCGCAAAACCGAGAAGAATTTACAATCAGTCATTAGAATGTTGCAAAATTAAAGAAGTCTTTCAAATGATAATTTTTAAGACGATCATCACTATGATATTTGTAGCCCCGCGGTGGACCCTGAAGCCAAACACCATTACCCCTGTGATCATGAAATTTAAGATTTTGGTAAAGGGCTACGTGTTCCATCTAGATATCTATCTAGTTTCAATTTAGGCCAAATTTGGCCCTGTCCTGGAATCAGAACCTCCACCCAGGGGATCATGGAATTTACAATTATGATAGGAGCCTTTCTGCTGTACATGAGTATGTATTTAGTTTTTCTTACAGATGTGCACTTGTTAAAAGTTTTAGATACTGCTCATTTTGTGCCCTGCCCCAGGAGTCCTGAAATGTACAATTTATTTCCCCATTGTCCCAAAGATGCTTAAGAGCAAAATAGGAAAGAATTGGAAAGGTACATTGTAGTTATCAAGTAAAAGTCAAGTAAAAGTTCAATTGTAAAAACAAGTACAAATATTCAATCAATTCGACCATTTTGGACTCACAATAGTATCAAAACTATTACCCCGGGGATCATGAAATTCAAAATTTTGGTAGAGGCCCTCCTACTCTACATCACTATGTATTTAGGTTGTCTTACAGATGCCTCCCTGCTCAATGGCCATAAGCGCCGAGCAATGGACCATTATCACCCGAATATAGTTTTTATGTCTCTAAACTGACTGCATTTTAGAGAGCATGTTTCACATATAATCAAGATTTAAAAATTAAGGCTTACAATTATGTTGATGTGACCAGAATTCAACTTTCAACAGTTTCGTTAAAAGTCAGCATTTTGCGAATTTCATGGTCGTTATAATGATCTAATGTGCGAATACAACCTGATATCAAGTCAGTTGCAGTCTGACGTGTTTCATATCAATTGCTACAACGTTCTTTACAAACTGGTTTTGACTATGGATTATTCCCTCAACTTAAGAAAGAGGGTTCATGGTGAGTATAACAGGTAAACAGGGAATGATTCTCCTTATAGGCACCTGATCCTACCTCTGGTGTTTCCAGAGGTCCGTATTTGCCCTTCTATCATTTAGGTCATCTGCGTCACCTCTATTGCAATTGGTCTGCGTCCTCGTCGTACGTTAACAATAGAATATTTTGAACTTTTTGTCAAATAACATTCCAATTCTTTTCAGATTTGGAATTAAGCATATTTGGGATTAGAAGACATAAATTGTAAATGTCAGGACTCCTGCACCCCTGGGGCCGTAGGGGCGGGTAAAAAACTGCTAAAAATTGACCAATTTTCAAACATCTTCTCTACAACCGCACATGTGTAAGAAAAACTAAATTCTTAAAGATGTAGACCAGGAAAGCCTCTACCTGAATTGTAAATTCCATGCTCCCCGGGGTAGGGATTCTGACTCTAGGGCGGGGATAAACTTAGTATATAGCGTTTATGTTCAAAGCATGTAAATAATATCTGCTTTAATGTTATCGATACCAAATTGAAACCAAATGGTTATTTAGAAGGAGTAGATAGTCCTGTACCAAAATCGTAAGCTTCATGATCTTAGGTAAGAAAGGTTTAGTTTAGGATGGAGCCAATTTATTATAGTGATTATCGTAAGCTTCATGATCTTAGGTAAGAAAGGTTTAGTTTAGGATGGAGCCAAATTATTATAGTGATTATCGTAAGCTTCATGATCTTAGGTAAGAAAGGTTTAGTTTAGGATGGAGTCAAATTATTATAGTGATTATCGTCTTTATCATTGAAGGACTTCTTTAAGTTTACTGATACAGTATATACTTGGTATATATTGTGTATATGTAAAACACTTAAATACCACCTTCTTTAGTGCTATTGATACTAAATGGATATTTAGAAAGAACAGGTAGTCCTTTACCAAAATTGTAAATTTGATGATCCCAGGGGTAAGGAGTTTGGTATCAGGGTGGGGCCGAAATAGGCTATTATCAAATGTATGAAAAATAGAACTGTTTTAACTTCTTGATAATTACTATTCCAGTTCTTTTCAAATTTGGTATGAATCATAGTTGGGAAAAGGAGGACAGAGATTGTAAATTTCAGGACTCCTGCACCCCTTAGCCTAGGGGCGGGGCAAAAACTGTCACAAAACCGGCCAATTTTTGAAAATCTTCTCTACAACTGCATATCATTAAGAAAAACTAAATACATAGTGATATAGAGCAGGAAAGCCTCTACCTAAATTATAAATTTCCGGGATCCCGGGATAAAGGTTCTGACTCCAGGGCGGGACCAAACTTGGTACATATGTGTGCAAAACATGTAAATGATATCTGCTTTAATGCTATTGATGCTAAATTGAAACTAAATGGTTGTTTAGAAGGAGTGGGTAATCCTTTACCAAAAGTTTAAATTTCATGATCCTAGGTAGTAAGGGTTTGGTTTTAGGATGGAGCCAAAGTTATTATAATGACTATTGTCTTCAGCATTTGAAGGACTTCTTCAAGTTTCCTGATACAGTATAAAAACTAAATGCATATTTAGGAAATGCAACCCCAGAATTTTGATTTAGGGTGAGTCCAAATTTGGTATATCGTTTAATGATAATACATATATCATTTTTTCATTAGTATATGCTCTTTTGAGGGACTAGTGATGCTTTTGACTAGTACTCAGGTTACCGATAAGACCTGTGGACCTTTTGTTTCTGTCATTGTTACTTTACATGCTAATATATCATACTATAATGCGAATTAATACCATTATACTACTTTAAATAACGCAAATGTACGTTTTATTTGCAAATGACGTCAGCAATATACCAACATAACTAAATTTGTCGTGTGCATGAACATGTGACTGATAGATTTTAGGCAAGATTATTTTACATACATAATAATCGCATATGTTATTTCATAATCGATATGCACAGCACCTGCCATTTAACACTTTATTGCTGAGCATTTGTATTTGTTTTTCTTTGCGCCAAAAATTAATGCAATATGTACACTTAAGTTTTACGTCAATAATACGGTAATTTAAAAGTAAGCAAGCATTTTTATCCCCACAAATTAATCGTTCTCCTGAAATCATTCATCTAACGTCAATTAAATATCTCTAACTGTAACTAATGTTAAGTGCTTCAGAACCGACGTTTCATAATTTGTTTTGTCAGAGGAAAATCAATTCTTGGAGTATAGTCAAAAATTGACACAGTAACACAATTAATGGTTAATACATTCAAGTTGCTTACTTTTTCTATGTCTTAAATGATTGAAGAAAGAGGGACAATTATGCTATTTAAAGGTCAAAGGTTCTCTGTATATATGATCAAGTAATTCAATGAAAATCTTTTAATTGCTAAATGGATGTCAACCTAGCAATAGTGGTGTTCTGCCTGGTGCATCTTACCTTTGGGGGAGATGAGGTGGTGGTCACCTCTAACGGTCAGTACTGGCCCTGGGATATATCAGAAAGATTACCAATAATGGGCAGGAAGCAGTGCACACGGGAGTGTGAGATGCGGGGATCAAATTGCCTTGCTGTGAACTACAAGGCTGAGAGTTTGCAGTGTGAAATTCTGCAGAGCATACCCAGCAACTTGACGGAACTGACTCAAAACGTCAATTATCAATATATCCAAATGACGTCACAGACATCGGTAAATATCTATTATTTTTTGCAAAATCTCTGTAAATGGTTTTTTTTTTTTTTTTTTTTTTTTTTTAGATAAGCACGTGCATTTAGATCTTAAACATCAAACCCCATGGATATCATTCTGTCGTTCATTTTTATACCATAGTTTTATGAAAATTTTAACATTATTTTTGAATAGGTGTTTTCCTCTGCAGTATGCGATTCTTCATGTGCCTCAACAGGTGGTCACTGTGTGCAACTCACATCTGGCTTAGACTATTGCAGAGATAGTAAGTCTGAAGTTATGTTTATATTGAGAATTCAACTCTCATCTAGGTTAGACTCTTGCGGAGATAGTAAGTCTGAAGTTATGTTTATATTGAGAATTCAACTCTCATCTAGGTTAGACTCTTGCGGAGATAGTAAGTCTGAAGTTATGTTTATATTGAGAAATCAAATTTCAACAAAGACAGGGAAATAAATTGTTTAGGATAGGTGAATTTACCATGCATTGAACACTCGCTCTCCATTGGGAAACTTAGCATGCTCTGTGTATGATCAATATTTAAATCAGGACAGGCTACTGACAAATATGTTGATGTTGCAAGTGTTTCAGCAGTCTTGTTTAAAGGTGGCAGTTCACGAATTTTACTGTCTTAATAATGATGATTTTTGCAAATACAACCTGTCATTAGATCGAATGCTGTCTGAAAAGCTTAATATAAATTGTTATGCTTTCTCTTTCACACTGATTCGTACTACCGATTACTCCGTTTACCTAATCAATATATAGGGCCACTGCGGGTGTAACCACCCAACAGGAGATTCTTATTCCTCCTAGGCACCTTCTGGTGTGTACAGGGGTCCATATTTGCATGCCCTACTCTTAATTTTGCATTTTTGTATAGGATTTATGAGATTGACCACGGTTCATTATCTCCAGTACTATATCTATCAGAACACAACATTAAATCAAGAAGAGCAAACAGTTTTGTAAATATTATGTAAATTGTAAGAGCAAATTGATTTATGAACATAAACACACACTTGTTAGTCGATTTTACAAAATGGAAATCCCACCGAATTGGCATAAAAGTACAACTTTACAATAAAATCAAAAACTAAAAAAAAACTTTAATTGAAATTTTTTAGCACAGTATTCAAATGCTCTTGCACTTTATCTTTAGAAACATATTCATATTGACTGTTACTCTTTATAACCAAATATTGGACACAACCTAACCATAGAACAAAATACTACTACAAGATCTGGAAATACTGATCGGATGTTACATGTAAGACAACGAGAAACTAGAACAGGACTAATACCCCCGTAGGGCAATTTGTGTGGTGGAATGGTGACTTTTTGTTCATTGAAAATACCGGTAAATGGTTTGTAAGATATATTCTGGACAATGTCATTACTAGATGCTGTCATAAGACAGTAATGCACGCTCGCAAGTGCTTGTATTTGAATATACTATCTGTCTCGTAATTTTTGTGTAACTAGCAAAGATGCTACAATAGTTACCATATAAAATATTCTATACTATATAAATTCTTGCTGCATATGTCAAAATGTTTTGAGTATTCTGTTGGGCAAATGCCCTCGGTCATCCTTATTTGATAACTGTTCACCTATATTTTAAACGATGGAGGTCCTAACCCCAAACCATATATATTTCTGCTGCACATATCAATATGCTGTTGAGTATTCTGATGGGCATGCACCCCAGGGTCATCCCAACCCCATTATTTTTTTATTCTTCAAATATCTTTAACAATGGTGGAGATTCCAACCCTTAAAACAAAGATGTTCTTGTTGTACATGGCACAATGCACCGAGCACCAAGCCTTTGTTCGTCGTTTTCCCACACCATCTGCCCTTCAAGGTGAAAACGAAAATTCCGAAAGCTTATTGCAAACCTCAAGGACATTACGAATCACCTACTACATAACATTCAATAGGAGTTCTGGGAACAAAGTTTTTCTACAGCAAAATATCGTTTTCAACCGCCGATTGGCCCCCTAGTGTGTAAATGAAAATTCTGAAACCTTATTCCACATCTATATGACATCATCAATTACCTTGCAAAAGATGATTTAACTACTGCGTAAAATGCAAGAGGAGTTTAGGGACCCGGGGTTCTTTTGTCGAAAATCGTCGTTTTACCACCAACCCCCGCCCCCTTCGCCCCCAGGATGAAAATGAAACCATAACATTATTTGCAAAGCTACATGACAACCGCAATCATCTTTCAAAAAATGATTTGGTTACTGCGTAAATTGTAAGATTCTGGGATCCAGTAATTTTAGACGACCTCCATTTGGACCCTAAGTGAAAATGTAAATTCCGAAGCCTTGTTGCACATCTTCAGGACACCCCGGTCACCTTCCAAATATAATTTGGCTACTGCGTATAATGTAAGAGGAGTTTTGTAGAAAAAACCCATTTGGCTCCCAGGATGAAAATTCGGAAATCTTATTGCAAATCTACCGGACGCCACCAATCATCTTCCAAAAGATTATTTGGCTATTGCGTAAAATGTATAAGTTCTGGGAACCAGGTTATTCTTTTATTTTTTCACCCCATTTGGCCCCCAGGGTAAAATTGAAAATTCCAAAATCCTATTGTATATCTACAGGATACCACCTATCACTATTCCAAACGCTTAATGGACGGACCAGGATAACAACAATATACCCGAACTTTCTTTTAAAAGTGAAGATATGATACATAAAAGGCGAAGATAACGAACAGTGATCAATCTCATAACTCCTTTAAGCAATACAAAACATGTAATACCCCCATCCCTGAAAATGGAGAAAAAATATCTATATAAAACTTCCTTGAATCAATATAGAAGGAACAAAACTTTATAATTCATATGATGTACACAAAGTTTTAATCACATCTGTTCATATACCTTTGACTATTACGGACGGACAGACAAGGTCATTCCAGTATAAACATACATGTAGTTTGCAGGAGGGCAATAAGCTTGGAATTTCGATCTTCTACTGAGCTGATAACCTGTTCTGTATCCTTTTGGTAAGGCCACCATTGTAGGTGTATAACATTGTGCATAATATTGTAATTTAAAAAGTTGGATATCATTACAATATATGTCTTAAAGGGGCATGGGCACGATTTTTGATGGATTGAAATTTACGGTTCTTTTTTTTTTTTTGGATAGAAATAAGGATTGTTTTATAAATAAGTGATTCAAATTTTTTTTTCATACAGGATATACTTTGTATAACATAAAATCTGGGTCGCACAATCGTGTTTGCCAATACGCTTGTCATAGGCAGGAATCCACTTGCGGAAATGAGAACACCAACATTTCTAAAAACTAAGTTTAAAGCATTCAACATTTCGAAATTACAAGTAAGAAACAACTGCAAGTTTTCTTTATAAAAGTATAAAAGCTTTTTTCCCCAACAGAGCCGACAACTGATAGTTGATTAACACAGCTCGTGCCTTCTTTTGAAAATGAAAAATTTAGATGTCTCAAATACGTCTTTGTGTCAGTTTTTGAAATTTAGGTTTGTTGCTATGTTTTACACGAATCAAATGCCATCATATTACTGATTAAATATTTTTAAAATTTTGCTACCAAAGTTGTGCCCCTTTAATGGTATCGAGATAAAAATAAATGTAGGATTTTCGTATTCAACTCGGGTCTGGCACGTTTCGAAGAAGACAAGGATATAATGGACTAGTACAGAATCAAGTTCACTGTATCTTCTAGCAATATGATGATGTGCGAACGACATGCTTTATTTGATATAAAGCCTTATTTTAAAAAAATGATATTTGGTTTGAATTTTACACATTTTATTTCATTTATAAAGGAATATTCAGGTGTGAGTATCTAGTACACGTAAATATCGTGCTTTTTTAAATGAAAGTTTGGCTGAAAGAAATATCAATTTTATCTCCACAAATGTACATGAATGACCAACTTCGATCAAAATCTGATCATTGAATATAGTATTCAGAAAAGTCCCCTGAGTAATAAAGACCTGTTTTATCATATGTTGACAAACTTATTTCACGCAGCCTTGTCTCAGAGTGTGCGACGCCTTTACTCGTTTTCCACTGGGATCTGTAACGTGATAGTAGTTTTCGTGCATATTGGTCTGTATATGATAACTATGTAATTACACATCTAAAAAAAACTGTGACATACTCGAAATTACACCAGACGAGTGCGACGATAGTATTGAACTGGAGTTTAAACCTTTAAGCAGAGCGAGAGGGGTCTATGTATGGTATATTCACCACCCTACTTCACACCTGTGAAACGTCTTCTACACCACAGCAGCATTTATATACAAGGCTTGTTTTTGGATTCTGTTTTTCATAAATGCATATTGTTTATACCTGTACATAATTATACAACTCATTTTTGTAATATCATTTTACTTTGACTAACTAATTCCTAAGATACAGGTTTACTAAATTTATTATAACTGAAAACAGGAAGACGAGTTTTATAGAGACATTTGTATTTACAGTAGAAAGATTAATCTACTCATTTATGATTTATGTTTACAGCCAAACGCAGATGCCCGACAAATTACCGGTTTTCGGCTGCGCTGAATTTCTGTTATCTGCTTGTGCCCATACTAGCAGACTTTCAAACCGCCATGGATCATTGTGAAGGCATCGGAGCCAGACTAGCTGTACTGCCAACCATGGCCCACGTAGATTACTTAAAAGCAGGTTTGTTTTACATTATTCAATATCAAAATGAACGAATACCTTATTATTAGCACTCCTATCTTAATTTCTAGTATCATCACAAATAAACGTTTTCATATAACTGTTTTCGTTGGTTTAATTCTATAGCAATATAAAGACAGAAAATCGCATATATACATGTATTCATAGAAAGTTATATAAAATAAACATATATATACCAGGTAGTGATATTATGACAAGCTACACATTCCATGAACCACCGCGTTGGTCTAGAGGTAGAACATTGGCCCAGCATGCGGAAGGTCGGAGTTCGAATCCCGACCGCAACAGACCTAAGTCGTTAAAACAAGTAATAATAATACCATATTTATATAGCACCCTTTTCATACACTATATACGGTCAAAGGTGCTTTTACGGTTCCAACGCCAAACGCTCGGCATCGGGTGTGAATGTCACGGATCCTTGGAGATGACCTTAAAAACGGATGTCTCGTGTCACACTAAAGAACCCTCACTACACAATAGCCGTAAGCGCCGAGCATAGGTCTAAAGGAGTCCTTCATTGGTCTTGGTGACGTCTCCATTAAAACAAGATGCAACCTTGTTTATGTCGAGTATGAAGTGAACACAACCTGTGATTTCTGGGTTTTGTCGTCAAGGACGATCTGTTACGATAATCGAATGAGAAGGTGAAGGTAACTAGCACTACCTAATCTCAAAACTCCTATAAAGAATACAAAATTAAGAGTAGGACAAACACGGACTCTTGCATATACCGGAGGTTTGATAAGGTGCCTAGGATGCGTAAGCATCTCTGTTGACCGGTCACATCCACCATGAACCCTATCTATTACCATGCACCGGGTATTGCACATAAATATATATACTTTAATATTTGAACCTGTGAGAAGTACAAGATGAAAAACAGGGTAATGAAAACCCTATTTAAAGGTCCATATTATGATGAATATATAGCCGTATATTTTGTGGAAAGTCATCAGTTCGTAATAGTTGTTAAGAGGGTGCATTGGCGCTATTTACACAGCCGCTTAATACAATTCAAAATGTTTGTGCAATGAATGCTGCGGTGTTATGTGAATAATGCATGATTAATAGAAAATTATTTTTATCATTTTGAACACAAATACACCTTTTACTCACACTTTCATGCAGGTTAAAGGAATCAATGTAGATTCATTTTAGTGCTTATTGTTGAAAACAACTCTTAAAAGACATTTCCATTTAAAACTTTTTTTTTGTAAAATAAATCTTTCTTTTAATTGTTTTAGTTATATAGACATTTCAAAACATCATCAAAAGCAATAATGACATTTTTTAAAATGTTGGAATTTGTATCTATTCACTAAGAGGACTATAAAGTTTAAAACCATGTGTTCCTTTTCTGGAAAACCAAACATAACAATTTGTACATTAAATTCCAATCTTTACGAGATTTTCCAAAAATCCTATCTAATAATGTTATCCACAGTCTAAGAGACAGACGGACAATAAAAATGGTTCACTGTTCCTAGTTCTAGTGCACATATTGAGTGAAGTGAAGATCTTTTAATTTTGACACGTGTAGGATATTGTTAGTACCTTGTATTTTATGAATAATTCTATAATTGGAACATATCTGTTAATTCATATCTTAATCTCTTATCACAGGTTTTACATACATGCATCCAATTTGAAATTAGTTGCAAGTTTAAATCATTAACCCTTTTGTTTTCGCAAATAGGTCGATGCTGTGATTTTAACATTAATAAACAATATTTTTAGATCCTTTTTGTATTTACACAGAATTTTAATGAATGCATGTTCATATTGTTTAAAAGTTGTATCATATGTTAACAGTTTGTATTTGGCCTTTAATGCACAATTGCTTATTTCATTTCCTCATATGTAGTGAATAGAATCTGAATCAAGTAATCAGCCCAGGTAGCTGATAAAATTACCGTGTGTATCTAATACGTCACGGACTAAGTGAAACTCTTTGTTATATAGTGGCGAGCAAAATATGTATTAATTATTTTGAATCTTTATTTTATCGTTATACCACAAGGGTTCAAACAAAATATGAAAATAAATAAATTTTGGTCATTCGGTGGTATATACAATTACCAGAAAATTAGCGTAACCTAATTTGTGAATCTCTGTTCACTTGCAGAACGTACAAATGGCTACCTGACTAGACTGAAGTATATGGTTGGTGGTCAATGGGATACTACATCCGGGACATGGCGATGGTTGGACGGTAGCGCAATATTTGATGCAATCGATATATCAGCATGTCGTATATCTAACAATATCGGCATCATTGCTTGGGAGAATAAATACCGACTGATGGATTTAGATATTTCAAACATTGAGGAGTTTTTGTGTGAAAAGGTTTTGGGATAAATATTTAAGCAAGATAACAAGGACATACATGTAGGACAGTGGGGCACACAGTAAAATAAAATTTGAGACGGTTAATTTGCGTTAATTTCATGGTATGGATATTCCCCAGAATTGAAATCCTCCTCCAGCAAGAGAAACTGAACTGCAATAAAGAACGACAACTCTTCCACCGCGAAATTAGGTCCCCAAGAACATTTTTGTATGGTCTAAAACCCCAAAAAGTTGACACCCTAGGGCAACATGTGACTGCACACTGCGTCCTTATACACGATTCACTGAGACACGTAAGAGAACCTTTTCTTTATCTATCAACGCTTGCCATCTTACATGTGTTCTGCTTATGGTCAGGGTTTTTTTTAAATCGAGGCAGGCTGCTGCCAAATACGTGGATGTAACAGGGGTTTCAACAGTCTCTTTTCAAGTCAACGTTTCTCAAAAACTATGGTTGTTATAACGATCTAGTTTGCCAATATAACCTGCCATTGGGTCAAATGCTGTCTGACGTGTTTCATACCAATTGTCCAATTGTTAGACCGTTCTTTACACAATAATTCTGACTACGGATTACTCTGCTTTCTTGCTTGATCAAGATAGAAGGCTCACAGCGAGTGTGACAGGTCGACAGGGGATGCCTACTCCACCTATAGGTACCTGATCCCACATCTGGTGTAACAGGGGTCCGTGTTGCCCAACTCTACATTTAGTATTCCTTATAGGAGTTATGAGATTGATCATTGTTCGTTATCTTCAACTTTCATAAATATCTTTTTGAGACAACGATGCAAGACTAAAGATATCAGACATGTTTATGTGGTGGCAGGTGTGGAACTTATGTAGTGTTTGCCCAAATAAAATCGAAAATATTGATGAATTTGCAGCATTGAGTGAGAAAAAGCAAAGAACCAAGTAAAGAAAAGAAAAACACAGAACTTGGCGATAATCTGATTACAAGAGTAAATGCAACCATTATCCCTTGCGGTGCTAAAGCAATTAAGTTTGATATTCTCAGTGTGTGTGGTTTTGGTTCTTAGAGATAATTTATTTTGATTTAGAAGACTGTACACAAACAAGTTTAATTCTGTTAATGTATTGTATGAATAGGTGGATATATATATATATATTTTTACAAATTCGTTCGCATGAAATAAAATTTGTTCCCACGAAGTAAAACTCGTTCCCATGAAATTGATTTCGTTCTCTCGAAATAAAATGTTTCCTTGAATTTTCAAAAACAGGCTATATATTTACATTAACTTCCATTACTTCTGGTTGAATCAATGCATAACCAAACGGTCACGGTCGACTTAATCGATATTAAGTAAACGTACTTACCACACGCTATGTTATGCTAATTTGTAGCAAGGTTAGGTACTTTATTCTATATATACTAGCGGAAGAAAAACGCAAGTTCGGTTTTTGTAAGATAACATTTGGACATGTGGACGAACTTTTTATTAATTTTGACACTTGGATACCTCCATGCACTGAGAAAATGTTCTTCAGTTCAAATTCAGCCGACCCTAGCCCCACTCGACGCTGCATGCTTTCAGCAGAAATATTTTCAAAAAAGCCAGTATCGGGTGTACTCCTGCATGTGAATAATTAAATCGAACATTGGAACAGTACAGATCAGCTACACATTTCTTTTTGAAGCGATTGTAGAGCGAAATACCTCGAATGAATGAAGTTAATAATGGTAGGGCCATTGACCTGATAATGCAGGGGCATTCGCAACGTCATATAGCCCTGCAATATGGTGTACATGAGATAGCAATATCCCATTTAGCTGGGCGTCTCAAAGCCACAGGGAGATTAAGTGACCATCCCAGGAACGGACGCCAGGGCATCAAGTCGCGACGTGCAGATACGTAGAGTCATGCATCTCCCGTATATCCATAACCGATTTGAGACGACACGCCAAGTTGTCGGCACTCGTGGTCGCCCAGTGTGCCTAAAAACGGTTATGATTCAGTTGCAGGAGTTCCATTTAAGGTCACGATGTTAATCCGCTACTTACAGAGGTGACGCCAATGTAGAATGAAGTGACTGTTTGCACATGCACGTGGTCGGTTTCGTTTGGTCCCTTGTTCACTGACGTGTCTCGCTTCATGTTTTACTTTACAGGTCAGAAGGACGACAACGTGTCTATCGACGCCGTGGTGAGCGATATCCTGACGCTTGCGTGACGGAAAGCGACAGGTTCGGGGGGAGGGTCTGTTATGGTTTGGGCAGGGATATTTCAAGGCATGAAAACACCTCCCGTGGTTATCCATGACAGTCTTACAGCAGTAGTATATCGGGATCAGGTCTTGAGACCACACGTCCTTCCTCTTATCCATCAATGTAACCTTATGTTACAGCAAGACAACGCAAGGCCCCATGTTGCGAGGGGTTGTGACTTTCTGGCTCAAAACAACGTCCCAGTTCTTGATTGGCCACCATACAGTCCAGATCCAGATTTGTCCCCAATCATGGGACGAACTGGACAGGAGGGTTAGAAAACGCGACACTATTCCCTATAATGTAGCTCAAGTCACGCAGGCCCTTATTCAGGAGTGGAATGATATTCCTCAAAGGACTATTAACACCTTGATGGGACCAATGTTAAGGAGAGTAAAAGCAGCGACTGAAGCTAGAGGCGGGCACACATGCCACTGATTTCGATCGGATATCGGCATAGGGTACCCTTGTTTTCACGCTATTCACGTAAAAGCTGTCTGTGATAGGACAACAAAAATCATCAAAATGTATTCAGTAACAATGGAATAATCGAGAAATTCGAAGAAAGAACTAATCATCAATGATCATGTAAATTATTAACTATCGAAAATAAAATTACAGTTCTTTTTTCCGGTAGTAAATATATAATATATACACACACAAATCTCTCTCTCTCTCTCTCTCTCTCTCTCTCTCTCTCTCTCTATATATATATATATATATCGGTTGACGGTATGATTGTCTTAGGCACCTCATCCCACCTTTGGTACATGTACATGTATGTCCAGGAGTCCCGTGTTTGCTCTACTAGTAATTTTTAATTCTTTATAGGAGTTTAATCACTGTTTGAAATGTTCACCTTGTTCATTTTGTATGAACAAATTAAAAAAAAAAATCTTCCACCTGCCTTAAACAAGCCCGCGTATATGATAGATACAATCTTGATTTTTTAATTAAAATGAAAAAAAAAAAAAAAAATTCACAAACGTTAACTGTTACTTTGTTTGGAAAAACTTTCTCAATTGTCTTAAAACTAGTGACACCTAAAATAAAACAAAACTTTCACAGAAGCTTAAGTCTGTCTCTTTGTCTAGATTTTTTTCAATTGTCTTAAACCAGTTTTACAAATCTCAAATCTTTTGTTTCTTTTGCCAATATTTTAAAAGTAAAACATGCGATACTGACATGTTGCGGAAGGATGGAACCCGAAATAAGACAAATAAAAGAAATGAATGCTGTTGGGCGGAATTATAATCTCAATCAATACTGTAGTATATTTGCATACATCAATAGCTCATCAAGTTTCTATACACTTTTCTCGGTACAATGTGTATCAAAATCACCACCTAAAACCTAGTTACTTCGATTATATACACTAAAACTAGTACAGATAAAACAAATAATTGCTTGATAATCTATATGTGGGTTTGTAAAGATAATTCACATTGGAATATTGAAGGACAAGTTGGCGGTCAATCTACTAATATATAATAACACTGAGGCTTAAACTCGGTTCCAAGAAGACCCTCGTCGACGCACCATTATATCATTATCATTACTTATATTCATTCAAAAAATATTTACAAACTGTATGTTCTTTATGATACGATGATATCAAAGTTATTTGGTGTTTTGTTTTTAAAATTTGCTTCATACAGCAGGTATGAATTGTATAAAATATGGGATCAGTGATAACTACTGACACCTTCAAAACAGACTAAACATCACCAAAACATTAATTATGGGATCAGTGATAATTACTGGCAGCTATAAAACAGACTAAACATCACCAAAACATTAACTTTGAGATCAATGATAACTAATGACAGCTTTAAAACAGACTAAACATCACCAAAACATTAATTATGGGATCAGTGATAATTACTGGCAGCTATAAAACAGACTAAACATCACCAAAACATTAACTTTGAGATCAATGATAACTAATGACAGCTTTAAAACAGACTAAATATCACCAAAACATTAATTATGGGATCAGTGATAATTACTGGCAGCTATAAAACAGACTAAACATCACCAAAACATTAATTATGGGATCAGTGATAACTAATGACAGCTTTAAAATAGACTAAACATCATGAAAACAAATTATGCTATCTGACCACCACAAAACGAATCATTATACATATCTACAAACAATCCTGCCGGTCATGAAAAGGTGGGCAAAAGAAATATTAATCCAACATATGATATTCATATATATGCTTTCTGTCATTGTTTCATAATTGTCATGTCATTTGGTGGATTTCATAATGGGGATTTTTTTTTTCGCTTTATGTGGAAAATTATCGACGAGCATATAGTACTTGGCAAAAAGAAAATCAATAAATTAAAATGTGAAGAGTTTGAATTTCCATAGAGGTGTGAACACTAAGATGTACCTTTATCTTGAACATTCGCGAGACTGACGTGGGAAGATAACATTTCTGCATGCAATTTGAATGAGTTTCACGAGACTGATGTGGGAAAATGACACCTCTTCATACAGTTTGGATGAGCTTCACGAGACTGACGCGGGAAGATGACATCTCTACATACAGTTTGGATGAGCTTCACGAGACTGACGCGGGAAGATGACACATATGAATACAGTTTGGATGAGCTTCACGAGACTGACATGGGAAGATGACACCTCTGCATACAGTTTGGATGAGCTTCACGAGATTGACGCGGGAAGATGATATCTCTGCATACAGTTTGGATGAGCTTCACGAGATTGACGCGGGAAGATGACACATCCGTATACAGTTTGGATGAGATTCACGAGACTGACGCGGGAAGATGACACCTCTACATACAGTTTGGATGCGCCACAGGCAGTGTACATTCATGCTTGAAGTATATAGGCAATCATAACTATGCACATGAAGCGTCTCCCGGGAAGAGATATGGGGGTAAATCAAATTGAATTTTTCGTCTACACTGAAAGAAATTTTGGAATTGGGTTGCCAAAGAAAACCTTTTTGATAAATAATATTGATTACAATGCAATTTTTATATTTCAAAAGGAGAAATTAAAATAATTAAAGACTACTACATTATATTTACATTTCCAATATTTTATCGGCTTGGAATATACTGTTAGAAATGAAAGAAAATCTAAATATGAAAATCAAATTTCAATGTTTGAGAATGTAAGGTATGGACAGCATTCAAGCCAGCATACTTTTCATGAAGCGATAATCCGCATCATAAAGTATGTACAGTATAATTTGTCCAAACCGGCCTCTGTCAATTCCGGCCACAAAATATAGTCCCTAACATTTCTTTAACAAATCCTTTATTAATAATTCCCTGTACTCCGGATACTGCGTATTCTGTATATCGGCCGGCTTACACAGTCCCAACTGCTATCAATTAACTTTAATTATCCTGTGTAAACTGGCCCCTCGATGATACACCACCCTAATTGTTGCGGTCGATTGTATTCTGTGTACACGAGGTCCCAACTGCTCGTAATTAGCTCTAATTATCGCATTTAAACCAGCCACCCCACGATGACCAACCTCTCGGTATTCGGTCGATCACACGCGGTGTACACAAAGGGTGTCTCAAGGGAAGCCACAGGTAAGTAAAAGAGTTCAACTGGCGATGAGTCGCGATCAGTTTAAAATAAAACCTGATTTTTAGAGGGTGCACTTTTCAATTATGACAGCACCACGCACGAGGTAATGGCGCCCTCCCCCTAACGACAGAGACGAGAACTGATATTAAAATACAAAGTTCAATTAATCGATGAATTCGATACATTCTTGGAATGAAACAAAATCGGCAACAATCCTGTTATGTTTTCCAAAAGCAGGGTTTCCCCTCGTGGACTTCTCGGAGCTCTACGGCGAGTCAGACAGTGATGATATGCAGTTAGTTAGCACAACTCGCCATGTCCGGTCGATCACTCGGCATTACATTAGTTTCTGTTTCACTATTTGAGACAATTGAAAGCGATACATTTACAATGAAAGCTGGAAAAGACAAATTTTAAACAAACACAACACAAACTTGACGAACGTACATAATGTAGCACTTGATAACGGCTATGATGTAGACGAAATCGACAATTTACCAACAGAAAAGTGCGCGAATAATTCCCAGATTTTAAACTGTTTAATAAAAATTGAAACTTTTTCAAATGAGCACGACAATAAAACACTGACATTTATATTTTTACATTTTGAATTCTTTTGTGATATAATAAAACGTTAGCAATCATTACACACGTATGCATAGATAGTGAATACAAAGGAAGCAACTCTCATTCTTGTCAACATTCTGCACTCCGGACTCTGTGCAAACCGGCCAATTTCTTTGGAACCACACATAGCCGGTTTAGACAGACTATACTGTAGTATGTTGGTGTAGAGAATCACAGTTCATCAAATGAAATTAATTTCTTAAATGGATATGATTATCACTTACTAATTAAATAGATTAATTAGTACATGACGTAATCATTACCTGAGATAAAAAAAAATCATACCCCATGTGGTCCGAAACCGCCATGGACTATGAAACTTTTTAAAAGAAATTTAGACCCCAAGAAAAAGAGGGAAGAGAAAAAAGTTAGCTGCAAAATAATACCTTACATATACACATATATGGGTTACCCAAAATTTAATACACACATATACAGTACATATGCATACACATCCATTTATATGTAATCATAAGAAGTAGATATTGATCATAAGTAATGCCACATCCAAATGATGATCGACACCAATATTTTACTGATAAAGACGAGATGACAACCAGGAAATCTACATATCTTCCTGGTACGAGTGAAATGGGGATAGCACAGGGATAAAGATATGTCATGTTTGTATAACATATCTGAAAGCAGGAACATATATCCCGCATTTCAGGAAATTGTTCACGGTATAAGGAAATAAATAATATGTTTCTGAACAATGTGATCGAAACTTTGGCAAACAGCGCAAGAAAATCCTTCATAATTGCCATCAGCATGACCGTAATGGTCTGCTGTACAGTTTGAAGGCGTCAGATTTCCAGCGACCTAAAGTCTGATTTTACTGAACTCCATGCCAACGTCTGCACACTGAGATGCCATTACCAATCCTTAATGATTGACTAGTGATTTTTTTTAATGATGATCAGATTGATTGATTGAATATTGTGTAACGTCCTTCTTGAGATTTTTTCACTCATAAGGAAAGGCTTCAAATTTAGGCCTGTGCTTGGCGCTAATAGCCATTGAGCAGTGAGGGTTCTTTAGCGTTCCACACCTACTGTGATACGGGACATCCATTTTTAAGGTCATCTCTGAGGACCCGTGACATTCAGACCTGATACCGAGCGTTTGGCGATGGAACTTTCACTATTTGTTTTAACGACTTGGGTCTGTCGCGGCTGAGATTTGAATTCCGACCTTGCGCCCACAGGGCGAACGCTCTACCTCTAGACCATCGCGGCGGTGATGACAAAAAGAACCTGATGAATTCTTTAATACTGTCGCAAACGTAATCCTGAACACTGGAATGTCCGGGACATAACAGAAAAGTGGGTCATCTTGCACTCCGCAAATGCTCTAGTCCTGGATACACTGCACTGGACAATAATTAGAGTCTTTTGCTGAGTACTTTATTGAATAGACTATATGAAAAGCTGATTTGACCTTGTGATGTTTGTACATGAGACATTTAGTTTTAATCTATGTTTTTTATGCAAACTTGAAGGATAGTGAAGTTTTTGTTTTATAATTTTTTTGGCCAGATGTTATTTACCAGACTGCAGTTCTTAAAAAGTCATAAAAGGTCAGCAAAACATTGATTTAAACATAACTCTTTCAAATGAATTGGAGACGGTATATCGAGGGGTATTTGCCAGAACGTTGTAAGTGCAGTTTTGGTCAAAATTGAGATTTTCAGAAAAATAAGTAGCTAAAATGATGCTCTGCATTTCAGTTTAACAATGGCACTTGAACCTTGTAAAACCAAAAAGTTATTCATTCATGACCTTATGAAATGCAAGAGCTTGTGCCAGAATGTCGTAAGTGAAAATATGATAGAGCCAAAAGGCCGTAAAAGCACTTGCGACATTTTGGCACAAAACTTTCATATTAGTTTTATCCCAGTTTTATGAGCCAGAATGTAGCAAGTACACTTACAACATTTTAGAATAACAAGGTATATAGTATAATATGTGTGGAAATTTGAGGTATGTGCACTTAAGACCTCCTGGCAGCAGAGTTTTGTGGTAATTGAAATTTGATATCAGAGTCAGATCGACTCATGTGCAGAATTACCAATTCTTATCAGAGGCTGACATTTTTATTTTAAAAACAATGATGAGGGCCAGCAAAATTGAAAACTAATTGGGTGACACGGAAACAATAAATCAATGTTAGAAACGTATGCTGAGATTAGATTTTTTTCTGAGTAATACATTCGCTGCATTTCAAACATCATCGGTTACATGCGACATCAAGAAGGCAACTTGTCTGATTACCCTGGAATATAATGCACAAAGTCCTGAATAGTAAGTATTATTACTCTTCTGATAATTTTGAAATAACATGGTCAATGCAATATTATGTGTGTAATCTGTTCATATAGCTATAGTTCATTAAGGTTTTCTTTTATACTTTTCAGAACCAAGTGTCCTGCATACTTTTAGTGTATAATGATTCTCTACATTCTGATGACTGGAATGAAATTTCCAAGTTAATGAATAGTAAGTTTTCTTCTGATGAAAATAATGGGGAGACGACAACAACTGAAACAGGAAATACAAATGCAACTGAAGTGGACAAGTCAAAGCAATTTTCAGATGCTGGTGAATTCTCAGAACATGGTACTAAGACACAAACTGTTTCTGAGTGTGAGGAAGAAAGCAATAAATTAGATTCAACTAATGAAGATATCCAAATTGCAATCAAAAATGGAGCAAATGCATATACACCTGCATCTAAGAAGCATATCTCTGAGGAGGAAAATATAGCATTCCAGAACCAAACTGTTGCAGATAAAACTGAAACAGATACGGAAAAACCTGAGAGAGAAAATGATCAAAATAGTTTCAATAAAAGAAAGAAAACAATTAATAGTGGGAAGCGAGACCATGTTGTATCTGATTCTGACAGTGATTATGATGTACCGTTAGCTAAAAGCATGAAGGTGAGGGAAAAGATAAGAAAATCTCTTTTCTCATCACATAGAAATGATGCTATGTCCCACCAGTCAAAAATATCTGACTCAGATAGTGATTATGACCTACCACTAGCAAAGACTTTTACTAAAAAGAATAAAAAACACAGTGAAAAACAACAACTAAATTTACAAGACAGCGAAAGTGGGCTGAGTGATGATTCAGCAAAAGACCCTAACTTTAAGTTAGAAAAATGAGATTTAGATTCATCTGATTCAGAATTTGAATTAAATGTAAGAAAACTGAAACCAAAACTGAAAAGGAAACAGGGAGTTATATCAGAAGTACACATTCATGATAATAGAGAAAAGTCTTGGAGAAAAAAGCCAACAAACCTTAGTAGAAGGAAAAGAAATGTCCCAGGAAGACCTGGAAAATCAGTCAACTTCACAAAAAATTCATTGCATACTCTTCTTCAAAAGGCAAAGTCCGAAAGTCTTCGCCAACATAAAGCTAAGGAAATTGTAAAGCGTTACCATGACAAAACGTTAAAAGCATTACTGGTTAGCAATGGGTTTAAGAGAATTGAAAGTAAAGGAGATGGAAATTGTTTCTTTGCTGCAGCAAGTCATTATTTAAAAGAAAAGAAGTCAGTATGCGATTTGAGACAAATGACATGCGATCATCTTTTAGAAAACTACAAAGAATATGCAAACTTTCTAACAAATGGAAATAACACCAGTGATGACGCAAAACTGAATTACCAGAAACAAGTTGAAATTTTAAGGGGAAATGGACAGTGGTTAGTGGAACTAGCAGATGTTCTTCCATTGTCAGTTGCAAATATACTTGGACGTGAAATCACAATATTCTCAAGCAATAGGGCAAAACCTGTTTTAAATATCAAGCCAAGACTTAAAGAAGTTCAGTTCGAAGAAAATATCCATTTGGCATTTATTTCACTGAGAGGATTTGAACATTACGACGCATGCATTCCATGCACTTGTCAGGGTTCTGAAGAGGAAACAAGTCCCATTAAGAATGTTGAGAGAGATATCACACCACGCAAGCAAGCAAAATATCGCAGTCCCACGAAAAAGCTGAAAACCAGGAAGAGAAAAGCGAACCCGCATCTCTGGAAAAAGAATATTCGAAAAACCTTAAAACTTGCAGGGCAAGAACAATTGAGTTCAGGTGGAAAAACGGTAGCAGCAAAATCGGTTAAGGACATGGACTGTTCTAAGTGCAGGTTCAAATGTTCTTTGAAGGTATGTAAAAAGAATAGAGGAGAGATATTTCATTCTTTTTACTCTCTTTCTTCCTATGAACGACAAAAGGATTTTCTGTGTAGTCACATCATACAAAAGAGTCCTGCCGGAATCTCTGTTGATTCAAAATATAGAAAAAAGTGTTCAAGGGAATTTTATTTTGAAATTGAAGGATCTAAAGTTCGAGTTTGCAAATCTTTTTTTCTGAAAACACTCGATCTAGGAGAAAGAGTTGTGGAATCTGCAATGAGAGGCAAAATTGCCGGCATGTTCAAGGAAAAAGATAAACGAAGAAGACATTCCCCACACAACAAAACACCGAAAGAAACCTTTCAGTTTGTGAGGCAACACATTGAATCATTCCCAGTTGTGGAGGCCCACTACACTAGAAAGGATACAACACGACAATTTCTTGGTTGCGACTTAAATATAAGCAAAATATATTCACTCTACAAGGAACAATGCAAATCATTGAAAACAAAATGTGTCTCCCATGTTAAGTACAGAAATATTTTCAATAGTGAGTACAATCTATCGTTTCATGTTCCAAAAAAAGATTAATGCCAAACATGCAATGCGTATCAACAAGCACGTGAAGCAGATACTATTTCCAATCAACAGCAAGAACTATTTGATATACATATTCAACGTAAAATTCGTGCCAGAGCAGAAAAGGAATTAGACAAACAATTCTCTAAGGAAAAAAAAAGTTATCATACGGCTACCTTTGATATGGAAGCGGTTTTACAAGTTCCATGTTCCCTTGTAAGTCAGGTTTATTACAAAAGAAAATTATGCTGTTACAATTTGTCTGTGTACAGCTTAAAAGATGGTAATGCCAGTTGTTTTCTATGGAACGAAACAGAAGGGAAAAGAGGGTCCTGTGAAATAGCAACTTGTTTACAGCTTGACCTCAAGTCTTTATCGTCACAAATATCTCACGTATGTCTTTATTCGGATTCTTGCGGAGGCCAAAATCGAAACAGGTTTATGAGCATTGCACTTTTGGATGCTGTACGTACAATTCCTAATATTTCAGTTGCTGATCAAAACTTTCTTGAATCTGGTCATTCGCAAATGGAATGCGATTCTATACATTCTGCTGTTGAACGAGCAAAGAAGAGTACGTCTGTTTTCTTAACATCACACTGGGACACAGTGATAAGAATGGCTAGACGTAAAAAGCCATATACTGTTATTCCTTTGAAATTCTCAAGATTTTCTCAATATCAAGCCAATCACACAGCAGTTCTTGCCGTCAAATCCAGTAGCCACGAATGGTAGGAAAGTTCAGTGGTTGAAAATAAAATGGTTTCAGTACAGGAAACGAGATACTACATCAATTTACTTCAAATACGATTTTGATGAAGACGAATTTCACCAAATCAAGCTTAAACAACCTTCAAAACGCCGAGGATCATTTGCCATCAATCAAAACATTCCTTATTGCTACACAGAAAAAATAGCAATTTCTGAAATGAAGAAAAAAGATCTTTTGTCGTTGTGTTCAGAGGGCATAATACCAACAGATTGTCACGGATTTTACGAATCGTTTCCATCAAACTGTAGTCATAAAGATATTCTTCCGGTGCCAGACCAAACAGAAAATGATAAAGACTCCGATATTGAATGATTTGGTGACTTGACAAAGAACAGTTGAATGTAAATTTGTGAAACAGTGTGTATGTGGCCCTTATACTGCATGGTTATATTCCATTTTGGCATTCGTGATTTTTTCAATGAATTATTTTAAATTATTTTTAATATGCTAAATAGGCATAAGTGCGCTTAACATCAATCATGTACGATACTGTAAGGCTAAAGTTGGTGTGCCAAAACATCTCAAGTGCACATACAACAATCTAGCACAGCATTTATACTCGAATGTGTGTTATGCCAGAAGGACGTAAGTGATTAAAATGACCAAAACTGGCCTTTATGATGCATATCTAGAAATTATTTTTCTTACATATATGTAATAAATCATATCCAATGTTATATGTGTTAAGGTTGTGTACACGTGCTACAGTTTAAAAAATACAGGTTATCAAAACCTTTAAATGCATTTTTCTCAAAAACTCAAAATATGCACTTACGACGTTCTGGCAAATACCCCTCGATATGTTAATGCATTTTATATTTTATTCATGATGACCTTTGTAATGGGTAGTCTAACATCCTGTAATCGATGTGTAAACTGTCGAGCTGCTACTAGTAATATTTTAACGTCTCTCTCGAGAATATTTCACTCATATTGAGAAGTTACTATTGTCGGTGAAGGGCTGCAGAATTTACAGTCCTTTTACAGTCTCATCCGAAGGACCGCCCCATTCAGTCGCCTCTTACGACAAGCAAGGGGTACTGAGGACCTATTCTATTCCGGATCCTCATGATGGCCAAGAGATAGGATGTTATAGTTGAAGCGGCATAGCCTTGAGAAAACTAATATGTAACAAACTTGCCCAAATGTGTTGTTTAACTAAAATGTCACCAGATAGTTCATACTTCTCGGCAGAATTAGGGATAATTTCCATGCATAGGAGTGGGGGGCTGATGAATTGCTCAGACTGGCGTCCATTAATCCTTATCTAGTCATTGTTAATTCGGATATGGGGAAGAGGAGGTATGTCGACTGCATATTTGTTTGCTCAAGGCACCAGGTGTAAGAACTATTGTACCTTCGAACGAGAAAGATAATCACATAGCATATTTTCTTTTGTTGTCAAATATTTTGCTCTAAAGTAAATATTGAATGTCAAACAGGTTGACACTGATTGACGGAGCAAACACGTGATATGTTTGTTTATTAATGACAGAAACCAAAGATAGGATATATGTTTTAAACACGGTTAATATATAGTTTCAATAGAAATATTTAAGTACGAAGCAGATGTGGAGGACTCTGTGGTGTCCTTTGTCGAGGTTACAGGGATATATCGAATCAACATATGAATGGAACTGATGATTGTGAATAGGTAAATATCTAGAAGTCGAGTTGAAGGCCTCAGGAAGAGAATTTTTCTGTTCATGTAGAAGCTTTTGAATAAATTCTGCTTCATAAGAATATAAAAACAGGTCAGCCAACGAAGGAGCACAATTTGTGCCCATGGGAATTCCAACAGATAGAAAAGGTAAGTTTGATACAAGTCTATAATGTTTTAACTCATCCTTGTCAAATCCTTGGCGCTTAATCAATGGTAATATATGGTTTTTTGAAAGCCAATGGCACGTTCCATTCCAAAAAAAAAAGATTTGTTGATAATTTCAGTAGTGATTGGCAAAACACCCTTTAAGCATTGATTGAGAACTTTCGTGGGTATTGAGTCTAATTCGCAGAACTTTGTTGGTGCAACATTTAAAGGGATAGGCTCGGAAAACATAAATCACCAATTTTCTGAATTCTTCCAATAAAAAGTTAAGATAACGAACTCCTACAAGCAATACAAAATAGATAGTCAGGCAGAGATCTCCTGTCGATCAGTCACACCCGTCATGAGACTTATATCTTGATCAGGTAAACGTCATAATTAATGAGCTAAGAACGGTATGAGACAAGTCAAACAGCATTTGACCAAATGATATATTGTATTGGCAAACTAGATTGTTATAACGACCATAGAATTTTTGAAATACTGACTTTAAACGAGACTGTTGAAACTCCTGCACCAACTTGTTTGTCAGTAACCTGCCTCGATTTGAAAACTGATCATACGCTGAACAAGCTGTTGCGGATCGAATCAGTTAAGAGATATAAACACCATATGCAGGTGATAATATATAAATATTGCATGTAGTTGAGGGTAACATTGAAAATTTTCACCCCGAGAAAACCATTGCCAACCGAGGCGTAGCCGAATGTTATGTAAACTGGAAAGCTGAGAAACTTACGTCTGTTGATATTTGATCAATCACTGTCATGCGATATTTCGTATTTCGATGCGGGTACTCGCGTTTATTACAAACGCTCAAACAACGTCGTCTAGCAATCTACGGCGAACCGTAAATTTGACGCATGTGATATTTTTTTTTATAATATCACCCGTTGTCAAGTACTGTTACCCGTTGCTAGATACTATCACCCTGGGGCGCGTACTTTCTGTTCTCAGAGGGTAACAATGTTTTTTCAAATGCTTCTCGACCAATCAGGTTCGAGTATTTTACATGAAAGTATAATAATGGATATTCCTACATAAATTTGGAAGTTGACGATGGAGAAGCTGAAATCATCCCGTTTATCATGAAGTTGTTAGTTTGTCGTTAATATCTATTTTCAATAAAATATCTAAGTATGAATCAGAAGTGGACGACTCTGTGGTGTTTTGTATTTCGAGTTAACTGGGATATATTGAATCGACATAGGGATGATAATTAGGAATGCTATTAGATAAAACGTCGTCGATATAGCTAAATGTCAAATTAAAGGCCTCAGCAAGAGACTTTTTCTTCTCACGTAGAATTTTCTTTTGAATAAATTCTGTTCAATAAGAATATAAAAACAGGTCAGATAACAAAGGAGCACAATTCGTGCCCAGGGGAATTCGAACAGACTGTTGGAAGACTTTATCAACAAAGACTATGAAGATATTGTCAGTGAGGAACTCCAGCGTATTTTAAATTTCAACTTCAGAGTACTTGTGCATGGAATCAGAGTGACGCTTAACAAAGTACATGCATTTTTGGATGACTGATCACTAGATATGAATATTTCCCTTTTGTTGAAAAAGCAACTGTCTATAATGTCAAAATTATCTAATTCATCGTGACGAATGGTCGTGAAAAGTGTTGAAACGTGATACATTCTGACATCGTTGATTTGAGACAGGCTTTCCGATTTCAAGTTTGCTAAAAGTTCTTTAAAAATATTTAGAATTCACATTTGATTTACGCCACTTCTGGCATATGTAGTGGTACATTACGTTTGAAGTTTTTCCTTCAGAGCTGTCAAAAGTTTTGTAAGGAGCACAAAATATATTCACCGAATTTGGATGGAATACTGATCTCGTTATCATGCACAAGCAAAACTGTCACATTGTATTTCCCGTAAGTTTGTTTGTAAGCTCAAATAGTTGTTTTGATTTGCTCCCTGATTCTTGAATGTCGTTAGTGTAGTATACTTTATTGTATTTCAAAATGTTGCAAGAGTTCAGTGACCTGCATACACTTCTCCTTGAGAATTTCCTTGTGGACGGACAGTTTTGTTCGTCTTATCATCCGTTCAGCCCTCCGACGATCTCTTTTGGCTGAATGAAGATCGTCCGTAAACGAAACCAAGACATGTGGTCAGCTGCTAAAGAAATTCAGGAGGAAACATGCATGGTCCAGTAAAAGATCTGTAGCTGAGAGGGAAGATGGATAGCCCCTTATGAAGGGCAGATTTTCATGAGATGACAGGTAGATTCATGGGAAAGGCAGATAAGAATTATTGATTGTATAGAGTGTCTACATTCCCTCACACGGTACTCTGATGGGGTTTGGGTGGTGCGGATTTAGCCTTCATGAAAGCGAAAAAAGGGCACCCGCTCAGAGTATTTTTTGCACTAGCACCAGCATGTATAGATTACATGTAATGTAGGGTCATACATGTAATTCATTAACATCACCTATATGAAAAACAAATATTGACATAAAAGGGCAATATAATTTTTCATTAGTCTGTCATAGTCTGACTCTGATGTATACCACCTTCCCACACGTTTCAGAACCAAAACAACTGTCCCCAGCCACAAAACACATCGCACAACAACTAATAATCTCTTCGAGTACGAAAATGCATGGAACGATTCTTTAATAAAAGCCAAAAGAGAATGAATTTGTAAAATTCATGGATCAGCGAACATAAGGAATAAAACCATAAACTATTTTTTTTAAATGCTACTTATTTTGAAAAAAAAAACATTCTGCAGTTGTATTTAAGGCACATCCACCCTCATGTGACTCATCAATATTAATAGTTGAAAGTGGAAAAAGAGAAGTATAGATCAACATAAGAAAATCACACATTTTCATAAAACAGAATAATAAAAAAAATAAAAATAAAATAAAAACTTGTTAAAATGACAAATTTTTAATTTCAACAGCTTAGAGAAAATGCTAGTATATAAAATATGTATAAATTAATTGTGAATACTAGGGAAACCATTGTATAATAGACATACAATAGAGGAAATACTACATGTAGCATATGAATTATCACCCTTGACAACATTTTTTTTCCGTTATAAATGATGGACTATCTATAGAAAATAAAACCTTTTTCAACTTCAATAGTCTACCAATTTTTTGTTATTTTATTCAGTGAATGTAAAACTTATACGGTACCAATTTTAATGCACCAGATGCGCATTTCGACAAATAATGCCTCTTCAGTGATGCTCAACCGAAGTGTTTGAAATCCGAAATAACTATGAAGTTTTAGGGCTAAATATAGCCAAAAACAGCGTGCCAAAAAAGTGGAGCCAAATTCGTCCAAAGATAAGAGCTATGCATGAGGGAGATAATCCTTAATTTTGAAATGAATTTCTAAATTTTATAACAGCAATTCAATATACATCCGTATTTTCAAGCTAGTAACGAAGTACTTAGCTACTGGGCTGTAGAGACCCTCGGGGACTAACAGTCCACCAGCAGAGGCCTCGACCCAGGGGTCATAATGTAAAACTTATACGGTACCAATTTTGATGCACCAGATGCGCATTTCGACAAATAAATGTCGAATGAAATTCCTCTGATAGATAGACTTTTATTATGCGTAAAGTTTAATTTGATAACATTTTTTGTAAAAACCTATGACATCACACGAGGATCGATCTACTCTAATAAGTTGTTATGTAAAAGCTCAACAAATCTTAAAAATATAACTTTAGTAATTAAAGATGAACAGGACTAAATAGTCAGAGGATGAGTTGTCATTGCATTGCGCTAACACACACAATCAAATGTATATCTACAGCTACACAATATTGAAGTTGAGACTTTCTACAATACACACTGAGAGAGGAAGGTAACTTAAGTCTCGAAAATGCCTAGAAATTTAAGGATCACATTTCCTAATATCCGACATTGTAATCATCTTAAAATAGAATCTGATAGAAGGAATAATATTGAAAGAAGTTTAAGAAGCAGTACATGTAGGCCTACAATGTGTATAATTGCAATCATAGTATTGGTTATAAATGAAAGGCGAATATAACGAACAGTGATCAATCTCATAACTCCGATAAGCAATACAAAATAGAGAGTTGGACAAACACAGAGTCCTCGATATACCAGAGGTGGGATCAGGTGTATTTTATTCTATCATGGCATATACCCATTTTTCAAATGGCAGAAAAAGAATTTTGTATGAACCCCAACATTATTGAATTAATTCGACAATGCATGAAAACAATGTAGTACTATTAAAATCATGATTCAAACCATATGGTACTATTGATTGATTGATTAATTGATGTTTTCTGCCACACTCAACAATTTTCAGTTATCTGGTGGCGCCCAGGTTTTATTGGTGGAAGAGAGAACCCAGATACAATGAATCTGGGAAGAGACCACCGACCTTCCAAAAGTAAACTGGGAAACTTTCTCAATTACCGGCGCGAGTGGGACTCGAACCCGCGCCGACAGAGATGAGAGGCCGTGTGAATTTGAGCGCGATGCTCTAACCACTCGGTCACGGAAGCCCCTATGGTACTTTTAAAATAAAATCATCGACAAAATGTGTTAAGAAATAATTGAATGCTGCATGTTTTTCCTGGCCTACACGTACAAGGCTCCTATAGCTCAAAGTATGTTTGATCACTATGATAAGAGGGAGATGCCTATTATTTTTCAAGATCAAAGGTCAAGGTCGTAGTACAATGTATCACCTAGTAGGAAAACCTTGAGGGCAGGATACAGACCAAACCGTAAACTCCATGTATATTTAATCACCATGATAAGAGGAAGATTCCTATCTATTTTCAAGGTCAAAGGTCGCAGTATAGTTTTAGTAGGGATACCTTTTAGGCAGGATCAGACCAAACCGTAAGCTCTAGGATATCACAACTCGGTGCATTTGATCACCATAATGAGAGAAGGATGCTTATCATTTTTTCCAGGTCATAGGGCAAAAGTCAAGGTTGTAGTATCAATTAATAAATAAATCTTGCACTATTAGGGCTAGGACTGTCAAACTTGGTACACACATTCCTCATGTAAAGTGGTGAAAGCCTTTTACTTTTGAGAGTCAAAGGTCAAGGTCGTAGTATCACTTAGTAAGAAACTGTTGTAGGCAGGATGAAAACCGAACCGTAAGATCCAGGATATTACAACTTGGTACATTTTATCACCACGATGAGAGGAGAGGAAGAGGCCTATTATTTTTCAAGGTCAAACTACATGTATTGGGCTAGTACACATACATTTTATGCCAAGTGCTTTATCAAGGTCAAGGTCGGAGTAGCAGGATAATATACTGAACCTTTGGGGATAGGACCATCAAACTCGGTACACTTACATCTTATGCCAAGTAAAAATATTACACAGGGAGTACATGATTTGTCTGTTTTTACGATGCATAGAAATTTTGTCACATCCTGATGATTGCTGATACTATTTGAAGCCAAGTTCTACAAATCATGGTGTAAAAAACACTTTATATTGGTTTTTCACAGGCGTATTAGGTAATGTTAATGGTACTCTTGTTGCTTTTTGTGTGCCAGTGATTCAGTTTTCATTGAAAACATTTCTTAGAAAATGATGACAACTGTAAACCCGTGTTTATCATCGAGTACCTTTATTGGTGGATATACTTATTTGTAAAATGCTCATTGGGCACTCGTGTGCGGTTAGCATTATTCGCGATTAAGGCAACACATGCTACAATATAAAATTTATAGCCGCGTGTCATGCAGCGACTATTTTTCAGGACGAAGAAGTGTTCGCAACTCTCGCAGATATTTTTTGTGCTTTAATGTAATTTAGGTTTCGGTACTTGATGCCGAATGCGCTCATCAACGCTTTTATCCTATTTTTTTTAAAGTTGTAATATTACCTCAATTACCGATTACTTTTAAACATATTTTATTTATGATACATCATTGTATGGCAACGTATATATATTAAAATATGATTGACGGTCTGAATTTGCATTAGAAATCAATTCAAAGTGATAATTAGTCTTCTGGTGTTGTGCATGCAGAACAAGATGTTTGGAATAATGTAAGATAAAGAAATCATTAAATCTATACATAAAACTGCATTGTTTACCGTTCCAAGCCAATGTACGTTTTAAAGGACGCGATCGGCCAACAAAACGGCATTTTATGAAACACATGAAAAAAGCTATATTAACGAAAATCATGACATTGTTTTATTCCATTGTAATATTTTCATTTGTGACATATAAATTGATAAGTTGTGGACAAGTTTCCATCACAGCTTATGGAAAACGTTTAGTAAGGAACATAGATGAGACCCTGGATCTGAAAGGCTTGAAACAATGTATAAGAGAATGCGAAAGAAGAGGGCGATGTAAGGCCGTCAATCATTGCCGGACGAACCTTCAATGCGAACTTCTACGGGAATCTATCACGAATATCTCGGAACTTGAGGAAAACGACAGTTATGTATTTGTAGACATGGATTTGCAGACGACAGTATGTATACATTGAATGTAATTATTTTCCTGCGATCAACCTTTTAAATAATGCTAATTTTGTGATGATTCATACAAGCTCGATGCAAGTTGAATTTCATCTAAATAATCTATTTTTCAAAATTGTATATCTTGAACGCGTTAATCCAACAGCTAAGTAGGAATGCTGCACCAGAGAAATTTGATAATGATGAAAATTGGAGGGGCGTATTACTTTTCCGCAAAATGTTATTATTCCTTTTCCGCAAAAAGTGTTGTAACGTTTCAATCAATCAATCAATGCTTTCTTCTCATAGATGTACAGCCATACATTACAGAGAGGAGGTTGATTGATTGATTGAATGTTGCTTAACGTCCCTTTCGAGAATATTTCACTCATACGGAGACGTCACCATTGTCGGTGAAGGGCTGGACAATTTAGGCCTATGCTCGGCGCTAATGGCTTTTGAGCAGGGAGGGATCTTTATTGTGCCATACTGTTTTTGCGGTCTCATCCGAAGGACCGCCTCCATTTAGTCGCCTCTTACGACAAGCAAGGGGGTACTGAAGACCTATTCTAACCCGGATCTCCAAGGAGGTTGGACAATACTAAATATTGCATACACAACATGTACAGGAATAGATATTCCGAGATCAACATTATACAGAGAGGAGGTTAAAAAATACAGAATACTGCATATACATGTACAGGTTTAAAGTTTTATAATACTATGTATAAAGTAGAAAATATTAATTAAGCAAATGAGCATTGCCACGGAACCAAGTTTAATCCCATTGAAATTATTAAAGCTACGTAAGATCAACATATTTTTCTTCACAAAAAATAAAGATTTACATAAACTTTTAAGCAGTGCAAAATTTGTTGATGTAAATAGTTTGTGGAATTTTATGATATTTGGATTTTTTGTTAATTTTTCCGTGTTTGCCCAACTATCTATTTTGTATTAACGACATAGGATGCTTACTCCTCCTAGACACCTAATCCCACCTCTGATGTGTCCAGGGGTACGTGTTTGCCCAAACTATCTATTTTGTATCGCTTATAGGAGTTATGAGATTGATCACTGTTCGTTATCTTTACCTTTCATAATAAAGATTTTCTGGCATATGTTAAATTATGTTGTGTACACTCTAAAATGTAATGACAATCGTCTCTACTTTGTTTTGATTATATAAATAACAGAAACGTTGACTTCTAGGAGTATTATTCCATCTTCCACACTCAATGGGTAGTTTGAAATTATTACATCTAAATTAACATAAAAGTAGTGCGTATGTTCGAGGTAGAATAGTGAGAGGATTCTCGAATATCAGGGAACCTTTGAAAAGTCTGTAATTTAAACATTTTGGAGAAAGATAAATATTACTTTTCCACTCTTGAATGAATTTGTCTATTGAAATTTATTAATATATATATTTCTGCAAAAAAAATACAAAAAATATTCCTGTACCAAAGTATTACGTTTCCGTACAATTTACCTGTGGCGATAAGTTCCAAGATCTTTTGTGTCTGTAGAATCTAAGACTAGGTTTCCACCTCAAATTTGGTAACTCAAGACATTGGGGAAAAGCCCACTGCAAATGGGCCAGAGTTTTCCCATGCCCATTTCAATTTTCAATTCTACTCCCCACACCCAAATATATTTGTATTCAAGGACGTGTTGCAAAATCTCTAAACAACAATTTGAATGTCATTGAGAAAAAAGCAGGTCTCTGACAGCACAACAACAGTACGCAAAACTGACAAAGAAAATCCTGACTTTTTGTGTATAGAATATATATGCGAAATATATGAAACGCAAATATTCCCTGAATTGATTTTTAAGGATCGTCGGGTATAAATTTGGTGCCCGAACAGACCTGCAAAGTTTAGAACATTTTATGTAGTGCCATTGCTTAGAATCAAGAACGAAAGCTAGTATTTAATGCAGTGTTGTATGTTGTAATGTCAGAATTTTAAAATGAACATGACGAAGAAATGTTATGTTTTCACGTGTAATCCAGGTAAGAATACTTTGTTTTTACCTGTAATCCAGGTACGATATTTGCGGAATTGGAATGCCATATTTTTTTGCGGAATAGTAAAAAAGATTTACGGAATCGCAACATTTGTATTGCGAAAACGTAATATCATTTTGCGGAAACGTGGTGCCCCGAAGTAGAGGCTGCGTACGATACTTGGTAAACGAAAACATTCAAATGCACTTTATTTAGTACATAAAATGCTGTTTTAGTAGAAAATAATCTTGAAAAAATGTGCACCCACTGGACTCAAAACCAGAGCTACAGTACCGTAGACATAAAGTTCTTGTTTTCGTGGATAATACCGATTAACCTCTTCGGCCTCTAAATGTTGTTTGAAACATAAAAATCTCGGCTAATATTTCATGACCTAGGAGGTTATCCTGCAATATACACGAAAATGTGAACTTCATTTCTTAATAAACCTTGCTTGATTTTGCCATGAGGGCACCATGAAGTATAGTAGTAATATCTGCATAATGGAGGCTTCCTCGATTATGCAAATTAGCCCACTCGTCTGATATTCATATTTATATGCCCATCACACAATACAAATAACCTAGATACCTTTATTCCTCGTATAGTTGAATACTTTTTAGAAAGTTTGATTTATTCCTCAGGTATATTTAAATTTCCTTACGGCGTGAAAATCATTACGTAATTGTTTACAAGCAACAGTGTTTTTCATTTTTAGATAAGAACGTCACAATCATACACCAATTTTTACGTTGTTTGGCCCAAAATCTATCATTTTATTAATGTGTGAATAAAGCGTATGAATAATTTATGTAACACGGGACATCGAACAATAACGACATCTGCGTGTATATGTAGGACTCCAAAGTGCGATGGTCACACCAAAGTGCAATGGTTTGCGTTAAACCCCGATGATGTGACACGCCTAAGTGCGATGGTCCACACTCATGCGCCAAAGTGCAATGATGTGAGGCAAATACACCAATATGACGTCACAACGACGTGATGTCACAAACGTTACTGAACCCCTCACCATCGGACTTTGGCGTGACCATCGCACTTTGACGTCCATAACGTTAACAAACCATCGCACTTTGATTTAGACCATCGCACTTTGGCGTGACCATCGCACTTTAGAGTCTTACATATTTATATAACTGTTTTTCCCCATGAAATGCGTGTAAATTATATTTCATATAAACTATTGTCATTATGATGACGTCAAAAAATAACAATGTTAAAAACGCAAAATTGCGCGTGCTGACATATCTATACAAAATTTGTCAAATTTCTATTTTTACAAACGTTATTCAAATCTCATAATTATTCCTGTTTCAGTTGTTATAATATAATGACATCACTTAGTATTAATATTTTAAGAATAAAATTAATCTTAAAATCTCAATTTATCTATCACGTAGACGCATTATTTCTTGGGCTCAAGGACATTTTTCAGACAATGCATTGAAGCTATGCTGATCTCGAAATGAAAATCACATGGAGTGGAAAGCAACGAAAGTATGTGTTTATTGATAGTTGCATGATAAATAGAATCTTACAGACGTGCTTATAGCATATGAAATTTGTTACCGGGTTTAGATATTTCGCCAAGGCTCGGGAAATATTAACACCGGCATGTATGTATGTATATAAAATTAGTAATCACAATAATTACATGAACAAATATCACTACACAGTACATACTCTATCGCGTTGTAACAATTGGAAAGAGTGTTACGTGTTGCTTGACTTTGCCATCCGTATATTTTTCTAAGTACAGTTAATCATCAAACTATGTCTTGGTCACTGTCCGAAGAGGGTATTCATACAGGCGATTTTAAAGCATTCGTATTTGTCTGATATACATCGCCATTAAATGTTCCTCCTGGCAAAGTTTCGGGACTTATTCAACGCGTAAATGTGCAAAAGAATTCAGACGTAGGAAAAAGGTTAGAATTCTATCAAGGCCAATAGGACGTTGAGATTCATTTCGCATCACCATGATTAATAACAAAAATCATATAATGTTTAAACATTTCATTTCAGAGAGTTATTGACATGAAACTGCTCCAAATCAGTACGTTATCACACCTGTATATTTGCAGTATTTTCTTTTTCTTTAGAGCATTTCGACATGCAGTACACCTTGTATTGGTGGAGTTTGCGTGAAGCTTTCATCTGGGATGGATTTCTGCGCAGGTATAGTAGAAAAGTAGAAATACATAGTGTCATGTCACGTTTTAACATCCACTCTATGTAACAACTTAACCGTTTTTGGCACGATGATCACATAATTTCTTCAAAGTTCACACAATGATACGAGGACGAGTCAATAAGTAACCAGACTAACTTATTTCCGGTTGAGACCCACCTCCTCTTTTTCGATGTAATTGCCCTCTAGTTTAATGCACTTAGACCAATTTTGTTTAGTGCTATCAGGCCAGAACTGAAAAGGGCAGGACCCTTTTCAGTGACCCACTCCTCAACTGCCGTCACGACTTCTTCGTCACACCGGAAATGACGTCCATGGATATCCCTTTTCAAGTTTGGGAATAGGAAGAAGTCGTTAGAAGCTAAGTCAAACGAATAGGCAGGTTTTGGTATCAATACATACTCGTTTCGCTTTATAGCATCCATTGTGTGGACTCTCGCGTTGTCCCGTTGCAGCAAAACACTTTTAGAGAGTTTATCACGTCGTTTTTCACGGATGGCGGTTCTCAATTGTACTTCTCTTGGGTCCAACATGATAACGCCTTTTGCGTCCAAAAATACTGTGGCCATTACCTTAGCTTGCCAGCAGATGGTTGCGTCTGAACGTCTTAGGCCTCGGGGACCCAGGCCCTATACCCACTGACGACTCTGAGCGTTATTCTTTGACTCATAATAATGGACCCACGTCTCATCTACAGTCACCAGACGCAAAAGAAAATCATCTTTTTACCTCAAACGCTTTAACAAGGTGTTGCATACTGATTCCTTGGTTGCCATGTGCTCATCGCTAAGGAATTTTGGGACCCAACAGACTGTTAGCTTGCGCATACCTAAACCATCATTCAAGATTGTTGAAACGCTAACATGTGAAATGCTTAATGCCTGCACTATTTCTTCAACCTGCATTCGCCTATCAGAGTATACCAGATCCCGAACATTCTTACACATTTCTTCGTTGGTGGCATCCAGTGGGCGTCCAGACCTGGCTTCATCTTCTGAAGACGTTCTACTGCGAACTTGCCATGTAAGTCCTTGCCTGTTTTACCTTTTAGATACAAGTAACAAATTATAGCACGGTACTCAACTTTAGGCATAAAACATGTTTTGAAACAAGGCATCAAAACCGTGACCGTCTCGGTCAATCGGATATGGGATAGGCTGGTTACTTATTGACTAGCTCTTGTACAATGTAACCACCGCGGTGGCCTAGAGGTTGGATCGTTCGCCCTGCATGCGGAAGACCAGGGTTGGAATCTCGGCCGCGACAGACCTTAGTCGTTAAAACAGATAGTGACAGTTCCATCGCCAAACAAGGGTCTCCGTGACCAAGTGGTTAGAGCATCGCGCTCAAAATCACACGGCCTCCCACTTCTGCTCGGCGCGGTTCGAATCCCGCTCGCGCCGTTAAGTGAGAAAGTTTCCCAGTTTACTTTCGGAAGGTCGGTGGTCTCTTCCCAGATACATTGTATCTGGGTTCTCTTTTCCACCAATAAAAACTGGGCGCCACCAGATAACTGAAAAATTGTTGAGTGTGGCGGAAAACATCAACCAATCAATCAACCATCGCCAAACGCTCGCCATCAGGTGTGAATGTCACGGGTCTTCGACGATGACTTTAAAAACGAATTTCTCGTGTCAGTACTTGTGGAACGCTAAAGAACCACCACTACTCATTGGCCGTAAGCGCCGAGCAAAGGCCTAAATTTGAAGCCCCTCACCGGTATTGGTGACGTCTCCATATGAGTGAAAAATTCTCGAGAGAGACGTTAAACAATATACAATCGATCAATCAATGATACAACATAGTATAAATGTAATGCACCATGAAACTGATAAAGCCGTTATACCTCGGTTGCTATGCAATTGGACCGAACTGAATTTTATCTACATGTATCTCATCATAATTGCGCTATTGTATATTTTACATAAACGTGGTGGTTACAAATCGTTAAATGTTTTTTAAAGCATGCGTTGGTATGAAGGCTGACCACATGTTGCAATTCTAAGATTCTCCAGTTTTATCAGTGAATGCGTTTTATTAATATTTATTATAAAGTCGCACTTTTTTTTTTTTTTTTTTTTTAGAGAAGATTGTTTGAATTTAATACATCTTTAGATGTGATAATAGTTTAAAAACGTATTTGTTTCGGTAAGGATGTTCAATTCTTTTTCGAATTTTAGTTCCTCCTTATGCACTCAATAATTCGTAGTTTTTGATAAAGTTAGAAGGTTGGAATTCCATTTTTGTTTGAATAATGGAATAAAGGAAATTTTTCCTTTGACGAAAGGAAATTTGGATTACGGATATCATTTTGCCAAATGTTTGAGAATTCACAATTATTAAGGATATTTCAAATGTTACGGTAGCTCATTACATAAAATGTTTATTTAATGGCTCGTTAAAGCACCTCTCATGAAGTATGATTGCACTATCGAAAGAGTGATGCAAGTTCTCAATTATTTTATATAATTTTTTTGTGATTTATCCCGGAATGATAAAACTGTTCTTTCTTTGCAAATAAGATACTCTAGAGTCAAATGTCGCTGTGATTTGATGCATAATATGAATATCTAAGAAAAACTACCAACACGACTCAGATAGATAATCTCATTTTTAAATAAAAAAATATTTATGACTATTGAAAACGTTATTTGCTAATATTTTTTACATCTACGGATAAAATCGTCAAAACACATGTCAATGAGAAAAAAGACCTGGAGTTCGTAAGTTATAGACCTGTTCGTGCCATACTAGCGTCAAACATACATGTACGACGTAAAAGCCAAGCATTACACATTTAGAAATGACATTAAAATCTCAAGCGTTGACAAAGGTGAAAATAACGAACAGTGATCAATCTCAAAACTCCTATAAGCATATATCTAGAACTAGTGCTAATTATCTATTGTTGGTAACACCTCAATATGCGTAAATGGTCTGGAAAGGACGTCAAACAATCAAAATTAAGAACGCTTTCTGTAGAAAGTTCTAAAAGAATCCTATGCATGTCTTCTAATGAATTGAACCCGTTTATCATAAAGGCAAGTTGTTAGTTTGCCGTTAATATCTATTTTCAATAACATATCTAAGTATGAAAGAGAAGTAAATGCCTCTTTGGTGCCTTTTATTTCGAATTGATTGTGATATATCGAATATACATATGAATGAAAATTAGCATTGTAATAGGTCAAACGTCGTTGATATATCTAAATGTCGCATTGAAGGCCACAGCAAGAGATTTTTTCTTCTCAAGTAGACGTTTTTGAATAAATTCTGCTTCATAATGCATATAGAAACAGGTCGGTTGACAAAGGAGCACAATTCGGCCCATGAGAATTCCAACAGACTGTTGGACGACCTGATCACCTACGACTACGAAGATATTGTCAGTGAGGACCTCCAACATATCTTTAATTTCATCTTCAAAGTACTTGTGCATGGAATCAGAGTGGTGTGTAACAAAATATTTTTTTTTGGATGACTAATCACTAGATTTGGATATTTCTGTCTATAATGTCAAAAAGTCTTGTCTTTAATATACCATGAGGAATGGTCATTTAAAGTGTTGAAAAGTCATGCGTTTTAACGTTGTTCATTTGAGAAAAGCTTTGCTATTTCAAATTTGCTAAAAGTTCTTTTGAATTTTGTAGATTTCACATTTGATTTATATGTAGTAGAACAGTACGTTTGAAGTTTCTCCTTCACAACTGTTAATATTTTCGCGAGGAGCCAAGTTAGAGGCTTGTTAGAACACTTACAGAATCTGCTTTTTGTGTATTAAACCTTACACTGCAATTTTGTTGAAAGATTACAGATACATGTATCTCTTGTTTACTGACCACAAACTATCTGATCCGTGAAAAGTGTGCTAAGTAAGTTGTCTAATGACCACAAGCTATTAATATCTGATCTGTGACAAGTGTGCTAAGCAGGATGTCTTCACCCCTTTTATTTTGTTTATAAACAGATTAAATAAAAATATCTCTTAAAAAGTGAAGATGGAATTTGGTAAGGTGTACAAAATGTTAGGCGGAAACTTGATTATATTTTAAGATGAATATTTAGCAAATTGATAATTAACTATGATGGCATACTGTAGTAACAGTCTCTGTATGTTGGTAATGTATGATCTACAAACGCTTTGTATAAAACTTTTACAACTTGAATTTTTAATTCTTACAGGTAAAGGTCAGATGTGTCAATTTTGCAATTGCAGTTCTCTTGGTGGATTATTAGCGATAGTTATCTTTTCAGTGAAAGACTGTCCTCTGAGTTTCCGATACTCCAGTACCTTAAACTTTTGCTACATAAAAGTCGATAATAGCGATGAATTCGATGGCGCACAGGCTCATTGCAAGAGCATAGGATGTCGTCTAGCTGTTCTTCTAACCATGGATCACATAATGTTTTTAATTTCAGGTAAGTGAATTTACACCAAAGGTAAGCTAATGTCTAGTAGAAATCAGAAAGGAAACTGCAATCCTATGATAATTAATGTATACAATTAAATGAAAGGTGAAAATAACGAATAGTGATCAATCTCATAAATCCCATCAGCAATACAAAATAGACATTTGGACAAACACGGATCACTGGACACAGCAGAGATGGGATCAGTTGCCTAGGAAGAGTAAGCAACCCCTGTCTACCGGTCACGCCCGCCGTGAACCCTCTATCTTAGTCAGATAAACGGAGTTATCCATAGTCAAAAGCAGTGCGTCACGAACGGTCGAACAATCGGTATGAAACAAGTCACACAGCAGTTGACCCAATGATAGGTTGTATTGGCAAACCAGATCGTTATAACGACCATATAGTTTGGGAAATGCTGACTTTGAACGGGACTGTTAAAACCCCTGTACCATCAACTTATTTGTCAGTAGCTTGGCTCGATTTAAAAACCAACCATACGCAGAACAAGCTCTATCGTATCCAGTTAAGAGATTTAAACTCCATATGCAAGGTATAATGGAATATTGCTACAAGTGTACATAAATATGGAAAGTTGACGATGAAGAAGCTGAAATCATCCCGTTTGTCATAAAGTTGAGTTGTTAGTTTGTCGTTAATATCTACTTTCAATAAAATACCAAAGCAGAAGTGGACGACTCTTTGGTGTCTTTTATTTTGATTTCAATAGGATACATTGAATCGGCATATGAATGAAAATTATTATTGTTAATAGATAATACACCGTCAATGTATCTAAATGTTGAATTGAAGGACACAACAAGAGATTTTTCTTCTCACGTAGAAGTTTTTTTTTAAATAAATGCTGCTTCATAGGAATATAAAAACAGGTCTATTAACAAAGGAGCACAATTCATGCCCATGGGGATTCCAATAGACTGTTGGAAGACCTGATCACCAAAGATTACGAAGATATTGTCAATGAGGAACTCTAGCATATTTTTGATTTCAACTTCAGAGTACTTGTGCGTGTAATCAGAGTGGCGTTTAACAAAGTAATTTTTTGGATGACTGATCTCTAGATTGGAATATTTGGGTTTTCCATTTTTGCTGAAGAAGAAACCAATCTGATTAAAACCAGATCCTGAGATCCGCTCACTTAAATCGCTGCACTAGAATCTGACGTAACCCCATATAGGGTCACGTCCACATGACCTTTCGTTAAGCCAATCAAATTCACCCTGTCGATTTATACCAACGATAATTTTTCTCCCATGAACCTTTGCGTAATTTACGTTAGAGATGCAAAAAAAAAAAAAAAAAAAAAAAAAATGACAGACGACTGCACACCTGTCAGAACATGCGATTTAAACAACGTCTGTATTCTCTGCGGGTTTTCTTTCATTCAAACGCTAAAAAATCCCAATGGAGTTCACAATTCAAGGAAAATGGCTACGATTGTTTGGTTTGAAAGAAAACGTATCGCAGCTAGATGCGACGTCACAATGCACCGTTTACGTCGACTGGCGTTATATTCCTCGCGTTATTTAAGTAGACCATCTTGAAAACTATTCAATTCGTACCCGTCCCTATTCATACATAAATCTGAATTCACAATTAATTCAATTTGGGTATATTTCATATCGTACGTTTTGTTGTTTGAATGAACGGAATAGATTAGGTATTATTGCGAAAGTTTAAAATTCGTTATGCGAGAATATACAACTTTACAGTGTGGAATAAACTTCGTGGGAGACAGATTACAGCAATTTGTTTACGAATTGCCAGGAACCGCCTAAATAGCCATCATTGTCTGTATGGCGCAATCTGACTGGCTGATAGTTCTCATGAATATTCCAAGCGAAAGGCCATGCGGACATGACCCCCTATGGGGTTACGCCAGATCCTAGTGTAGCGATCTAAGTGAGCGGATCTCAGGATCTGGTTTTAATCAGATTGAAGAAGAAACTGTCTATGATGTCAAAATGTCTAGTCTTTAATGTAGATTTTTCGATTTACACGTCATAGTTGAATTTACATTGAAGTTCATTCCGTTTTTGAACGTTATGGAGTGGCCGGTTTGTATAAATTGGCCAGTACCGCATCGTGAATCCATCGCCTTTGAAGACTGCTGGTTTTTCGGGGTTTGATGTGAATTTGGCTTTAGTGAGATTTTTTTTTTTCAAATTTGGTGGTTGACGTCTGCTGTGGAGTATATCCGTGGGCTGAATGAGGTCATTTAATGTTTCTGATTGTGGAAGAATAGGGAATAACTGCTTGGCTGTTTTGAATATGTTGTGATTTCTTGGGTTGTGTGCAAGAACGAAAGGAATTTTGTTGGTTTCTTCATGGTGTTTAGTAGTTCTCAATTCTGTGATGGGAGTTTCTTTAGCCTTTTATATAGCTGTTTCAATTAATTGTGGTGGATATTTCTGTCTACATAAACATGTTTTATGTTCAGATAATCTTGTATTTTTGCGATCCTCATATATTCTCCGGGCCATGTTAAAAGGGATGTTTCGTTTGGTGTGAGATGAATGGCATGAAATAAACATCAGATATTGATGGGAATCTGTATTTTTGTAGTAGAGATTTGTTATGATTTTCACCCCCTCATTTTGGATGATTGCTTTATTTTTTGGACCAAATCTTTACAAGATCTACAACATTTCCACAACATGCTGAATCGCTTACACAATAACATACGATTTACAACGGAAATTAACGAAAATGAATTACCAATTTTAGACACCATGATTGTAAAGGGGTGAAAATCATAACAGATTTAAAAAATTCTCTCTAAAGCCAAATTTTTATCAAACCCCGAAAAACCAGCAGTCTTCAAATGCGAGGATTCACGATGCGGTACTGGCCAATTTATACAAACCGGCCACTCCATAACTTTCAAAAACGGAATGAACTTCAATGTAAATTCAACTATGACGTGTAAATCTAAAAATCTACTTTATTTTATGACGTGCCCTTACTGCCCTACATGTGGAGAAAACTATATAGGACAAACAGGAACAAATTGGCTGACCGTGTTCGTGTACACAAACAACAGATCAGAGATCCTACAATAAGAAACACACCGTGTAGCGTACATTTTGATTCGTGCGGGGAAGGCAGTTTTTATATTTTCCCATTTTACAAAGTAAATGAGGAAAATGAATAATTACGGAAAGCCAAGGAATACTATTTCATAAATCTGTTTAAGCCGAAACTAAACTGTTAATATTTTTACTTCATGTTATTTAACATGTACATTTTACATAGAATGTCTCCTTTAATGTACAGGAATTTAGAGGCGTTTAAAACTTATACTGAACTGTTTAAAATATGTCTGTATTTTTAAAAGTGCATAACATTAACATTGTATAATGTTCTGACGTCACAATCATGACTGTATTATGTTTAACGTTGCCCACATAACGTCACGAGGATGATGTCATGATGGAACTCGTTTACATTGTTTAAAAATCTACTAACGAGCCCGCAGGGCGAAAGCGCTATAGATAAAAGTTGGAGTATTGGATTTCATTTTTTGGCTTTCTTTTACCCCGATACCAAGAAAAGAATTTATTGAGTATATATATATATATATATATATATATATATATATATATATATATATACTATTCCTCTTACTTCTTCTCCAATGTCTGTTGTATGAATTGCGATTGTCATATTATTTTCTCCAAATTACGTAACTCTTTTCCTTAAGAAATAATTATAAATCTATCTCCTTGAATATTTCAGAATGGAATGCTGGGTATTTGACAAACAACAAGTACAGAATAGGTGGTCAGTGGAACTCTGAAAGAGCAGAATGGCTCTGGATCAACGGGAACTCTGTATTCGATTCTGATCACCTTAATAAAACAGACACCGACGTAAATTCGTACCAAGGAGATTTATTGTGGCACAGTACTTGGAAACTCCGAGACACAAATACCGGAAACGGAGAACATTATTTGTGTGAAAAGGTACTGTAAACGCAAAGCAGGCATATGGACGAATAATGTCGCTTCACCACTGATAAGAAAAACCCTATATTATATTAACTCGTGTTGTATATTTCGTTATTGAGTTTGAAACTTGACAACACTGTCATTGATATACAAACTCGCAATGGGTCTTTTAAAAATCAGCAAAGTGTTTAATTTGAATTTAATCTTAATATACATCCTTTCAGTTGAGTACTGGGATATGTAAGTGGCACCACCTATCATTTCATTTCGTCTGTGTTCCCTGCAAAACACGGATGAATAAAGTAATGCAATGAAATCTACTATGTTAATTCATCGCATCATTATCAGCACAATTCTGATCATTTTTTCCTTCCGCTTTTAACATATATTGCATAAGCATGTATTCAACGAATTTCAGAATTATATCAGTATAATCTAGACAGGAAATATTCAACGTGTTTCATCGATATTACAGTGGCAGTTTTTTTTACTTACACATGCGCAGTTAGGACATACGTCGCAGTAGCTGGTTTGTTGCAAAATGGAGGGTGTATAGAAAGTTGTGACTTGGTTATCTGGAGAGACAATAACACATACAACAACAAAATATATCCTTTTACATAACAAGATGTAGTTCTATGTATATTAGAAATATACAACTGTTGTCATTATTTCTATTTATTGACTGGATTAGGACATATTGTACAGTGTATGCATGGGTATGATAGCCAACATTAATTATCTTATAGGTCACAATACACTGTATTTGATGTGATATATTTTGTATATTACAATAAGAAGATAATCGATTATTATTTCCCGAACGAATGCTTACTCGTTTTATGGACAATTGCACAAGGTTGTTGAGTATATATATATATATATATATATATATATAGAGAGAGAGAGAGAGAGAGAGAGAGAGAGAGAGAGAGCAATATAATAAACGTATGTCAAATTTTCGGGGTGATCTGTCATTTCGAGGGAACCAGGAATTGTGGGTCAGTTTAATAGACGAATAGGATGCGCCCTAATTCGCTCCTCAGAAAACACATTGAATTCCAAGCCAAAAACGATAAACATGTACAATTGTAGTTAAATGTAAAACTTGTACGGTACCAATTTTGATGCACCAGATGTGCATTTCGACAAATAATGTATCTTCGGTGATGCGTAACCGAAATGTTTGAAATCCGAAATAACTATGAAGTTTTAGATCTAAATATAGCCAAAAACAGCGTGCCAAACAAGTGGAGCCAAATTCGTCCAAGGATAAGAGCTATGCATGAGGGAGATAATTCTTAATACGGTCTTTTACTATATTTTGCCATTTATGTAACATTTTTGGTTTGTCCTAGAGAAAGGACAGATTGACCCGAAAATCCATTGTTTTTATTGTACACCTCTGGTGTGTCCAGTGGTCCGTGTTTGCCCAACTATCTATTTTGTATTGCATATAGGAGTTATGAGATTGATCACTATTCGTTATTTTCACCTTTCATCAAAGGTAAAGAAAAGGCAAAGGGTTTAGTGAAAAAGTTATCAAAGTCACTGAAACTAATCCAATGCCTGCCTTTTACGATTATGCACCTTATATTCAAGTCCTTCATTAGAATAGAATGTCTTTGTGCAAATGTCCATTTACATGTATTAGGGAGACCACTACCGGAAAAAATGTCACTAAATCTCATTTCATGCCCACGTTTTACATTTGTATGCCACGAATGGACGAGATTTGTATTGCACGTTTGAGATATGTGTGCATCCTACTTACATGGTTTGTGACGAGGAATTTAAAATAGAATGATACAATGCTATTCTACTAGATCCTTGAATTCGTCTACATTATGTGATTGTTAATCGTATAGTACCGACTTTAAATAAAATTTACTTTAGTTTATGTGATGAAAGTAGCGCCACAACAAACTGGGCCTAATGGACGTTTACAAATGGAAGGAAATACTGAATACATGGATACAAATCTGGACTGAATTGTGTGCTCCCGATTATATAGTGGGCCTGCGAATTATCACTACACCGGTAATTGATATGAAATATTTCTTGAGACCTATCAGAAAGCAGTTTTAATGAATGTTTGCACCTTTTGTATTATTTTTAATCATCGGGCGTATGCGTTGCCATTTGTTCAGTGGAGTAAACGAACTTTATCAAATTCCATAGCAGCTTACACATTTATTCATTGTTGATATTCAGATCTTTATTAAAATCGGATTGTCTGCTGACAGCGCTTGCGTTCGTATGTACAAATACTGAGCAAATTGGATCGCAGAACCAGCCTTCGTCGTTAATTTCCTATCGATACATCAAATATTTGTAGTTCTAAGAACTAATTATTTATATCAGTTATGATTAACAACATCGGGAAATTAATATTTTTAAGGGAAAATATCATCAGGGTCATCTCCCTTGCTTTGTGTACATTTCATTGAAATAAACAAAATGACAACTTCTACCCTGTAACGGTATATGCCTTATATAAGAAAGCTAAACTACAAACGAAATATCTTTTATGCGATATGAACGAAACAACTATCCTTCAATTCAGAGAATGTATTCTTATTCTATTTTATGCTATTCGTACGTTATGACATCAAAACTCCTCACAGATGGCAACATTTTTCAAATTATGTAGTTCAACATTAAAAGTCATGCAGTTCGTCTATATTTTACAGTAAGTTTTGTCATGTCAGATATATACAATTACATTACTTCACACGAATTATCATAACTACATCACCTGGATTGTAGTACTCTATAATACATTACCTGGATTGTAGTACTCTATAACTACATTACTTGAATTGTAGTACTCTATAGTTACATTACCTGGATTGCAGTACTCTATAACTACACTACCTGGATTATAGTACTATATAACTACATTACCTAGATTGTATCAATCTATAACTACATTACTTGGATTATAGTACTCTATAGTTACATTACCTGGATTGTAGTACTCAATAGTTACATTACCTGGATTGTAGTACTCTATAACTACATTACCTGAATTATAGTACTATATAACTACATTACCTGGATTATAGTACTTTATAACTACATTACCTGGATTGTAGTACTCTATAACTACATTACCTGGATTGTAGTACTCTATAACTACATCGCCTGGATTGTAGTACTATATAGCTACATTACCTGGATTGTAGTACTCTATAACTACATTACCTGGATTATAGTACTCTATAGTTACATTACCTGGATTATAGTACTCTATAGTTACATTACCTGGATTGTAGTACTCTATAGTTTCATTACCTGGATTGTAGCACTCTATAATACATTACCTGGATTGTAGTACTCTATAACTACATCACCTGGATTGTAGTACTCTATAACTATATCACCTGGATTGTAGTACTCTACAGTTACATTACCTGGATTGTAGTACTCTATAATACATTACCTGGATTGTATCAATCTATAACTACATTACCTGAATTGTAGTACTCTATAGTTACATTACCTGGATCGTAGTACTCTATAACTACATTACGTGGATTGTAGTACTCTATAACTACATTACCTGGATCGTAGTACTCTATAACTACACTGCCTGGATTATAGTACTCTATAACTACATTACCTGGATTGTAGTACTCTATAACTACATTACCTGGATTGTAGTACTCTATAGTTACATTACCTGGATTGTATCAATCTATAACTACATTACCTGAATTGTAGTACTCTATAGTTACATTACCTGGATCGTAGTACTCTATAACTACATTACCTGGATTGTAGTACTCTATAACTACATTACCTGGATCGTAGTACTCTATAACTACACTACCTGGATTATAGTACTCTATAACTATATCACCTGGATTGTAGTACTCTACAGTTACATTACCTGGATTGTAGTACTCTATAGTTACATTACCTGGATTGTAGTACTCTATAGTAACATTACCTGGATTGTAGTACTCTATAGTTATATTACCTGAATTGTAGTACTCTATAACTACACCACCTGGATTATAGTACTATATAACTATATTACCTGGATTGTAGTACTCTATAGTTACATTACCTGGATTATAGTACTCTATAACTACATTACCTGGATTGTAGTACTCTATAACTACATTACCTGGATTGTAGTACTCTATAACTACATTACCTGGATTATAGTACTCTATAACTACATTACCTGGATTGTAGTACTCAATAGTTACATTACCTGGATTGTAGTACTCTATAACTACATTACCTGGATTGTAGTACTCTATAACTACATTACCTGGGTTGTAGTACTCTATAACTAAATTACCTGGATTGTAGTACTCGTACACACGGACAGGCGAGGGTTTAACGTTGGCGACCATGGTGCTTCTCTCTACGTTTACTGTGATACAAGCCTCGTTTTGAGTTATCTGTAGAGTGAGTAATCATACACATTATCAAAATACAATTTCATTACTGGACACACACAAACACATACACTATAAAGAATACAAAATTAAGAGAAGGGTAAACAAAAGGTAGGATCAGGTGTTTAGTAAGAAGCATCAGTCACACTAGCCGTGAGCTCTATCATAAAAGGCGAAGATAACGAACAGTGATCAATCTCACAATTCCCACAAGCAATACAAAACAGATAGTCGAACAAACACGGACCCCTGGACATACCAGAGGTGGGAACAGGTGCCCAGGAGGAGTAAGCATCCCCTGTCGACCGGTCACACCCGCCGTGAACCATATATCCTGATCAGGTAAATGGAGTTATCCGTAGTCAAAATGAGTGTGCCAAGAACATATAATTATCAGGTAAACGGAATTCAGCAATTCGAGCCGAACTTTAGGCTCTGTTGAACCTTTTTTAATCCATTATACCACAGTGGAATTGTATAAACCAGTAGAGGACACATGCATGCATATGAATTTATATATATTGTATGTAAATATTTTCATCAAACTACCAATTTTCTATTCTCTCCTTTATTTGGCTGTTAATAGGACCACAATGTAAACGAGTCATTTGATACTAATTGTCCTATCCTGTCTAAATGAAATAATTCATTATCGTTATTATTCTTAACAAAATTTGATAAACTGATTATTCATCTAATCAAACCATGAAATTCACTGCAGAATAATTTTGTATAAGTTAGAATGTACTAACCTTATTAAAGTAGAGAACGACATTTCTCTCATCTACTTCCGATTTTTTCAGATCTGGATGGTAACTAATACTTTCCATGTCGGCTTCGAATCCTGATGGAACACCGTATTCTAGAATGGCCATGCCGCTTTCAACAGCATTAGAACTGTTGTATCTAGATAGAAATTTCGCATTACATGTACCGAATTAATGCATTTAAATTGTGTGTATGCATGTCTCTTACTAGGGCACACGTCTACAAACTTTTGTTTACCTTGTACAAATCCTTGTAGATATAGTTTCCATCGTTTCTGACAAGCTAGTAACACTGATCACAAAGGCCGGTCTCTCAATTTGTTCTTTGATATTGTAATTCACAGCCACCTGAATTTTAAGGAATTTATAGTTTAGCACCTATATGAAAATTTCCTTTTCGTCTAAACTTTATAAAATCATGCTTGTACAATCTAGTTAAATCAGATGAAAAGGTGAAGATAACGAACAGTGACTAATCTCATAACTCATATAAGGAATACAAAATAGAGAGTAGGGTAAACACGGACCCCTGGATATACCAGAGGTGGGATCAGGTGCCTAGGAGGAGTAAGCATTCCCTGTCGCCGTAAGCCCTATATCTGTATCTAACATTTAATTTACTTAGAGAGGTGTTTGTATTGATTACTTGAAGTGTAACGACGTATGAGAATATGTCTTTCAATGTACAAGATGTCATTTCAGCATCATTATTCACACGTTTACAAGTAGTTATAACTTGAATTCCGTGAGGATATGGAATATACATGTACTGGCACGTTCTTGTATTGAACAAGGAGTTCAACATCCCTTGTCTTTACAGAATCAGCATCTTACAACGTTTAACATTGGTAGCGATTTTTTTCTTTACCAAGCGCCCGATCTTTAGATTTAAACTGAAGATAAAAGAACACTCACTGTTGTGGCCCTGAGAGTCATGCATAGAACAACATTTGTGTCATTTTCATTTAAAGCTGACGAAATCGCTAGATAAGTAAATTAAATTGCGACAAAGGACCAAACCCTTGACCTGCATCCTATGATGATTTATGAGCTAGTGACATCCACAACTAACCAAATATCATTGAATAGCAGAAAATATACAGTTGAATTTACAGCTTTCTCAGAAACAACAATAATTTGAACGAAATAAAAAAGGTATAAAAAATAAACAGTATTTATTTTCACTGAAGCGGTTGAACAAACAATTGTACGTAAATTTCATTATCTATTACCCACGTCACATTTCAGCATGTTTAAGGATGGTGGTTTCTAAGAATGGAATTTAGATTTGTTTTGCAAAATATTTATCTATCAAGATTATGTTTACTTATGACGACTTACAAAATCCAAAAAAAAAACCCCACCTTAAACTTACGAAGAATGGTCATGTACGCAAGATGGCAATGAAAATTATATTTTTGGACTTAAGGAAGTTAGTTCCTTAGATTCTGAGCACAACTGCACAGGATGATATAACATTGTATGCACTTGTTCAATACTGATCTCATTGGTGCAAACATATACGTTTATTTCTTAACCCTATTCGATGGGAGACGGAAATGGTAAATATACGTTAATGCATAACGAACAAATACATGTACAATGTATCTTCTTTTTTTAAATACTGAAATTTAAATCAGACCAATTTAAAATAAAACCAATAGACTACGTTGCAAAATCACCGATGCAAAACCAACAGTCATTAACAGAATTTACGTTAGATGGCGTGCGAAAAAATACAGACATTATCTGTATTAACGCTTGATGGCGCGCGAGTCTCTCTACGTAATCATGATTTGTGTACATATTTTAAAACGTAATTTCTCCGAAATTGCCAACCATGTCGGACTCTCGGAACGCCAAATTTTGCAGCTTCTGATACGTTCTTCATAGCCATGCATACAAGCTGTAGATGGGTTAAAAATATTTGTAAAAATACATTTTCGCTACATGAGCTATAGAGATCTGTCGTTCTATCAGAAGCCCTAACCCTGAAACCATAAATTGCCTATTCTGGTAGAGACACACCTGCTCACCCTTGTTCACCATGACTATATACATAGTATGTTTGCTAGATACATGTAAGTAAAATACGATGTTTAAAGATTATATCATTTTCAAGGTTTTGAATTTTGACCCCATCTTTCAGGCTCCAACTGCAAAGGTGTAGTGACCACGGGATCCACTATACCCCAACCGCTTCCCTCCACATTTGATGAAAAATGGCCATTGAATTAAATGTTAACGCATGATAGATGACGAACAACTACCGATCACATTAGATTACCCGAGTGGCTCTGGTCAATAGATAAATGAATAGATAAAACAGTACCTGAACTAAAGCTACTCCCTGACCAATTCCTGTCACATTTACGATTTGTGGTGTACCTGAGGGCTGTAAAATACAGTAAATAAATCTAAAAGAATATTCAATATGCTTTTAAGTCTAAAAAAATGATATGGAAATCATTTGGATTTAGAAGTTCTTGGATATGAATTCAAACGTTAACTTTAATGTGCTGTGTGTACTGATCTGCCATTTATATTATGCTCTAGTTAAATGAGACACGTTTCGATTAGTTCTAAATAACTTATGCTATTCTAAAATGAAAATAGACACTTGTCAAAGTACTTTGAAAAAAGGTTACCTGAAATTTTTGAAGAACCATTTTGTTTCTTTCGTTGACGTTGAAAGTGTGACTTTCATTATGGGTATTCACGTTTATATTCAAATTTTGAGTTGAAATGCCGGGAGTGGAATGGGCTAATTCGGATAAAGCTTGCAGGGCCAAAACTGTATCCTTTGGAATTCAAATGAAAATAAATATAACATCCATCTGTCTGTACTGTGCTATTTGAATAATATATATTACATTTTCAGCAGATTCAAAAGTATACGATGAATTTGATGCATTCCTGGTAGTTCTTCCTCAATATCCGATACACAGGTCATCTTTAAAATTTCTAATTGTCCTTTTATAAAGACACATCTAAACCTGAAGACGCTCCCATATGGTTAAAGATGGTAGATATCAAGAGGAGGGGAAACTCCCACGTTATTGCAATACATACAGTGTCATAATGAACAAGAATGATGTGAAAAGTAACATAAAAAGCTGAAGGAAAATGTCTATCGCTTTATTTTAAGGTGGTCTGGAGAATAAAACGCCGAATCTGATTAACAGTTAAACAGTCTCCTCCGATTTTCTCCCCTTCAAATTATTAGCTTAAATTCATGTACAATTTCCAATTAGTTTTACATGAATTCCCAATACTATTACCTGTGTCGAAGCAAAACCTCCATTAGCATTTCTCTGTTTGAGAGTCCATTTAAGAATGTTCTGTGCCTGAACAAATTGTTGACTCTTTGTGTAGTAAAGCATGGTGTACGCAGATGTTTCTATATCCACCGGTGTTGCACGAGTGTTTGGACTGTTCCACAGAATATTGGGAGACTTTCCAGATGATTCCCAAGGTAAGTTAATATCGACCACTGTAATTGGTTGACGAAACATGTTCATGTATTTTGATGCATTGTCGTGTCATAAACATATCTAGTATGAGAAGGATTTACTCTAGCAAAAACCAACTGAACTGCATGTACTTTCTCCAAAATATATAACTCTGGATAACAGAAATTGGACACATACAGCTTTACATTGACAGTAATTCATATAACACAACTATATGTATTTGTACTTACCTACAATATATATGTGTGTATGTGCTTACCTTGACAATTTTCAACGCCAAGCGACAACTGAACCTGCTGCAAGGCATTGTAATCAGACACTCTAAATACATGATTTATGTCTGTCGCAATATTTTCCAATTCTTGTTCACCAATCCCATTTCCAACTCCAATGGAATAAGTAGTGACTCCAGAAACTCGTAACTCCTCAGCGGCTGCCTTAGTCGCACGCGCATCATTCGACTGACCGTCGGTGATTACAATAACAATCTTGGTAGAATTTGTCCTGGCTCCTTTTGAGGAGATAAAGCTGTTCTGCTTTACATATCGAAGGGCAGCTGCTGTGTCTGTACCGCCAGCATAGTAAGGAACTCTAGAAACAGCATCTCCTATGACCTTAGCATTACTGTACGCGTTCAAGGGGAATGCTTCGTAAACGGATGAACTGAAGGTGATGACAGACATTTGTGTTTTTCCATTGCCAAAATCAAATGAACTGGACATGTCACGAACGAAGGTCAGTATTCTCTGAAAGTTTCCTGAACCGATACTTCCACTGGAGTCAAGAACAAATACGATGTCCGCGGCCGAATCTGTGCAAGCTTTGTGAAAAGGAAAGAAGGAGTATATCTATTTGTTCATAATACGAAAACGAAAGGTGTTTTAATACAATAAAGGTTCGAAAAGCAAATTACAGATAAACATTAGATTATTTATAAACAGCTTGATTAATATATAATCATTCAACGAGAGCTTCTGCGTTAAACACATCAGTGATGTTTGAAAACTTTTTATTTGAATACTGCATTTACATATAAAAAAGTTATCCAAGTTATGTGCTTTCATTGGTATACTGATATTTAAGAAAGCCCGGCATGCACATTCGAAAAATGCAAAACATTGTATCGATTTCATATGTTAATATAATTTTAAACTGCTCTTTATTTCCATACTTGAATTCTCTGTATGCAAAATGTGTCAGTAATAATGAGACGAGACGAAAGATGCGTGCGCAACGAATATGCATATGTACATGTAGTATTTGGGAGAGCTAAAACAGTACACCTACAAATGCTTTAAGGCATTCGAAAAGAAAAATAAGAGGCCCATAGACCACAATGCTCACCTGAATGACCTTGATCCTGCTGTTTTTAAAAACATTGTTTAACCCTTTTTATTGTCATCGGACATTTTAACAATACATTGTATAAAATGATCTCATCCTAGACCCATGGGTCTTGACTTTACTGAAATTTAATCAGCATAAGGATGTTTCATTATCAATATTACTAGCATGGCATTAAAGCAATACAAGCTGTAACTGACACTATTTTTCAACTATCCAAATATGCGCCAAATACATGTAACACCTATCGGTATAATTAATATAATCCCCAAGATCTGAAGAAAATTCAACAAAATAAACAAGGGAATATAGTTTGTGAGCATATCTACAATGAGCGCTTCCTATAAACCGCCATTGCGTGGTATGCACGGACATAGGAACGATAATTGCCGAACATAATTGGGTTGCTGAGACCGAGGTCACATCTATAGATGGAAACTGACATGAGTAACTACACGTTTCGCTTCCTTTTATGTAATATTGGTGCTCTGACAAAGCTTCATATAATGATTGAATACGAACATAACATAACACCAGTATTGTGTGAATCACTGTCATTGATTAGATGACAATAGACATTAAACAAATATTATCATTCTAAAAAATGATAACAAAAACAGGTAAGGGGGAGATCTAGACAATACTGACAGCACAAGTTGCTTCTATAAAAATCCCTGAATATGATAAAGTGATCTCCTCTGTTATACAACTAAAATTAAAAACTTGACAAAATAAAATATCCAAAATTCATCGAATAATATATACAAAGCAAAAACAGCAGCTTTAAATATTACATCATTTCATGAATGACAAGAAGTACTGTAAATGTAAAAAAGAAATAATTACGAAAATGTGCCACTCAAATGAAATTTTGATAGTGAATTTTATATAAAATTGGCATGTCAAATCTGACACGCGCTCATTGTGTCTCTTTCGCTTTTTCCCGAACTGGTGAACTCCTAGGTCAATGCACATCGGAGATTACGAGCGGTAATCACTGACATTGTAACAATGATTCACGAGCAGACATTTTCTGCTGATTTGACGGGTGTATTGCTTCAGATTCACTCTGATTCTAAGTAGTTATATATTATTCAATCACAAATGTTAAATATTTCTTCTTTAATTTTTTTAAATTAATTTACCGTCAGTTACAGCTTGTATTGCTTTAAGCTTGATGTTCTGGGGAAGTTATGCGATTGATCACTGTTCGTCATCTTCACCTCTTCCTTATAGTCATGTATCACGTAAAATTTCATTCCAGATTCTAGCCTCATTCTAACCCAATAAACTGCAGGTTAACCACATAAAATAACAACAAACCCCAAACAAAAACCAAAAACAACTTTAATTCACAAAATACTTGGGGTTTATGAATTTTTTTAACTGTGTTTCCATGACATTTTTAGTACGAGACCATGGCCATAAGCTAGCCCCACAGGTCAAAACATAATCAGGATACAAGGTCAACAATCATGGTATGAAATTTAAGGCCATTCCATACACAATATATATGTAAAATATGAAAGCTCAAGCTTGAACAGTTCAGGAGAGGTTAGCTTTTCTTTAAAATAGAAATCTAAGGTAAAAGTTACAGGGTCAAAACATCTGTACCAAAACAAAGATTATGTTCTGTGACAAGGAATGCATGCATGAAATATATATAACGAATGCATACATGAAATATGAAAGAAATATCACTCCCCATTCAAAACTTATGAGCAAAGTTAAACTTTTGAAATTTGGGTCAAACTGCAAGGTCAGGGATCATGATATGGTTGATTGATTGATTGATTGATTGCATCTTGCTTAACGTCTCGCTCAAGAATTTTTCACTCATATGGAGACGTCACCAAAACCGGTGAAAGGCTTCAAAGTTAGGCCTATGCTCGGTGCTTACGGCCATTGAGCAGTGGGAGTTCTTTAGCGTGCCACACCTACTGTGACACGGGTCATCCATTTTTAAAGTCATCTTCGAGGACCCGTGACATTCACACCTGATGCCGAGCGTTTTGGCGATGGAATTGTCACTACCTATTTTAACGACTTTGGTCTGTCGCGACCGGGATTCGAACCCCGGCCTTCCGCATGCGGGGCGAACGCTCTAACCTCTCGGTCACCGCGGCGGTTATCATGATATGAAAAGTAAGGTCTTGCAAAAAGGAATCTATAGTATATACAGAATATGAAAGCTCTACTTTAAATAGTTTAGTAGATATTGTCTAGGTCATGGCTCTGCTTTTCTTGGGATGAATTCTATATATTCCCATGTAAAACTTTGATCCCCTACAGGCCCGTAAATTAACCTTCAATTTGGAGGAGGCAGGAAATTAGGCGGGGGTCTGGGGGCCGCCCAGGCCCCCAGATGCTGAGCACATTTTGTGCACACTGAACACGTTTCGTGCAAAATCCTTGATTCTAGGGCCTTCTAAGATGTTACTTGACTAACTCATTCTAAAAGAAAGATTTGGAATGCTTTTTAAGAGAAGTATCATGTTCTTAGTTATTGGAAACAACATAAATTCTAATGAACTTTAAATTTAAATTTTTTTTTGGCTCAAAAGTTGGAGGAGGCAGCTGCCTCCTCCGCCTCCATGTAATTTACGGCCCTGCCCTATTGTGCCTCACCCTACCCCGGGGACCATGACTTGAACAAACTTTAATCTACATTAGTTTGGGATTCTTGCATATTAACTTGACTAATCATAGCTCTGTTGTTCGTGAGGAGAAGCCCCCCCCCCCTCCCCCCATTGTGAGCTATCCTGTTTAAATCCATACTACACATGCATGTTAGGAAACTTTCAGGTATATTTCAGTTTCTTGTGCCCAGAGGTTCTTGAATTGTTTTTAATGACTTCACTCTATTTTTGCATTTTCTTGATTACTCTCACGTATTTGAAGGGAGTATAACTCTTTCGTTCATTAAACTGGAACCCCGTTTACCCAAGAATGATTTGTGCCAAGTTTGATTGAAACTGGGCCAGTGGCCTTTACGACAAAGTTGAAAATATTAGAATTTTATGGACGGACGGAGAGACGGGTAGACGGATTTCCGTCAAAATCAGTCAGAATAGCTCCTTTAGCTTTAAAACAGGTGAGAGGATAAAAGTGCAATAAGTATAACATTACACCGCATACTTCAACAGTCTTAATATACACTGAATAAAAGGTAATTGGAAATTGCTGTTAGAATCGTCTGTTAAGACTTTCAAAGAAAACTGAAAAATCAGTGTAAAATGTAAACATAAACTGAGGTAGTTTCGTTTTTTATTATTATTATTATTATTATTTTATATCTAACAATTATTTCTAACTGAACGCAGTATGACTGCAGCAGTACTTCCGACAAACTGTGGTATTTGAACATTGTTATCGCCAATCAGTTCAATGTTTAAACATTCGGATAGTGTTATACTTTTTTTTAATTTTTTGTTAAAGTACTTTCAATCTCTATAACAACCTGTGATAACGTCATATCGAAGCACATATTTGTCAACCTGTTATGATATAAAATGCTCTCATGTAGACATTCAAAATAGTTTTAAAATGTTCAGTAGCTTCCTTTCTTGTTTAGGATGGGTATTAAAGACTGCAATATTTATATAACCAGTCTTAACATACCCACGCTGCCTTTACCGAAGTATCTTAATGGCAGGTTTGGTTGAAATTGGTCCTGTGGTTTTGGAGAGGAAATTAAAAAATGTGTCAAGCTTACAGATGGACTCCGGACAAAATGACATACATGTAATTCATGAGGAGTCTGGGACATTAATACTTTATAATGATTTTACACAAAATACTTGCGTTTGTCTACTAATAAAAAAAACCCATGCCTATTATACATCGTTATATTGAACTGCATACAGGTGAATGTATACCATATATCACGATCATCACACATTCTCTATATTAAATATGCAAATGAGTATGTACTCATTAAACAAGTACTTACAAGGTTTTGGAGTCGTCGTTGTAATTGGTCCTGATGCTGAAAATACAGCTATGAAATTATACAAATTACAACCAAAATCAAGACACCTGTTCACAATTTATCTAAATGCGAGGTATGTTTTACTGCAATTAAATATAGCATTTATAAGGAAGATTTATAGTTTAAATGCAAGTAGAATGAATTGCAAACGAGGTGTCTTACAAATCAAACATTTTTCTAAAGGATATGTAACTCTTTTGAACAAATACGCTGATTGCTTATTCAGTTAAATGTGAAAGCTAAACAGTATTTAATATGAATATAGACTGAAATAAGTTACACTTACAAGGTTTAGGTTCTAGTTTTTTAATTACTTCCGCAGCCTTGGGACTTCCAGTCAGTTGTAAAGCATAACAGACAATGGCTATATCATATGGATCACGTAAATAGTCTGCACGTTGTTCTAAATATCCTCTAGATTTGAGCAACACACTGTCCAACTGTGTATTCTGAGTGGAAATGTTTCATCATATAAATATTTTCAGAAACTTTCTATTTATCATTGATACAGTGTAAACGCAACAACAACCAAAAAAAAAATTACATTTGTATAACATGGTCCATCTGTATAATTTTACTTGAGGTCAGGATATATTTTTGGAAAGTTTACAATTGGTGGGAATGATTTAATAGCAGATACACCTTACACAAGCTCTTTCATCATAAAACATTTCATTTAAAACACACACAAATATCTTAAATTTAATTATACATGTACTTGTATTACGCCAATCTGATGACCTGAAATTAATCTCGTCTGAATTCTTAAATTTAAGGTATCATATGAATGTATCATATACAAATAGATACATAATTATATCAAGAACTCATTTAGTCACACCTTCAATGATTTTAATGCCACCTAAACAAATTCAAAAAGGGGGGATTCGAAAATGATATCTAATGCTCCTTCAAATTACATCAAAAAGTATTGAATCGCTGTGCTTGTTTAAGGGTTCGCTAATTCAATCAATGTAATAACTTAACTTCCGACGAGAAGCATCAATACAAGTTATAGAACTTGTTTGTTAATCGCCCTTTAATTTTTTTAACTTTAGAAGTTTCTTTTATTCTGATCCCACCTCTGGTATATCAAGGGGTCCGTGTTTGCCCAACTCTCTATTTTGTATTGCTTACATGTATACATGTAAGAGTTATGAGATCAATCACTTCGGTATCTTCGCCTTTCATTCTCTAACCAACATTTTATTTGGGATGATACACTGTACATATCTACTCACGCTGACAATATCTTTAGTCTCAGCCAATGCAATGGTGACAAACGCAGTCAAAGATATTTGCTTGTGAGATCCACCCTAAAAAACAAAATTTAAAAAAGATGTAAAACATATGTATGTCCAAGAGTACCTGCACAAAAAAGGAACTTGAATTTACTCAATTTCAATCTTGTATTAGATGATTTTAATATTAGTAGTAAAAAGACGATCTTTGAAATTCATAACCGCTGTGAGATGCATGTATCGACAGATGATTCCCTCTCACTACTTACTGCACGTGGTCAGATTTATTGAGATTTAGATACATATATGTACATATATTTACATTTTCAAAAAAACTTAACTTTGTTATCTCTATAAATTACAACGATAGTCATTTCCTCATGAATGTGTTGCAGTTGTTAAAATGCGCGAAGGAATCGTGATAAATATATCAGTCTATTTTAGCGGCTGGAAATTCGGACAGAAAAGTATGTCGCCATAAAGCATTACAGTCCTTGGCCTTGTGTATTTTCAAAATGAAATTATTTCTTGACTAATATGTATACGGTGTGACCGTTGGACCGAGCGAAGCATGAAATGGTCGTTGGCGTGTCCAAGTGATAATCGTAATTTCGTTAAGTGCGATAAATTATAATTCGTTTAGAAATATTTCTTATTTATGAAATTCCCCTTGCGCTAAACGCCCAGTAAGAAGGGGGACGTATCAGGATAGCTACAGGATCCGCCTATTCATTTAACGCGGGGAATATACCGCCAGGCGAAGTAAAGCGTGCACTGTGACGTCATATTTAGCCTTTTTTCTCTTTCAAATCAAACAATTATAAACAACATCACACTCCGTTTGCAATTTAAATGACAGTTAAAACTAAACAACAAATTCAAAGTGGTAAAAACGTAAGCGTAAATATATCGTATATTTTTATTTAAACAAACTCATGAAATCGTTCATCTATTTAGTTGTATTACTGTTTTTCTATTTGATGATTGCCTAAATCCTGTAACAATAATAATTATCCAATTCATTTTTAACAAACTAAGTGTTTGAAGTACAAATTGCACGTCAGTCTTGTATTTTTGGCATTCAAAATTAAACTGTAGAAGCAGCTAATGAACAAAACAAAATGGCGGCGCCCATATGGATCGCAATATTTTCAGTGGGCGTATGCATAGATTATCTCTATTCCTTTGCTGATTTTTCTCTTCTTTTTTTTTTTTAACATACGTTTTACCATTAGAGCCTTGCTTCACGAACGGGTCCACGGGGAATGAGTAGGAAGACGGACTCAACCTTGGATATCCTAGGATGTCTTATCCGTTTAATGTTAGATAATATACCTTGTATAAAGGTTTTGTAAAGCTAGTTATGGTGACAGTTGGCGTCCAAGTACCCGCTAATATATATATATATATGAAACAACTTTTTCTTTCTTAGCCACCACATTACAAGAACTGTAAGAAACAAACCTGGAGGGACATGGAGTTGACTCCTTGGTATTCTGTGAAGAATCCGCTTCTGTAGTTCTGACGTTGAATAAGCCACCGTTGTGCTTTTTCCAAAACATCGCTGCTGATGTCAACGTACGCCGTCGCGTGAGCAAATGATTTTAAAACAAAAGCAGTCAACCTAGAACATAGAGGCATATTCTTACATGTAGTGGTTCGTTTAATTTGGTATTCATGCGATGATAATACATCAGACTATTTTACTACATGTTGTCTACTACAATATAACACGGGTATAGCGAATGTCCAGACCCTGTGAAAAACATTTTGCTATACCGGTAACCAACCTTCGTTATATCCATGAAACTTAAAGGTATTCCATATCTGCTCAATATCTCGATATTGTTTTGAACAAAGATGTTAACGGCAACCTTCAACAAACAGGATGACTTCATCTTCTCCATCGTCAATCTTCCAGATTGATGTAACAATATCCATAAGTACCTGCCTATGGTGCTTATCTGTCTCTCAACTGATTCGATACGCGAGAGTATGTGATATGATCAAATTCTAAATCGATGCAAGCTACAGACAAGTAAGTTGATGCTACGGGACTTTCAAAAGTCTCGTTTGTGGTCAGCATTTCACATATCCTAGGATCTTTACAATGCATGATCTTGTTTGGAAATACAACTTATCGTTAGGGCAAATGCTGTCTGACGTGTTTCATACCAATTCTTCGGCCGTTCTTTCCATTCTGATTTTCACTACAGATTATTCCGTTTACCTTGTTAAGATATAGGGCTCACCGCTGGTGTGACCAATCAACCGGGAATTTGTACTCCTCCTAGACATCTGTTCTCATTTCTGGTGTCTCCGGTGGTCCGTGTTTGTCCTACTCTTAATTTTGTATTCTTTATGGTATTTATGAGATTGATCACTGTTTGTTATCTTCACTTTTCATTTTCCTCTCATGAGGAATTATATATTATTTCGTAATTAGCGTGAATTTGTTATATATACAAACGTGTTTTACTGCATATATAACGCAATATGTTACAGTATATTGTTTTAGTAAGAACGATTTGGAGATAGAAACAATTGTCTTAATAGGTCAAAATCATGATCATCCATAGTGCTTATACTATCGCATATTTCAACATAATGTATTCGTGCTGGATATGATATTGTCCTGGTTTTACAGTTTACAATATTGTAATACTACTGTATGGCTAAATTTTATGAGGGCTTATAATATTGATACTCCTCTTGCTGTGAAGCTTTGCGTCTATAAATTTATATTTCTAACAAAGAGAAGGTGAATTAACGTATAGTAAAGAAAATTTCATTATCTATAAATCCAATCACCCGATTAAGATAAGTTATTACATGGTATTCAAATATAATATCGGTCAACAGGGTGTGTCCAGGGGTCCATGTTTGTCCAACTATCTATTTTGTATTGCTTATAGGAGTTATGAGATTGATCACTGTTCGTTACCTTTCATTCTAATGTAATGTCACAGAAAAATACGTTATTACATGATATTCTAATGTAATGTCACAGAAAAATAAAATTTTCAATATTTCATTTGGTTCTGTTAGATGATAGCACATTTTCCACAATTTGAGAAGTCTCCAAACATAATTTGACGTAATGAAAAAATGTTTTTCCATCTACAATAAATCTAAAATACAAACCAAGTACTGCCAGAGTAGTCTTCTGATCCCCAAACACTAAACGATCCGTCAGTATGTTGAAACTTGAGCTCTCTCTGATAACCTGTAGTCCCAGAAAGACTTGTATAAATACTCACTAGATAAAGTTATTTCTTGTCTATACGATTCCTCAGTATTATTTATCCTCATTGTAAAACAAATTTTGTTTCTAGAATTTTCCTAACGGCAGAGACGTCTCCATATGAGTGAAAAATTCTCTCGAGAGACGTTTAGCAAGATACAATCAATCAATCAATCCTAACGGCAGTGATGATAAAGACATGCCCCCCCCCCCCCCCCCCCTCCTGATTCATTATCGATGATATTTCAAACAAACACATTCAAGACCTGTCTTATAATTTTTCTGATTATATACAGAATACTTTTCCCAACATAAGATTAAGACTAGCTTGTGAACAGGTGGATGTTTTGAAATTGAATCTTAATGTTATACCTCAATGACAATAGACAACCTGCTTTTGCTGAGAAGGGAAGGACATTCAGATGGAGAATATTTCTGTAGAATTACCTTTCTCCATGAATGTGAGAGCTCTATCTTTGACCTGATCTGTAAGTTGTCCAGTTTTATGGAGATAGTTGTAAATAGACACATCAGGGGCAAAACCGATCATCGTCTGCTCTCCGCACCCAGTGGGTAATGTCAGAAGTTTGTCCAGACCGGAGACAGATGGACCCATGTAGTCCCCTACAAAGAATTGAACAACATGAGACGAATATAATAACAGCTCGTTATAAAAGATCAATCACAGTTCTATCGTTTCCTTACAATATTATCAAAGTTGGTATGATGTATCTAAATCAATAACAAATCAAAACCTTCCGCAAATGTAAATCAATTCGAATTAGATACTGTCCGTTTGCCAATTATGAGCTGTAGTGTCCCTTTAATTTTACAGAGCTAATGTAGTCGGAAGGAAGGAAATTTCAACGCACAAGACCTGCTTTGTACTCGGGGCACCAGTATACCCGGTAAGATGCACTATCAAGCTATGCTATCTGACTGTTACATTTCATCTTCTTTACTTGTTATTGTGCCTGAAGATAACTACATGTAGGCAGGCATTTGCGATTCTTCAAGAGCAGTTTATGAAACAAAGTGCAACGAAAGGAAGAATATATAACGATCCAGACAGGGATTGCAACCTGCATCCTTGAATCTCCGGTAATTTGTGACACACTTCCTTTTGTGACAATCTGTTATTCTGTTCACGATTATAGAAAGAAAATTCTTACCAATTGCTAAAACCTGCACTCTTTGTGACCCTTGTACCAGTGAACTGGGAAACTCAATAGGAACACTGAAAGATTGTGAGCTTTTGTTGGTCGTGTCAATGATCAAAGGAACATTGTATTCCTTCTGAACTCCTTCTGCCTAAATGTAATAGAGGAATTCCAATTTCAAAAGTATGTTTCCACCTTTTTCAAATAGTTTATGAAAACTAAATTTGCTTTAAATATTAAATAATATCCATGCAAACCTAACGCCACATTTTCCATGACGTTAAGACGGCAGGGTGACTCATACAATTGTAATGGTGGAACTGTATTTTCATATCTAACATTCACTCTTTAATATTACCTCTACTTTCAGTTTCCTTCTCACTGCATCTGCCGCAATGATGGATTGCGCTTTGACGGATATATCGATATCGCCGATGACGTTGGGAATAATCGGGAAAAACACCGATTCTGACTGACCTGAGGGAACCTGTAAATGATGATTTCAATTTTCGTTTAATGCTTATAGAAATATATTTTGAAAGTGTTAATCTTTTTTGTCACTTAATGAATTTTTACTTTCGTTTTCGCGTTTCCGAACCAACGAAACTTATGCATTGACTTTGAAAACAAATCTACTTGCTTGTTATGATCCAATGGGATTTAGGGAAAGTCTAGTCTGATGTCTAATTGAGTTAATTGTAGAGATAGATAGAGAGAAAGAGAGAGCTATCCCAACCAAATCCCTGCGCTCCCATAGATAAAATATCTGCTTTCGTATCCGTTTTTTTTCTCTCTCCATTTTTATCAAGATTGTGACAGGTTGCACAAACCTGATTTTCAACAATCTTGCTATTGCCAAAAAAAGCTATATCCATGTAAAAGGTTAACACTATTCAATATCTGCAGTAGTCTTGATTCATAATTTATATGTTATGCAGTGAAACTTATGTTTGAAGATTGAAAAAAAGATAAATCTTATAACGCGGTGAGATGTGCCTGTGTTACTGGTTAAATGAAATGTAAATAGTATAACAAACACTATATGCATTAAAGACGTTTAGGACATGGATGTATGTGTGCACTTACACACAATCTTGTATTTGTAATCGTGAAAGTTTGTTTTGAATAATCTCTGCGCATTCAATATATATCAGTGCGTGGTTCTAGTTCTGACAAAAAACGTGGATCTGTCCGTCTAGTGAAACTTTAAAGCATATCCTAGTAAGCCCTGATCAACGTTCATGTAAGTTTGTTGAACCACTCGATCGAAGGCAAAGGTATGCACATGTATTACATCTGATTACCTGCACATTTGTTGCCTTCGTGATGGATTCATAATGTGTATATCCCAGGTTGTCAACTACTATGTTTTGAAAGTCCGAGTTCTGATCAAGGGTCACTAATACCTAAAATGTAAAAAAGTAAAGAATAGTGATCAATTTAATACATCCTGTATAAGAATACGAAATTAAAAGTAGGACAAACACGGACCCTTGGACACAACAGGGGTGGGATCAGGTACCTAGGAGAAGTAAGCACCCCCATGTTGACGTCCACACCCGCCCTGAGCCTTACATCTTGATCATTTAAACTGAGTAATCCGTAGTCATGCTTTATATATACATGCATCATGCAGAACAAAATTACCTATTGAACACAATTTCATATAAAGATGCTTACCGTAAGATTTTCCGTCATATAGTTAAAGACGTTTACTTGTAAAACTACCTCCTCGCCATGGATGACAGAAAATGGCAGATTGATGTTGATGAAGAAAGGTCTAAAAACATTCAACTGCAAAGCAATGAAATGCCTATATAAGCAGTAGATTTGCATTTGAACAATGGATTTCTTTCCCTTGCGTAACATCTTTTAAATGCACACACATAGGTCAAACAGGTAGCTCAGTGTTAAATCGTTCGTTTTATAACGGGGAGGTCGTGAGTTCGAGCCCCGCTCGTGTCATTGCTGGGTCAAAAATAAGATGAAAACATACGTAGTGATCGCTCCTTCGCCAAACGTTTAACCCTTGATATTCAAAAGTGAAAATCAAGGGTCTTTGGGATATGACCTTCAAAACGGAGTTCCCGTGTCTCAACTGGCGTTAGCACGTTAACATACCCTGATCACTAAACACAGACCTGCATTTGTAGTGCTTCAGCTACAGCTTGTGACGTCTCATTATCAGTATCTAAAGGGACATGAAATAATCAACCAATCTTTCTTCTTTTATAGCTTATTTATGTCCTCCCCGTTACTAAACGAGCATTCAACCACTAAGCTACCGCGACCGGTAAAGAATAAAGAACTTGCCTCTGAAGCGGAATGTGCCACTCCAATACCTGCACCCTTGTTCATAGAAAAAGCACTAGCTACCCATGACGTTATTGAATCAGGGGCATTAGAAGAAATAGTTGCATTTCCGGAATCCCTAAAATATGATAGACAGAATGTGACGATCAGTTTCCGAGCTCTTCAAATGAAAATTTTATCGTAAAAAATCATGCAAATCATAAATTTTTGTATGTATGTGTAATTTAACGATTGAATGTAGATACTACTTTTGTAAATACATGCTTAAATGTGTACATATAGATAAATGCATGTAACTCACCCAACATGTTGACTTGTCCATAACCAAGTTTCTGGAAATTCCGAGCGGACATGTTTAGCCGTAACCAAAGGATGTACAGGCGATGGTGTTGAAAACAGCGTGTAAACCATTGCAGCAGTCGGTACAGCTTATATATATAAGGTACGATTGGCTCAAATAAACCAGTCTTTAAAACGTTTTCAGTTCTCTCCGATAGAGAGGTAGATATATCCACATCAAACATTATATCACATATGTACTTGTGTTGCAAATAAAAGTCATATTATGTAAATAAGGGGAATAGTAGTGATACATCAACTCCACTTTTACTTTGTTTGCTTCCTGTCGTCTGCTTTTGAATATCGAAAGCGTATTTTAGAGGATTGAAAATTTGGTGAAATATCTGACAGAGTGAGTAGCCTATCTACTGTGTATTGGTTGGTAAGAAATAGCAGTATGGAAACATGGTGCGATTTGCATGTAGAAATCATCTTTTCAGTGATTGCATCTATAAAAACTAGACATCAATTCCTTTCAATTTATATAATATCTACATGGCGAAAATTGAATTAGTAATACTATGTATATAGCTACAATTTAGTATGTTTTGATTATTAAAGATGATTGTAAAAATAATGTTTCCTCTGCTTATCATTTTGCTGGAAAATATTTTTTAGAACCTTATTCACTTTTCCCATTAAAATACATTAAAATATAATTGATTTTTGGATTTTGTAAAGCGCTGTTTTGAAAAATCTACAAAAAATGTATTATTGAGGGTTTGGGCGTTGTTATCTCCCCTTGTTAGAACTCTTCAATATTGTTTGGTGAAAAAAGCGGTAGTACAAACGATGCAAGGAGGTAATCTCAATATTTCATGTTATTTTTCAACTTACGGGAGTTGTTGTGGAACATCGCTGCACTACGAAAGTGAAAATGGTGTGTTAAAGATATATGAGTGTTCTAAAGAAACCACAACTCATTTAAGACACTCAAACAGGTCTGGAAATTTCGGCGACACAGCATTTTTTGTTTACAGTACCAAAGTGGAATATTTACGATAGACAGTTTACTTGTTTAAAACTTAACATCGTGATGAGTTCCATATTTACTGGAGAGTCAACAAAGTAATATGCCAATGTGAAGGCCATTCCAAAATCAGTAAGGCGAAAGCGAGCAGAAGTACACAGCCATCCCCATGCAAAGAATACTGCCAGACTGCATAAAAGACAACTAATTACAGTGGGAACCGGTAAGACATAAAAACAGAATTTTACAGAAAATGCTAATATCATATGAGTTGGATTTTAAATGTAATACGAATTGATAGGCTGCATGTTTATTTACAAATGAAATATGCATTCATGGCATTGTGCAGGTCTCTGATAAATGACTACAGTACTCATGTTATAAAGCCCATATATTTCTCGAAAATAGAAAGGGTTGGGTTTTGTTACAATTGTTAGCAGCAGGGCACACACTGAACAAATATACTGTCACAACCTGACATGTCAACTCTTACATATATTGAAATTTTTGTTAGGGCTACATATTTGATATTCTTACATCACACAACATAGATTTGTTTTGCTTATATCATACATAACTTTTTTCACAACATTTTGAGAAATGTATTTTACCAGTCTACATCTGACAGTCAATAACATTGTTTTAACATCAATAAAGTGTGTTCAATTATTCCATGAGAACTATGGTTTATATTCTATTTTTTTAACACTAAGTTTACTAATGGTATTTCATATTCAAAACAGTGAGGAATTTAATTTTCAACTCTATAAATTAGTATAACTGAGTACAATGAGAAATAAAGAAACACAATCCTTGCAGTTTACTGAAAGGTCATCAATGACGGAGATACACAAGACAAAGTCATGCACATTGTATTTTATAATGCTTAACGTAGTTCCACACTCGTGTGACGTCATAGGATTTTGCAAATGATAGGAACATAAATTTTGTTGGAATCTTTTTCAATAGTTATTGTAAAAAATCTTGCTAGCCATAAAATATTTCAAAAGTCTTAGTTATATTTGAATAGTCAATGATATGTTTCAAAATATTGAATCCAAGGACAATAACTCTGTTCTCATTAAATTATTTATCAAGTCCATAATGCGATAGATTTCCTTTATTTTTGACACACATTTTACCAAGGTGATAAGGAATGATTATCTGTGTCTTTTCATGAAATTACATAAATTTTTTAATCCCGAATGATTTTAAATAGCTCAGTTTTATGGTGCCATACTTCAGTTTTTGATGGGGGTATAAATAATCTGGAAGCTATAGATTTGAAATTATTAAGGAAAGGTATGGATTTTCCCCCATGATTAACTATAACAGATGTAACTCTAATAATATAAACAGAAAAAATGATATGTAAACCATGCTATAAGGAAAGTGCGTCCACATTTGTTTGTTTTTTAACATTTTGGAGAATAACGCTAATTCAATAATTTTGCACATATTATTCTAAAACTTGATGAACATATTGAAAATGACATGTGTTTTAGTTATTGACATGTTTCCCGATAAATAGATGCAATTCAAAAAGCATTTTGTTGTTTTTATATTAAAATAAAAACAAATAACTGTTTCCAATGAATTTCATAAAAATCTACATCGGGGTACATGACTTTAGTGGTGTATGTAATGAAAATTAATATGGAAATCCTTAACTGTTTTGCCTTTTTTCATTACTCTGAATGTTAATTTATTGATTCCAAACAAAAAAAATGCTACCTAAACCCCAAAAATCCAGGACTAAGGACCCACCTTAACAAGTGATGTATATTGAAAACTATGTACTACATGTAGCATTTCACACATACAATAATTTACGTCTGTCAGCGAGTTAGGATAGATGATTTTGATTGCATTCATTATGTGACATCATATTATTCGTAATCAATTTACACATAACAGAATATGAATAGGCTATAATTTTTATGAATGATTATTTATGATATCAACTGTAATTTCTGGTATCTTTATTGTGAAAGTCGAACATTTGCTGAATTTGTTGTATAACTTAAAAATGTAATGTATGTTTGACGTCATTTGTGAATGTCATATGATAATATGTAGTGATTGGTATATATCATTATCAAGGTTCTTTATACTACTGGTACCCCTTTTACAGGTAAAACATTTTCCCCTTCGATTGTAGAAAGCTCCTAGATGGGAGAAACTTCCTACATAATATTGTTAATTTGTGAACTCTACCCCCTACCCCGGGCAATTGAAGATCACACATGCAGTATTATCTCATTTTTTCTCCATTTAGGTTTCACTTTCTGGGGTTTTATATCTAGAATTATTCAAAAATAGTATTGTGTTATATAATCTTTGTCCTCTCTTTTGCAGATTATGTGTAACAGGATTTCTCTCAGGAAAGTACTACATGTACCACCCAACCTACCCTTTCAACTGAGTTAACTCAAGGATCATATTCTGATTGGGAACTTGAAAATGGGAGTGACTGTGTTTTTGATTATTTGACCTGTTTTAAAACTGGTTGTGGCATAATGTCTACCATTTATGTTTTACATATGTAATTTTGACTTGTCAATATTTAAGGTCATTGTCAGTTATAGCTTTGAAATCTGTTGTAAAATTACAAATATAATTGTAGTCAATGAATTTATGTGAATTGAACAATTTTGAAGAATTAAATTATCTAATGTATCACTTGATTTTTAAACTTTAAGCCAAACTTACTAATTGTATCAGTAATATTAAATGTATTATTTTAAACGTACTATTTGAAACATCTATTACCCAGCTTGTAATTAAAAAAATGGCTGTTAATGTGAAGTACAGTCATTGTACAAAATTGACAATTTTTAAGACTTGTCTGCCCTTTGTATTATATTGTCTTGTATGTTTAATACTGACTAATGTTACTTTTTGAAGACCATTGTCATTTGTAACTATGAAATTCATTGAATGAAGTATGAATTTAATTTTAGTCCAATAACCTAAATGTATAGGTACATTAATTTAACCTTTTATGTAGATGTTATTGAAGAAAAGGGCATTATTTAAACCCTTAATATCTCATTTGATTTTTAGATGCCAAGCTCAATAATATGCTTTAATGATGTTTAGTAGTCCATTTTGACAGTAGTGTGAAAATGCATTATTTCCTAGCCTGCTCTTGAAAGATTTAACCCTTCTAATATGTACCTTTTCTTCATTTCTGAAAGATTGGCATATTGCCAATTTTTAAGAGTTGTCTACCCTTTGATGTGTTGTATGTTTGATTATGACTTATGCCATTTTGGAAGGCTATTGTCATTTTGGAAGGCTATTGTCAGTTATAACTATGAAATTCATTGCATGATGTATAATTTTAAATTTGAGTTTAATAGCATAAATGTACACATAACATTTTGTGAATACTTAAAAAAAAAAAGGCATTATCTAACCCCTAGTATCTCACTTGATTTTTAAAAGCCAAGCTCAATAATATGCTTTAATGATGTTTAGTAGTCTATTTTGACATAACTGTAAAAAAAATTATTTCCTAACCTCCTCTTGAAAGATTTGACCCTTCAAATATCTACTTTTTCTTCATTTCTGAGAAATTGGTAATATGGCAATTTTTAAGAGTTTTCTGCCCTTTGATATGTTTGCATGTTTGATTATGACGTATATCAATTTTGGAAGACTATTGTCTGCTGTTGTTATGCAATTCATTCCATGATGTTTAAATTTAATTTTGGCTGAAAAATATAGATACATGTATACACATAACTGTTTCTAGATTTTTTTTAAAAAACAGGCATTATCTAAACCCTAATATCTCATATGATTTTTAAATGCCAAGCTCAATAATATGATTTAATGATGTTTAGTAGTCTATTTTGACAGTAGTATAAGAATGAATTATTTCCGAGCCTGCTCTTGGAAGATCTGACCCTTCCAATTTGTACGTTTTCTTCATTTCTGAAAAGTTGGCAATATGCCAATTTTTAGGAGTTGTCTGTCCTTTGATGTGTTTCATGTTTGATTATGCCGTTTTTGGAAGAGGAGTATCTGTTGGAACTTTGAAATACTTTTGAAAAAAATAAATTTAATTTTTTAGTGAAATAAATTACATTTGATTTTTACCCTTTTTCTGGATTTTTATATATAATATTGATGAATATGTGCAAAATACAGATGGCGCTGCGTATGGCGGCCATGTTGAAAATAGCAATTTTTGGGGAGTATTTTTCAATTACTTTGTTGGATGTCTACCTACACACCAAATTTCATCAAGATGTGGTAACCTACGATTTGGACAGTAGTGCATGATTTTTTGCTAAACAGACTCTTAAGGATTGAAAGTCATTTTTATCATTTTATACTATGAAAGGTGAAGATAACGAACAGTGATCAATCTCATAACTCATATAAGCAATACAAAATATAGAGTTTGGCATACACGAACCCTGGATATACCAGAGGTGGGATCAGGTGACATAAAGTAAGTAGGGACAGTTTACGCATTATAAACAGTGAAGCGGAGCGGGAAAATATAAAATAGCGCAATCTGTCCCAACGTACTTTGATAACATATGAAATGAGTAAAAAGTAGTTTTATTCCTTATATAATTTACATTGTAATTTAATAAATCGCGTTTGATATTATTTGATGAATAAATCTAAAGAAAACATGAATTTTATATGATGCGGACCAATATAACCGTAGCAACAAAATGGAAACTGAACAGCCATACGTATTGTAACGTCATTTCTAGAACGTCATTTAGAGGGACTTAACGGCAAATTTGTTTATACGATATAAAGAATGCATTTTCTCACCAGAATGCGCGTTACGCAAGCTTCACTTACACCTCTGTTAACGCTTGGAATCATGTGACAATATAATCACATGATGTAAACAGTCATTCTCGTTTTCTTTCCCTTTAAAAGTTCTGGCAACAAGTGATACATCGGGTTCCTTTATAGCCCACTGACACTTTATTAAGTACATTTTTACCATTTAGCTGTTTTCCCTTATTTTACAAGTTTTATCGTATTTTTAAAGCCTGTCTTACTTTTGATTCCATGTTTACATTAAATCTCCACCACTTGAATGTCCTACATTCATACGCATATTACGAAGTAGTTTCAAATTTAGGATCAGAAAACAGATTTTAAACAATTCACAGTAAGCATCAATTTAATTGCACCAAAGACAATTCATGATATGACGAAATATGTACTCCAAACAATAAATGTTGGATATTAGAAACTTTTACAATATTTCTATAGAAAGCCGTTGACATAAGCATAGTGCAAGTAGCGCACGGAACTATGGGTAAAGAATGATAAAGAATGTCGATAAATTCAAATGAACCAATCAAAATATCTATTACGTGTAAAATTATTAGGGTGGTTACACATAAAAATCTTATGTTAGATTCAGGAATTCGTTGAGTTGATTATGCGACTACCTGCACGACACGTGTTACATCTTAAACGTACATGTATGCAACTGCATGTAACAATAGTGTCGGCGCTTTGAAAATATACTCGGTGAGTGTGGCAAAGATTGTTTACAATTTGAAACAATAAAGAGGAATGGGCGTTATTCAAATCAGAAATAAAATAGAAAGAGATACATACCATTTGCTGGAAATGCGGCTGTAAAATAGCAAAAGTATTCAATATTAGTACTATGTCATTCCCAGCTCTCCATTGTTCCTTGATTCACTTAACAGGAATTCACATAAAAACAATGCCTGTGTAGACTACGAAATCGTCAGTATACAACTAATGTATAGTGATGTGTTTTTGTATGATTTTTATATAGAAAATACTTTAATTAGCTCAGTAGCTATATTACATTGAAAAGAAAAATATATGGATATAGTTTGTATCAGCTATGTATTCACAGCAATCAAGATCACTTGTAGAGCAACAGTAATCTAAAGGCAATAAGAGCTGTTACCGACGACAATTTGTAGGCAGATTTATGAAATTCATTCTGCTATGCTATTTAGAAAGAGGTTATCTGATGGATACACTATTTTACTCTTCAACCAATTCGCGGACATTTGCCAAGTACAACCCTGTGATGTCCATTCAAACTTTGAAATTGCTCATTACCTTTCAGCGAGTGTTACGAAAATAGCCGATCGTTAACAAAGATGCTGCAAACAAATTGCTATTGAAGATGGAATCAGCGGTAATAGTTCGTTTTTAGATCTTATGCCTGCACAACATCTTTACAGTTATAATTACAGGACGAATCCATATTGTAAATTGTATATTGAAGTACCTTTAACTTTGCTTCCCTTTTCCGTCTTTTCTGTGTCGAATCATTTATACGATGTTCTGTCCATTATATTATGTTACTTGGAGTGCAATTTTATCATTTCTTTTGAACCAAGGGGATAGGGTTTTGATATTTAACATGTAGATATCTCATGAAGAGACCTTCCTTTTTGTACCAAGACGTTTGACCTAGTGACCTTTACTGTGGACTTTTACCTACTTTTTGAAAACTTTAACTTGGGGGATATACTTTGAACCAAGGGAGATAGGGTTTTAATATTTTACATGTAGATGTCTCATAGCGAGACCTTTCTTTTTGTACCAAGATTTTTGACCTCCTGACCTTTACTATGGAATTTCACATACTTTTTCAAATCTTTAACCTGGGGGATATCTTTTGAACCAAAGGGGATAGAGTTTTGATATTTCACATATAGATATCTAATGAAGAAACTTTTGCTTCTTGGACTTTGACTTACTTTTCAAAAACTTTAACCTAGGTTATATTTTTAAAGCAAGAGAATAGGGCTTTGATGTTTCAAATATAGATGTCTCATTATAAGTCATTTCTTTTGTTACCATAACTATTGACCTTGGACTTTCATCTACTTTTCAGAAACATTGACCTTGGCTATATCTTTTGAACCAAGGTGATAGAAATTCAATATTTCATATTTAAATGACTCATGATAAGGCCTTTGATATGGTATCAAAACTTTTGACCTAGTAACTTAGGACTTTGACCTATTTTTCAACACCTTTCCCTTTTGAACTAAAGGGATAGGTTAAGTAGAGCCATGCTTCCCAGCGAGCTCTGTTTTCTTCTGACAACTCTTGTTTAATGACTGATAGAAGGGTAATAGTCTTTTAAAGAAATAATTAGTCTTTCTAGATACATGTTTTTCTGAGGAATCTAGACATAGTGGGATCAAGTACAGAGGGTTTCACTATGTGGCGATAGAAAAAAGTACATGTAGCAAGTATAGGACACTAATATTGAAGGGGAAATTGTGGATATATTAAATCTTTTATATGACTCCTCCATAAATTAGCATGTAGCGTTGTAGTACCATATATGGAATGGTTCGATTAAATGGTTCGATTGATTGATTATATATTGTTTAACGTCCCTCTCGAGAATGTTTCACTCATATGGAGACGTTACCATTGCCGGTGTTAAATGGTTTGCGATGAAAAGTAATGATGCAAACATATACAGAGCAGTTTATCATATTCATAATTTTTACAGTTATGTACATATATGGTGTGTATATTCGCGAGTAAGAAAGACTAAGGGACTCAAAGACTGCACTGGCCAGTTACATGAAAGGTGAAGATAACGAAGAGTGATCAATCTAATAATATGTGCATAAAACATCTAAATAGGTGAAGATGTGACCAAACTGAAAAGGTACAATGCAAAAGTGATGTCAATGCAAAAAATTGAATTCATGCGATACTTCATGAGAGTATTACTCATAGATGATTTGAAAGAAGAAATTGTACCGATTATCAGATTAGGATTAGGGATTCATTGAGTTGATCATGTGACCAACTGCACACCACGCATTGCATGTTATCAAACGTACATATACGCAACTGCATTTAACTATAGTGAAGGTGCTTTGTAAATGTACTTAATAAGTATATCAAATGTTCTTTAAAGTAACGATAAAAAATTAAAGTCTAAAACAATAAAGAGAAATGAACGCTGTTGAAATCAGGAATATATATACATGTAGGAAGCGATACTTACCATATGTTCCTGCAGCTGTAAAACAACGAAAATATATCAGTAATATGCTATTTTCCTGTTTCCATTTTTCTTAATTCAGTTAGTAGGGATTCACATAACACTCAAGTGTAGACTACGAAATCGTCAATATACAACTAACCTATAGTGATGTATTATTGTATGATTGTTATATAGAAAATACTTTAATTAGCTCAGTAGCTTTATTACATTGAAAAGAAAAAATATATGGATATACATATAGTTTGTATCAGCAATATATTCACAGCAATCAAGATCACTTGTAGAGCAATAGTAATCTAAAGGCAATAAGAGCTGTAACTGATGGCAATTTGTAGGCAGATTTATGAAATTCATTCTGCTATGCTATTTAGAAAGAGGCTATCTGATGGATACAATATTTTACTCTTCAACCAATTCGCAGACATTTGCCAAGTAAAACCTTGTGATGTCCATTGAAAATTTGAAATTGTTCATTAACTTTCAGCGAGTGTTACGAAAATAGCCGATCGTTAACGAAGATGCTGCAAACAAATTGCTATTGAAGATGGCAGTAGCGGTAATAGTTCGTTTTTAGATCTCATGCCTTCACAACATCTTTACAGTTATAGTTACAGGACGAATCCATATTGTAAATTGTATATTGAAGTAGCTTTAACTTTGCTTCCCTTTTCCGTCTTTTCTGTGTCGAATCATTTATACGATGTTCTGTCTCGCAAAAGAAACCATTATATTATGTTACTTGCAGTGCAATTTTATCATTTCTTTTAAACCAAGGGGTATATGGTTTTGATATTTCACATGAAGATATCTCATGAAGAGACCTTTCTTTTTGTACCACGACGTTTGACCTAGGGACCTTTACTTTGGACTTTGACCTACTTTTTCGAAACTTAAACTTGGGGGATATACTTTGAACTAAGGGGGATAGGGTTTTAATAATTCACCTGTAGATACCTAATGAAGAGACCTTTGTTTCTTGGACTTTGACTTACTTTTCAAAAACTTTAACCTAGGTTATATTTTTAAAGCAAGAGAATAAGGCTTTGATGTTTCAAATATAGATGTCTCATTAGAAGACATTTCTTTTGTTAACATAACTATTGACCTTGGAAATTCATCTACTTTTCAAAAACATTGACCATGGCTATATCTTTTGAACCAAGGTGATATGGATTTGATATTGTATATTTAGATGACTCATGCCAAGGACTTTGATATGGTATCAAAACTTTTGACCTAGTAGCGTAGGACTCTGACCTATATATCAAAACCTTTCCCTTTTGAACTAAAGGGATATGTTAAATAGAGTTATGCTTTCCGGCGAGCTATGTTTTCTTCTGACAACTCTTGTTTAATGACTGATAGAAGGGTAATAGTCTTTTAAAGAAATAATTAGTCTTTCTAGATACATGTTTTTCTGAGGAATCTAGACATAGTGGGATCAAGTACAGAGGGTTTCACTATGTGGCGATAGAAAAAAGTACATGTAGCAAGTATAGGACACTAATATTGAAGGGGAAATTGTGGATATATTAAATCTTTTATATGACTCCTCCATAAATTAGCATGTAGCGTTGTAATACAATATATGGAATGGTTCGATTAAATGGTTCGATTGATTGATTATATCTTGTTTAACGTCCCTCTCGAGAATGTTTCAATCATATGGAGACGTTACCATTGTTGGTGTTAAAGTAATTCCCCAGACCAAGTCAAATAACGTTAGAAACGTTATTCACGAGTCAGGAATGTTATCACACATTCAACGAACCCGATGGCATTTTGGTGAATTTTATAGACCGTATTAGGACTGATTGTTTGAAAGCAAACAACAAAAATTTAGAATTAAAAAAACAACAACATACGAATCGCAATAATACAAACAAGCCGGTTTTATATAAGATAACGCTCGGGAGAGAAAATGCTTATAGTTATACCCTATACATCGCGATGTCGTAAACTCTCCATACACATTGCGTTATGACACATAGTCGTTCAATAATTCCCGTGAGATTTCTGCAAATATTACAGATTATGATGTTAAATCGTGTTGCCAACTTTCAATGTATCTATTGTAGGCCATTTCTTTTGTGTGATTTCTGATCATCAATGATGGGTAGAAATATCGAATCTCCTTCACAAAATGCTAATTTTTGTGTGCTACATGTACTGACAGTCACATATTTTTGTTTTGTTTTCCCTATAATTTATCTAAACCTGAAAGAATACGATCGATGTTGTCATGATCTAAATAAAATATATGCATAATCTAAAGCTATACTGACATTGTAATCCCCCCCCTCCTTGCAAATTTTTTAAAATATTTATTTACCCGACAAAAATCACTTTCGAGGCCCACCGAATCCATAATAAACGTGCATATACATGTACATGTACAATGTATGTGCATATCTCTGTTATGTCTAATGATTTCAGGGTGTTCAATTTAGATCATACGCTGACAGATTTGTTACATATTAGGCCCTATTTCTAGGCCTAGGTGTCGTACGTTTGTGTTCTTGTACGTACAGTATGGATCATGGGTGTTCTGGCCAGACATGACCCTTACTGATGTTTTGATTAAAACGACTCGGAATGTACGCGGTAGTTACATGTTGTTAACACTAACATCACATGGCTGTATCGTATTGTTAAAAACTAGCAGGAACTAAAAATTACCAAGTGGGTGAGGAATGCAGAATTTGGGTGTTTTAAAATATTCGAATTTCCCAAAATTTAACTTGAGCATAGGTTAGCATTTTCTGAATGTGCGTTAAAAATGTAAAAATCATTCTGATCTACATCACTTTGTTCCAACTAGATCTGGCGACATAATTTAATTTTTTCATCTATTGTGACGTCATGTCAGTGTTCATGTGACGTAAGCTATGGATTTAGTAAGCTCCATAGTAAAGTTAGGATTTTTCTAACTTCAAGCCCGATCCCTAAAGCTTACGGCAATCAATGAAAGTGGTTTTTAGCTATTTGAAGCTTTAATGTTTTAAACTGTTTTTCAAAAACCACCCTGTAATATTTCTTGAAATGGTAATTTAGTAATGTAAATGATGAATGAAACATGTTTGCAGAGATAGGAATTTTAGACACCATTTTCCAATATCCGTTTTTACAAGGTTTTTAACCTAGAGGGGGTCATTGGGCTCTCAAATTATCCGATACCCTATCTACTTCTTATGTCAAATGATTGCTGGAGTGTAAAGGTAACATATTGAAATCTTTAAAACATCTGAAGGTTTTCTAAAACACAATTTCCCGGATAGAGTAGGCTATGATTAGTCAAAATTTGACTACTATACGTGCATTTTCATCACCTTGAAACCAAGAACATGGTTCGGTAAATGAAACATTATTGAAAACTGTCAAATGCAATACATTTTCTTCAATTCATATGAAAGAAACATATTTCTATCGTTTAAATAAAGACAGTGCCTTAAAATGTATGTATATTAACACTGCTTGTTTTAAAGTCATATGTTCTATTTTTAGAAGTGGTTGTACTCTGGGAAAGGCCGCTAAACATCTTTTTCTTCGGGAATTTGGTCAATATACATCCTCAACAAAATACATGCAAATTTTGATAGAAATATGTAGGGTTTTCAATACTAAGATGTGGTATGGGAAATTACCTTAAATGGTTTGCGATGAAAAGTACTGATACAAACATATACAGAGCAGTTCATCATATTCATCATTTTTTACAGTTATGTACATATATGGTGTGTATATTCGTGAGTAAGAAAGACTAAGGGACTCGAAGACTGCACTGGCCAGTTACATGAAAGTTGAAGATAACGAAGAGTGATCAATCTGATAATATGTGCATAAAACATTTAAATAGGTCAAGGTGTGACCAAACTGAAATGTACAATGCAAAAGTGATGTCAATGCAAAAAAAAAAAAACACTGATTAATTGAATTCATATGATACTTCATGAGAGTATTACTCACAGACGATTTTAAAAAAAGAAAACGTAACGACTATCAGATTAGGATTAAGGTTTTAGGATTAGGGATTCATTGAGTTGATCATGTGACCAACCGCTCACCACGCATTACATGTTATCAAACGTACATATACGCAACTGCATTCAACAATAGTGAAGGTGCTTTGTAAATGTACTTAATAAGTATATCAAATGTTCTTTAAAGTAACGATAAAAACTTAAAGTCTAAAACAGTAAAGAGAAATGAACGCTGTTGAAATCAGGAATATATATACATGTCGGAAGCGATACGTACGATATGGTGTTACTGCTGGAGCTGTACAATAAAAGAAAAATATATTAGTAATGTGCTATTTTCCTGTTTCCATTTTTCTTAATTCAGTTAGTAGGGATTCACATAACACTCAAGCGTAGACTACGAAATCGTCAATATACAACTAACCTATAGTGATGTATTATTGTATGATTTTTATATAGAAAATACTTTATTTAGCTCAGTAACTATATTACATTGAAAAGAAAAAAATATATGGATATACATGTAGTTTGTATCAGCTATGTATTCACAGCAATCAAGATCACTTGTAAACCAATAGTGATATAAAAGCAATAAGAGCTGCAACCGACGACAATTTGTATGCAGATTTATGCAATTCCTTCTGCTATGTTATTTAGAAAGAGGCTATCTGGTGGATACAATATTTTGCTCCTCAACCAATTCGCGGACATTTCCCAAGTACAACTCTGTGGTGGCCATTTCAAATTTGAAATTCCTCATTACCTTTCAGCGAGTGCTATGAAAATAGCCGATCGTTAAGGAAGATGCTGCAAACAAATTGCTATTGAAGATGGAAGCAGCTGTAATAGTTCGTTTTTAGATCTTATGCCTGCACACCATCTTTACAGTTATAGTTACAGGACGAATCCATATTCTAAATTGTATACTGAAGTAGCTTTAACTTTGCTTCCTTTTCCCGTTTTTCTCTGTCGAATCATTTATACGATGTTTTGTCTCGCAAAAGAAACCATTATATTATGTTACTTGGAGTGCAATTTCATCATTTCTTTTGAACCAAGGGGGATAGGGTTTTGATATTTCACATGAAGATATGTCATGAAGAGACCTTTCTTTCTGTACCAAGACGTTTGACCTAGGGACCTTTACTGTGGACTTTTACCCACTTTTTGAAAACTTTAATTTGGGGGATATACTTTGAACCAAGCGGGATAGGGTTTTCATATTTCACTTGAAGATATCTCATGAAGAGACCCTTCCTTTTGTACCACGACGTTTGACCTAGGGATCTTTACTGTGGACTAGGACCTAGTTTTTGAAAACTTTAACCTCTGGGATATCTTTTGAACCAAGGGTGATATGGTTTTGATATTTCACATATAGATACCTAATGAAGAAACCTTTGTTTCTTGGCCTTCGACTTACTTTTCAAAAACTTTAACCTTGGATATATTTTTAAAGCAAGAGAATAGGGCTTTGATGTTCCAAATATAGATGTCTCATTATAAGTAATTTCTTTTGTTACCATAACTATTGACCTTGCACTTTCAACTACTTTCAAAAACATTGACATTGGCTATATCTTTTGAACCAAGGTGATGTGGATTTTGATATTTTATATTTAGATGACTCATGACAAGGCCTTTGAAATGGTATCAAAACTTTTGACCTGGTAACGTAGGACTTTAACCTATTTTTCAAAACCTTTCCCTTTTCAACTAAAGGTATAGGTTAAGTAGAGCCATGCTTCCCAGCGAGCTCTGTTTTCTTCTGACAACTCTTGTTTAATGACTGATAGAAGGGTAATAGTCTTTTAAAGAAATAATTAGTCTTTCTAGATACATGTTTTTCTGAGGAATCTAGACATAGTGGGATCAAGTACAGAGGGTTTCACTATGTGGCGATAGAAAAAAGTACATGTAGCAAGTATAGGACACTAATATTGAAGGGGAAATTGTGGATATATTAAATCTTTTATATGACTCCTCCATAAATTAGCATGTAGCGTTGTAATACAATATATGGAATCGTTTGATTAAATGGTTCGCTTGATTGATTATATATTGTTTAACGTCCCTCTCGAGAATGTTTCACTCATATGGAGACGTTACCATTGCCGGTGTTAAATGGTTTGCGATGAAATGTAGTGATACAAAAATATACAGAGCAGTTTATCATATTCATCATTTTAACAGTTATGTACATATATGGTGTGTATATTCGCGAGTAAGAAAGACTAAGGGACCCGAAGACTGCACTGGCCAGTTACATGAAAATTGAAGATAACAAAGAGTGACCAATCTCATAATATGTGCATAAAATATTTAAATAAGTCAACGTGTGGCCACACTGAAATTTACAATGGAAAAATGATATCAAGGCAAAAAGAAAAACCTGATTTATTGAATTCTTGCGACACTTCATGACAGTATTACTCATAGACGATTTGAAAGAAGAAATTGTACGGAGTATCAGATTAGGATTAAGGTTTTAGAATTAGGGATTCATTGAGTTGATCATGTGACCAACTGCACACCACGCATTACGTGTTATCAAACGTACATATATGCAACTGCATTTAACTATATTGAAGGTGCTTTGTAAATGTACTTAATAAGTATATCAAAATGTTGTTTAAAGTAACGAGAAGAATTTAAAGTCTAAGACAGTAAAGAGAAATGAACGCTGTTGAAATCAGGAATATATATACATGTAGAAGCGATACTTACGATATGTTGCTCCAGCTGTAAAATCACAAAAATATATTAGAAATGTGATATTTTCCTGTTTCCATTGTTTCTTAATTCAGTTAGTAGGGATTCACATAACACTCAAGTGTAGGCTACGGAATCGTCAATATACAACTAACCTATAGTGATGTATTATTGTATGATTGTTATATAGAAAATACTTTAATTAGCTCAGTAGCTTTATTACATTGAAAAGAAAAAATATATGGATATACATATAGTTTGTATCAGCAATATATTCACAGCAATCAAGATCACTTGTAGAGCAATAGTAATCTAAAGGCAATAAGAGCTGTAACTGATGGCAATTTGTAGGCAGATTTATGAAATTCATTCTGCTATGCTATTTAGAAAGAGGCTATCTGATGGATACAATATTTTACTCTTCAACCAATTCGCGGACATTTGCCAGGTACAACCCTGTGGTGACCATTTAAAATTTGAAATTGCTACATTACCTTTCAGCGAGTGTTACGAAAATAGCCGATCATTAAGGAAGATGCTGCAAACAAATTGCTATTGAAGATGGAAGTAGCGGTAATGGTTGGTTTTTAGATCCTATGCCTGCACAACATCTTTACAGTTACAGTTACAGAACGAATCTATATTGTAAATTGTACACTGAAGTAGCTTCAACTTTGCTCCCCTTTTCCGTCTTTTCTGTTCGAATCATTTATACGATGTTATTTCTCGCAAAAGAAACCATTATATTATGTTACTTGGAGTGCAATTTTATCATTTCTTTTGAACCAAAGGGGATATGGTTTTGATATTTCACATGAAGATATTTCATGAAAAGACCTTTCTTTTTGTACCAAGACGTTTGACCTAGGGACCTTTACTGTGGACTTTGACCTACTTTTTTAAAACTTTCACTTGGGGGATATACGTTGAACAAAGGAGGATAGGGTTTTGATATTTTACAAGAAGATATCTCATGAAGAGACCTTTCCTTTTGTACCAAGACTTTTGACTTAGGGATTATTGCTGTGGACTTTGACCTAGTTTTTGAAAACTTTAACCTGTGGGATATATTTTGAACAAAGGGTGATAGGGTTTTGATATTTCACATATAGATACCTAATGAAGAAACCTTTGTTTCTTGGACTTTGACTTACTTTTCAAAAACTTTAACTTTGGTCATCTTTTTAAAGCAAGAGAATAGGGCTTTGATGTTTCAAATATAGATGTCTCATTAGAAGACATTTCTTTTGTTACCATAACTATAGACCTTGGACATTCACCTACTTTCAAAAACATTGACCTTGCCAATATCTTTTGAACCAAGGTGACATGGATTTGATATTTTATATTTAGATGCGACATTACAAGGCCTTTGAAATGGTATCAAAACTTTTGACCTGGTAACGCAGGACTCTGACATATATTTCAAAACCTTTCCCTTTTGAACTAAAGGTATAGGTTAAGTAGAGCCATGCTTCCCGGCGAGCTATGTTTTCTTCTGACAACTCTTGTTTAATGACTGATAGAAGGGTAATATTCTTTTAAAGAAATAATTAGTCTTTCTAGATACATGTTTTTCTGAGGAATCTAGATTTAGTGAGATCAAGTACAGAGGGTTTCACTATGTGGCGATAGAAAACAGTACATGTAGCAAGTATAGAACATTAAGATTGAAGAGGAAATTGTGAATATATATTAAATCTTTTTATATGATCCCTCCATAAATTACCATGTGGTGTTGTAGTACAATATATAGAATGTTTCGATCAAATGGTTCGCTTGATTGATTATATATTGTTTAACGTCCCTCTCGAGAATGTTTCACTCATATGGAGACGTTACCATTGCTAGCGTTAAATGGTTTGCGATGAAAAGTAATGATGCAAAAATATACAGAGTATTTTATCATATTCATAATTTTTACAGTTATGTACATATATGGTGTGTATATTCGCGAGTAAGAAAGACTAAGGGACTCGAAGACTGTACTGGCCAGTTACATGAAAGTTGAAGATAACGAAGAGTGATTAATTTCATAATATGTGCATCAAACATTTAAATAGGTCAATGTGTGACCAATCTGAAATCTACAATAGAAAAGTGATGTCAAGGGCAAAGAAAAACCTGATTTATTGAATTCATGCGATACTTCATGACAGTATTACTCATAGACGATTTAAAAGAAGAAATCCTACCGACTATCAGATTAGGATTAAGGTTTTAGGATTAAGGATTCATTGAGTTGATCATGTGACCAACTGCACACCACGCATTACATGTTATCAAACGTACATATACGCAACTGCATTTAACTATAGTGAAGGTGCTTTGTAAATGTACCTAATAAGTATATCAAAATGTTGTTTAAAGTAACTATAAACAGTTAAAGTCTAAAACAGTAAAGAGAAATGAACGCTGTTGAACTCAGGAATATATATACATGTAGGAAGCGATACTTACCATATGATCCTGCAACTGTAAAATCACAAAAATATATTAGTAATGTGATATTTTCCTGTTTCCATTTTTCTTAATTCAGTTAGTAGGGATTCACATAACACTCAAGTGTAGACTACGAAATCGTCAATATACAACTAACCTATAGTGATGTATTATTGTATGATTGTTATATAGAAAATACTTTAATTAGCTCAGTAGGTATATTACATTGAAAAGAAAAAAATATATGGATATACATATAGTTTGTATCAGCAATATATTCACAGCAATCAAGATCACTTGTAGAGCAATAGTAATCTAAAGGCAATAAGAGCTGTAACTGATGGCAATTTGTAGGCAGATTTATGAAATTCATTCTGCTATGCTATTTAGAAAGAGGCTATCTGATGGATACAATATTTTACTCTTCAACCAATTCGCGGACATTTGCCAGGTACAACCCTGTGGTGACCATTTAAAATTTGAAATTGCTCATTACCTTTCAGCGAGTGTTACGAATATAGCCGATCGTTAACGAAGATGCTGCAAACAAATTGCTATTGAAGATGGAAGTATCGGTAATAGTTCGTTTTTAGATCTTATGCCTGCACACCATCTTTACAGTTATAGTTACAGGACGAATCCATATTGTAAATTGTATATTGAAGTAGCTTTAACTTTGCTTCCTTTTTCCGTTTTTCTCTGTCGAATCATTTATACGATGTTTTGTCTCGCAAAAGAAACCATTATATTATGTTACTTGGAGTGCAATTTTATCATTTCTTTTGAACCAAGGGGGATAGAGTTATAATTTCACATGTAGATATCTCATGAAGAGACCTTTCTTTTTGTACCACGACGTTTGACCTAGGGACCTTTACTGTGGACTTTGACCTACTTTTTGGAAACTTTAACTTGGGGGATATACTTTGAACCAAGGAGGATAGGGTTTTGATAATTCACATGTAGATACCTAATGAAGAAACCTTTGTTTCTTGGACTTTGACTTACTTTTCAAAAACTTTAACCTAGGTTATATTTTTAAAGCAAGAGAATAGGGCTTTGATGTTTCAAATATTGATGTCTCATTAGAAGACATTTCTTTTGTTACCATAACTATTGACCTTGGACATTCACCTACTTTTCAAAAACATTGGCCTTGGCTATATCTTTTGAACCAATGTGATAGGGATTTGTTATTTCATATTTAGATGCCTCATGACAAGGCCTTTGATATGGTATCAAAACTTTTGACCTAGTAACTTAGGACTTTGACCTATTTTTCAAAACCGTTTCCCTTTTGGACTAAAGTGATAGGTTAAGAAGAGTCATGCTTCCCGGCGAGATATGTTTTCACACGTGCTTTATGATGTTAAACGTAGATATACGCAACTGCATGTAACAATAGTGTTGACGCTTTGAAAATATATTAGGTAAGTGTGGCAAAGATTGTTTAAAGTAGAAAATAAAAAGTTTACATTTTGAAACAATAAAGAGAAACGGGCGTTATTCCAATCAGAAATAGAATAGGAAGAGATACATACCAGGTGTTAGAAACGGACCTGTAAAATAAGCCAAAGTATTCAATATTAGTAATATATAAAATGCAATGTGTGTATCTTGTATGCTCTTCTTAAATTTACGTCAAATGACGTGCCAGTGTGGCGGGAATTCCATCGTCATTGAAAGGAAGTGTTTTACTGTGATCACACGCTGCTAGGAGATTGGTTTTGCGGCTTGTGTATTCAATCCTGGGCAGGGGTGGAAGTGGGTATACATATAGTAGTGAATTTCTCTGCTTTATATTAAAATATCACTTAGCCCAGGACTGTTTATCTAAGAGTTCGTTGCAATATTTGTGCAGTTGTTTCGTATATTGATATAACTAATCATGGCCGTTTTGCTGTTCACATGACAGTTTTTAAAAATATTTTTCACAAATTCGGATGTAAAACTTTTGTCTCCTATTGTGGACCCAACCTACATCCAAGGTTCTTGATTTGAACCTACATGAATCTGCACAATAAGGAGATGTGTACCTATCAATATCATTATCTATAACATTGTTCTTGAGAAGGATATTCTAAAAGTTATATATATAACTTATATATAGATAGATAGATAGATAGATATCGTAAAACTCTGACCACTATTATGCACCGACCTTATTCCGGGGGACGTGGTTAAACAAACTTACATCTACCTTATGCCAGAAGGCTTTAAGTTTTTAACTTTTTTAACCCCATAGTTTTTGAAAAGATTTTGAAATGCCTCCATTCTATCTCCAATTTGATGGAAACATGATCCTTCATTTCCATTATCCAAGAATGATTTGTACTAAGTTTGATTAACATTGGACGTGTGGTTCTTGAGGTGAAGCTTTAAAAATGTCACATATATGAGTTGATGATGTGACTACCTGCACAACACCGTTTACATGATGTTAAACGTACATACACGCAACTGCATGTAACAATGGTGTAGGTACTCTCCAAATACACTTAGCAAATATGACAAAGGCTGTTTAAAATTATAATAAAAGTGTAAAGCTTTCAACCAAACAGATAAATGAAGTTAAAATTAAGAATAGAGTTGTAAGAAATACATACGGACTGGTTTTCCTGTAAAATAACAAAATTATTCAATATTAGTCATATCCATGCTTCATTGGTTTTTACTTCAATGAATAGAAATTGGCATAGTTCACAACAGCATAACGTTCTTGGCACACTGATTATGACTACGGATAACCCGTTTACCTGATCGTCAGTATGAAAATGCGAAGATAACGACGAGTGACGAATCTTATAACTCCTTAAAAGGAAAAGGAAAGATGTCTCGGGACAAATGTCCAGAGAGCTATTATCATAACCTCGGTGTCGTCACACTTTTAGGACCTTGGACATTCACCTACTTTCAAAAACATTGACCTTGCCAATATCTTTTGAACCAAGGTGACATGGATTTGATATTTTATATTTAGATGCGACATTACAAGGCCTTTGAAATGGTATCAAAACTTTTGACCTGGTAACGCAGGACTCTGACATATATTTCAAAACCTTTCCCTTTTGAACTAAAGGTATAGGTTAAGTAGAGCCATGCTTCCCGGCGAGCTATGTTTTCTTCTGACAACTCTTGTTTAATGACTGATAGAAGGGTAATATTCTTTTAAAGAAATAATTAGTCTTTCTAGATACATGTTTTTCTGAGGAATCTAGATTTAGTGAGATCAAGTACAGAGGGTTTCACTATGTGGCGATAGAAAACAGTACATGTAGCAAGTATAGAACATTAAGATTGAAGAGGAAATTGTGAATATATATTAAATCTTTTTATATGATCCCTCCATAAATTACCATGTGGTGTTGTAGTACAATATATAGAATGTTTCGATCAAATGGTTCGCTTGATTGATTATATATTGTTTAACGTCCCTCTCGAGAATGTTTCACTCATATGGAGACGTTACCATTGCTAGCGTTAAATGGTTTGCGATGAAAAGTAATGATGCAAAAATATACAGAGTATTTTATCATATTCATAATTTTTACAGTTATGTACATATATGGTGTGTATATTCGCGAGTAAGAAAGACTAAGGGACTCGAAGACTGTACTGGCCAGTTACATGAAAGTTGAAGATAACGAAGAGTGATTAATTTCATAATATGTGCATCAAACATTTAAATAGGTCAATGTGTGACCAATCTGAAATCTACAATAGAAAAGTGATGTCAAGGGCAAAGAAAAACCTGATTTATTGAATTCATGCGATACTTCATGACAGTATTACTCATAGACGATTTAAAAGAAGAAATCCTACCGACTATCAGATTAGGATTAAGGTTTTAGGATTAAGGATTCATTGAGTTGATCATGTGACCAACTGCACACCACGCATTACATGTTATCAAACGTACATATACGCAACTGCATTTAACTATAGTGAAGGTGCTTTGTAAATGTACCTAATAAGTATATCAAAATGTTGTTTAAAGTAACTATAAACAGTTAAAGTCTAAAACAGTAAAGAGAAATGAACGCTGTTGAACTCAGGAATATATATACATGTAGGAAGCGATACTTACCATATGATCCTGTAACTGTAAAATCACAAAAATATATTAGTAATGTGATATTTTCCTGTTTCCATTTTTCTTAATTCAGTTAGTAGGGATTCACATAACACTCAAGTGTAGACTACGAAATCGTCAATATACAACTAACCTATAGTGATGTATTATTGTATGATTGTTATATAGAAAATACTTTAATTAGCTCAGTAGGTATATTACATTGAAAAGAAAAAAATATATGGATATACATATAGTTTGTATCAGCAATATATTCACAGCAATCAAGATCACTTGTAGAGCAATAGTAATCTAAAGGCAATAAGAGCTGTAACTGATGGCAATTTGTAGGCAGATTTATGAAATTCATTCTGCTATGCTATTTAGAAAGAGGCTATCTGATGGATACAATATTTTACTCTTCAACCAATTCGCGGACATTTGCCAGGTACAACCCTGTGGTGACCATTTAAAATTTGAAATTGCTCATTACCTTTCAGCGAGTGTTACGAATATAGCCGATCGTTAACGAAGATGCTGCAAACAAATTGCTATTGAAGATGGAAGTATCGGTAATAGTTCGTTTTTAGATCTTATGCCTGCACACCATCTTTACAGTTATAGTTACAGGACGAATCCATATTGTAAATTGTATATTGAAGTAGCTTTAACTTTGCTTCCTTTTTCCGTTTTTCTCTGTCGAATCATTTATACGATGTTTTGTCTCGCAAAAGAAACCATTATATTATGTTACTTGGAGTGCAATTTTATCATTTCTTTTGAACCAAGGGGGATAGAGTTATAATTTCACATGTAGATATCTCATGAAGAGACCTTTCTTTTTGTACCACGACGTTTGACCTAGGGACCTTTACTGTGGACTTTGACCTACTTTTTGGAAACTTTAACTTGGGGGATATACTTTGAACCAAGGAGGATAGGGTTTTGATAATTCACATGTAGATACCTAATGAAGAAACCTTTGTTTCTTGGACTTTGACTTACTTTTCAAAAACTTTAACCTAGGTTATATTTTTAAAGCAAGAGAATAGGGCTTTGATGTTTCAAATATTGATGTCTCATTAGAAGACATTTCTTTTGTTACCATAACTATTGACCTTGGACATTCACCTACTTTTCAAAAACATTGGCCTTGGCTATATCTTTTGAACCAATGTGATAGGGATTTGTTATTTCATATTTAGATGCCTCATGACAAGGCCTTTGATATGGTATCAAAACTTTTGACCTAGTAACTTAGGACTTTGACCTATTTTTCAAAACCGTTTCCCTTTTGGACTAAAGTGATAGGTTAAGAAGAGTCATGCTTCCCGGCGAGATATGTTTTCACACGTGCTTTATGATGTTAAACGTAGATATACGCAACTGCATGTAACAATAGTGTTGACGCTTTGAAAATATATTAGGTAAGTGTGGCAAAGATTGTTTAAAGTAGAAAATAAAAAGTTTACATTTTGAAACAATAAAGAGAAACGGGCGTTATTCCAATCAGAAATAGAATAGGAAGAGATACATACCAGGTGTTAGAAACGGACCTGTAAAATAAGCCAAAGTATTCAATATTAGTAATATATAAAATGCAATGTGTGTATCTTGTATGCTCTTCTTAAATTTACGTCAAATGACGTGCCAGTGTGGCGGGAATTCCATCGTCATTGAAAGGAAGTGTTTTACTGTGATCACACGCTGCTAGGAGATTGGTTTTGCGGCTTGTGTATTCAATCCTGGGCAGGGGTGGAAGTGGGTATACATATAGTAGTGAATTTCTCTGCTTTATATTAAAATATCACTTAGCCCAGGACTGTTTATCTAAGAGTTCGTTGCAATATTTGTGCAGTTGTTTCGTATATTGATATAACTAATCATGGCCGTTTTGCTGTTCACATGACAGTCTTTAAAAATATTTTTCACAAATTCGGATGTAAAACTTTTGTCTCCTATTGTGGACCCAACCTACATCCAAGGTTCTTGATTTGAACCTACATGAATCTGCACAATAAGGAGATGTGTACCTATCAATATCATTATCTATAACATTGTTCTTGAGAAGGATATTCTAAAAGTTATATATATAACTTATATATAGATAGATAGATAGATAGATAGATAGATATCGTAAAACTCTGACCACTATTATGCACCGACCTTATTCCGGGGGACGTGGTTAAACAAACTTACATCTACCTTATGCCAGAAGGCTTTAAGTTTTTAACTTTTTTAACCCCATAGTTTTTGAAAAGATTTTGAAATGCCTCCATTCTATCTCCAATTTGATGGAAACATGATCCTTCATTTCCATTATCCAAGAATGATTTGTACTAAGTTTGATTAACATTGGACGTGTGGTTCTTGAGGTGAAGCTTTAAAAATGTCACATATATGAGTTGATGATGTGACTACCTGCACAACACCGTTTACATGATGTTAAACGTACATACACGCAACTGCATGTAACAATGGTGTAGGTACTCTCCAAATACACTTAGCAAATATGACAAAGGCTGTTTAAAATTATAATAAAAGTGTAAAGCTTTCAACCAAACAGATAAATGAAGTTAAAATTAAGAATAGAGTTGTAAGAAATACATACGGACTGGGTTTCCTGTAAAATAACAAAATTATTCAATATTAGTCATATCCATGCTTCATTGGTTTTTACTTCAATGAATAGAAATTGGCATAGTTCACAACAGCATAACGTTCTTGGCACACTGATTATGACTACGGATAACCCGTTTACCTGATCGTCAGTATGAAAATGCGAAGATAACGACGAGTGACGAATCTTATAACTCCTTAAAAGGAAAAGGAAAGATGTCTCGGGACAAATGTCCAGAGAGCTATTATCATAACCTCGGTGTCGTCACACTTTTAGGAAAAATCTTAAACCTGGGTTATATCTTTTGAAGGTGAAGATAACGAACAGTGATCAATCTCATAACTCCTATAAGCAATACACAATAGAGAGTCGGGCAAACACGGACCCCTGGACACACCAGAGGTGGGATCAGGTGCCTAGGAGGAGTAAGGATCCCCTGTCGACCGGTTAAACCCGCCGTGATCCCTATATCTTGATCAGTACTGTTACTTTAAACAACATTTATTATACTTATTAAGTACATTTACAAAGCACATTCACTATAGTTAAATGCAGTGGTGTGCAGTTGGTCACATGATCAACTCAATGAATCCCAAACTCTTACGTTAATCCTAATTTGATACTCAGTATAGTGTCTTCTTTCAAATCGTCTGTGAGTAGTACTCTCATGAAGTATCGCATGAAAAGTGAAGATAATGGTATCTCACTTGATTTCTGACTACTTCCCATGCAAACTGTCATAGTGAACATGTCATCATCAGATGGAGAGAGTTTATTTCTAAAGCAATCAAAATACAGGGATACCGAGGATAACGTAAATACAGACGGGATTTTAAGCGATATATTGGACATGGAAAAAGAAAATAGTGGACCAAGCCACAATTTGATGTAAATCTGGATTTGTTCTGATATCAGTAGAAGCTAGCCAAAGTGTTGTGTATGTAGAGCGATTTTTAAAACCACTTAACCAAGCAGAATTCGATGAATTAGTGAAGAAGGGTCTCTCAAAGAAAACCGAGCAAGTCAAATTGGGTCATTAATCTATTTAAACAGACAGGAAAAACAAAGCAACAGGAAATGCTGTTTATCAGAATTTCATTTTAGCATCATGGAAAAATCCACTTCTCCGTACTATATGATTTTATATGACTGCTATCGTCCAGTAAATTATTTGCTGGAATATGTTATTCATATGATATCATACTGTGTGGATCAAGTTTTATGTGATGCTGCAATGAAATGTTGATACAAGGAGGAATGTGTAGTCAAAATCAGTATGAAGAGACGGCCTACCAATTGGCGTCAGATATCGTATAACCTAATAATCACTTGTATATGCAAATGAGATCATTATGCAATGACCATATGATTTGCGAAATTCTGAATTGATGCTGAGACTAAAAATTTCAGTAACATAATATCATTTATCAGAAGTGACTACAATTAGAAATTGATCATATACAGAATATGTTATTGCGTATAGAACCAGTTGAAAGACATAATATGGAGATGATCATGGAATACTGTTACATAAATATGGGAAGTTGACGAGTAATCCCGTATGTCATAATGTCGAGTTGTGCAGTTAACGTCTATGTTTAGTAAAATGTTTAACGGAGTAATTTTTGGATGGCTGATAACTAGATCTGTTTTCTTTTTCCATTTTTTTCGACGAAGCAACTGTCAATGATTTCAGAAAGTAAAACCTTTAATTAGTGAGGGGTGGTCAGGTAGAGTGTTGAATAGTCATATATTTTGATGTTGTTGATTTGAAAAAGAAGGTTTGCGGTTTCAAAATTACCAAACGTTCTTTAGAAATGTTTAGAATCCACATTTGATTTATACCATTTCTGGCATACTGTGGATCAGTACGTTGAAGTTTCTCCTTTACAGCTGTTAATATTTTCGCGAGGAACAAATATAGGATGTAGCATATTAATATAGATTATTAAGGCCCTAATGTACTTGAGAAAGGTTTTTAACGAATTTTTGTACGTACCCCAATTGAAAACTTTGATCCCCCTAAGGGGCGTGATTTTAACAATTTGCACTCTTTAAGGAAGCTTTCGCATAAGTGTTGTCTATTCTGGCACAGTGGGTCTTGAAAAGTTTTTTAATTACCCCATCCTAACCTAACATATGCTAAGTATATCCCCTTTCAATGGAGCACTGTTGAAACCCCTGTAACATTTTCTAATTTTTCATTAACCTGAATTAACTTAAAAATAAATAATCACATGCAGGGCATGATCTGGCATATCAAATAAGTTAATAGACATAAACACATTGTGCAGCTCCTGATGGAATATTGCTACGTAAATACGGAAGTTGACGAAGGAAAGGCTTATTCGTTTGTTATAAACTTGATTTTTTGTTTGATATTAACATCTATCTTCAATAAAGCATCTACACTATATGTATATATGGAAAAGAAATCGGTAAGACTCCGCGATGTCTTTCATCTTGAATTTACTGGAACATAGCGAGTTTGGAAAAGGATCTAATTATTTTTCAAACGTAAAGATAAACTTAGAGCAGAATTTCAGCCAGAGACTTCCCTTACAGTTCCTTGCCTCCATGATCCTTTCAAAATGAATTTCATTAATTTTTTAGTTTGTCTTTTTTTTTTCATTCTAAAATATAATAAAGTTAATAACATGATTTTTCAAATCCTTTTTACAATGAAACAGAAATTTGATATACAAACTTTACTACTCCTGTGAGTATAAGAAGGTCAGAGTTGATACCTGGCTCACTACATATCTTATATCACCCCTCTCTGTCTCCAATTCAATAATTGAAAAAAGTTTAAAATTATAAAAAATATTTTTCATTACAAAACGTGTACAAACACAAAAAAACATAATACCCTTAATGAGAAGTCGTTCTCTTCGAAAAATAAACATGCAAAGTATAGCTTGATATCAACGAATGCACGTACATGCACATTTGTGATAATTTATATATAAAAAAAATAGAGAGAAAAAAATTGTATATCTACTCGTATCAAAGAACCATGTGCCATTTAATCCAATCCTTTTGCACATAATCAACACTACGCTACCGAATCACCAATAGAGATATAATTATTATAGTGATGCTATATCTTTAATCGTATAATTACTACTAATATCGGTTTAATAAATTTTGTCTGATCATAAAATAATGTGAACCGTCTCGCATCCCACCGTGTCCCCATGGATCTTGGAGTGAACAAACTTGAATCTTCAACGTATGAAAATATTTACATTTTCATTTGACAGGCTTTTATCCTTGCAGGTTTGAGAAAACTATTCTTTAGACAGTTCGTATTTGTGTGGATGTTCAGGGCCGTAAATTAACCTTCAATTTGGAGGAGGCAGGAAATTAGGTGGGGGTCTGGGGGTCGCCCAGGCCCCCAGACGCTGAGCACATTTTGTGCACACTGAACACGTTTCGTGCAAAATCCTTGATTCTAGGGCCTTCTAAGATGTTACTTGACTAACTCATTCTAAAAGAAAGATTTGGAATGCTTTTTAAGGGAGGTATCATGTTCTTAGTTATTGGAAACAATATAAATTCTAATGAACTTTAAATTTTAATTTTTTTTGGCTCAAAAGTTGGAGGAGGCAGCTGCCTCCTCCGCCTCCATGTAATTTACGGCCCTGATGTTCCTGTTGAAAACTTTGAATTCCTTATATGGCCCTGTGCTGACTCCTGGAGTCACGATATGGTCAAACTGGAAACAACACTCCATAAAGACTATTACATATCAATGCGACAAAATGTGTAATTGATTGCATATGTTTCCGAGGAGTTCTTACTGCATAATATTTTTCATATTTGTTCGACTGTTTAACGACTTATCATTCTAAAACTACGGCGTGGGAATTTGAATTTTCATTGTTATCTTTACTCAAATATTTTCATGTCAGTTTTGCTTTGTTCCAACGTAAATTCATTTCTGGTAATCCGTAAAGTGATTACGAATAAAAGTTGTATCAACATTTATGAATTACATCTCACCCTAACCCTATGTTCATCTGCAACTGTAATTTATACCAAGTAGTGAAATCTTTATTTGATACACACGTGAACGAAAGAATAATGACAACTCACTTTAGAAACAAACAAAAAAAGAAAATTATAAATGTCAACTAATGCAGGTTTATGTTAATATATCAATAATTGAATCGTAAAAACAATAACTCTTCTCAGACAAGATAATAAAACCAACTTCGTAAAGAAACGCTGTGATTTATATATTGATAAACAGGCTTCATACTGACTTATCATAAGTTATTCTTTACCTACTGATTTTTACTACAGATTACGCCGTTTACCTGATGAAAGGCGAAGACAACGAACAGTGATCAATTTCATAACTCCTATAAGGAATACAAAACAGAGTTGGGCAAACACAGATCCCTGGATATACCAGAGATGGGCTCAGGTGCCTAGGAGGAGGTCATACCCGCGGTGAGCCATTTATCTTGATCAGGTAAACGGAGTTATCCGTAGTTAAAATCAGTGTGCCAAGAACGGCCTAACACGTCATACAGCATTTGACCCAATGATAGGTTGTATTGGCAAACTAGATCTTATAAAGACCATAGAATTTGCGAAATGCTGATTTCAAACGAGACTGTTGGAACCCCTGATCAAGATATACTGCTCACGGTGGGTGTGACCGGTCAACAAGGAATGCTTACTCCCCCCAGGCACCATATCCCACCTCTGGTACGTTCAGCGGTCCGTGGTTGCCTACTCTTAATTTTGTATTGTTTATAGGATTTATGAGATTGATCACCGTTCATATCTTCCCATTCTTTCTCAATACACACTTTTACGGGGGAAAAGTTCAGTTGGCGGTTTATCGTATTATGTTCATTTTCTTTCAGAATAATTTTCTCCTTTTACTGTAGTGGCATGTACTGAACATGAATTCTTTCATACCTCCGCCATTATATGGTGTCGCCAGCGTTGTAGGAGGCATAGTGGGATAAGGCTCTGTAAATGATACCGTAATTAATACACATTCTAGCCGCTATAAGTAAGATGAATCCCGATTCGTGAGTTTTATCGTATTGTCATATATCCAGAAATTCGAATCTTGAATTTTTGTTAGCAAAATAATTTTCTCCTATGGCTGTAGTTATGTGTTCTGAACATTCATACTTACTGGTGTAAAATGGTATCGGCAGCGTTGTGGAAGTCGTAGTGGGGTAAGCTCCTAAAAATTATACATTCATTAAAACACATTATTACCGCTATGAGAACGATGAATCCCGATTCGTGATTTTTATGATATTGTCATATAACCAGGAATTCTAATCTTCAAATTGATAAGAAATATGAATAGGGGGTAGTGTTGACGATTAACGGAAAAGAAACATTCTGATCGAAACAATTTTATGAATTATTTGTATAAAAAATATCTACATCAATCAGAAAATCTTCGATAATTACAAAATTCAAAAATTGTTTGCAATAACATATGTACCATGCAAATGGTACGGTGAAATCTCTACACAATGTAATATCTGTTCAGAAAATATTCTACAGGTTAGAGTTCAATGAAAATGTAGCCTATGTTTCAGAGCAACAAGTGACTAAATACGTTATTGACCGTTTGACATGATGCTATTATGAGTTAAGGCAATCTGTGTAAGAAAAAACCAATTTGTTACCACAACATCCACCACAGGAATCCTGCCATGTTTTCCACACTTTAGGAAGATCATAATCTAAATAGAATAAAGTTAGATTGCTTAAATACGTCATTATTCTACAAGTTTAAAGACGGTTAACCCTCTCACAATAACGATTCTATGCATACACATGCATGTACATGTGCAGCAAATTGTATCAAGATATCTATCATTAAAGAATTTTCAAAGTTTACTTTTTTCTTCAAAAGGAAGGGATTTGTTAATTTCTATAAGCAATCTATATCTGTAACACATTGTGCCGGTGTTTTGAAGATTTGACACTGAATATATTTGCATAAAAATAAACTTTGGGCAAAATACATGAGCTTAATCGAGTTGCTATAATATATTGAAAATATTAGTTAAGTAAGCTCACAGGGATGGAACTTATACGAAGCTGGGTCATAGTTGTTCACATCAGTAATCACCATTGTTCCAGCCTCCTGGAAAACAAATCAATTGCAAATAGTTTAAACATCAACAGATAATGAATAAATATATATTGTAAGATAAACTAAAAGAACGCTAACTCGCCCCATGCAGTGTACAGGCGTGAAGCGTCGTAGTTCATACATTGATGTATATTTCAGAAATGGAATTCCTTTCTTAAAGCAATATGAGCTGTTATCAGTGACATTCTAATGCGGCTTTTATGCAATCCGCTGCTCTATGTTCATTGGGAAGAAGTAATCTGATGGTTACGAAATTTTACTCCGCATATAATTAGTGTAAACTGGCCAAATACAACCCTGTAATGTCCGCTAATTCGAATATACAATCATTCATTTTCTTTCGACGAGTGTTACAAATATAGCGGATCGTCAAGCAAGCATGTGCGAGATGCTACAATAAATTGGTATCGACGATAGAATCAGAGGGTAACATACGTTGTTTGTTTTTTTGTATCTTTTGTGTGTACAAAATTTTGCTAAATCATATAAAATTATAGATAAATTTCCATGGGAGTGAATTGTGCTTCTTTATTGGCTGATCTGTATTTTATATTCTTATGAAGAAAAGTTTATTAACAAGCTTCTACAGGAGAAAAATATCTTACTGTGGCCTTCAACTCGACATTTAGATATATCGACGATGCTGTATGTATTAATGATAATAATTTTCATTCATATATTGATTCGATATATCCCTGTCAACTCAAAATAAAAGGCACCACAGAGTCCTACACATCTGCTTTGTACTTGGATATTTTATTGAAAATAATTACCAACGACAAACTAACAACTCAACTTTATGACACACAGGATGATCTAAGCTTCCCCACTGTCAACTTTCCATACTCGTGTAACAAATTTCTATTTTCACTTGCATATGGCGTTTATATCTCTCAACTGATTCGATACGCATGGGCTTATTCAGCGTATTATCGATTTTTTAATCGAGGCAGGCTACTGACAAATAGGTTGACGTTACAGAGGTTTCAACATTGGCAGGTAAAGCTAACGAAACAGTGATCAATATGATAACTACTATAAGCAATACAAAATAGAGAGTTGGGCAAACACGAACCCCTGGACACACCAGAGGTGGGATCAGGTGTCGAGGAGGAGTTCTCGTTTAAAGTCAGAATTTCGTAAACTCTACATGTATGGTCGTTGGAATGATCGATCTAGTTTGCCAATACAACCTATCATTGGGTCAAATGCTGTCTGACGGTTTTCATACCGATTGTTAGGCCGTCTCTTCGCTCATTGATTTTGTCTCAGTTTACCTGAACAAAATGTAGGGCTCACAGTGGATGTGAACAGTTAGCAGGGGATGCTTATTCCTCCTAGGCACCTGATCCCACCCCTGGTATGGTATATCCAGGGGTCCGTGTTTGCCCAACTATCTATTTTATATTCCTTATGCGAGTTATGAGATTGATCACTGTTCGTTATCTTCACCTTTCATAAAGTACTGATACCCAATATAAATTGTGTAAGTCCTCGAAACTTGGGATTTATACTTTATATTATGTCGTCATAGTTAGTTTTTCCGGTGAGTGTTTCAACGTCAACAACTTGTGCACGCACAAAACTTCTCCGAACGCTTGACCTAAGGTCATTGTATACCACGTTTATGTCATAAAGACCTTGAAAAAAAGTCATTATTTTTCTTTCGAAAACAAATGTTGCAAAGAGTGAAATTTTGTTATTTCATCTTTAATGTCATTTTCTTGATTGAGTATAATGGTGTGGACTTGAATTTAAACTTTTAAAAAATTCCGCTCATTACATTTCATATTGCTTCAACTATGCTTTTCTAAACATCGAGTCATCGATGCTTTGATACGAGCAATGGAATTACGTATTAATGCGTACTATCTGTAATAATATGCTTCCTTGTTTCTCATATCTTCATAGCATAACATATGAATAACAATCTTTAGTAAGAATTTTCTTACTCATTTTAACCAAATATTTTTGAACGAGAACAACGAATATACAAACATGAGCCATTACTGAATCTGGAATTTGATTACGTGATATCATATTGCAAGATTGCTCATTGCAAATTGTACAAACTCATTTTAGCCAAGGCAAGTAGAGGTTTTTCATACCAAAAAGTTGAGTATTTTAGTTCAACAATATACATTTCATATAGTCCTTAAATTCTGTTTTACAAGATTAATTACCACGTTCTGCAACTTATAATGATATAGTCCTTAATAAATCGAACCACAAACAACAACAGCCACATTGCACTCACTTCAAATCTGTAAGCTGAGTATGTGTTGTCATGGTCCACTTTAACTGCGGATGGGGAAATACAATTCGTTTTATAGAAATAAAGTTTTTGTTGAATACTGGGTTTGTACTCCCCCATACTATCCACAATCTACAATAAAAGCAAATATTACAAATATCTGTCCTCGTCAATCATTTCATTGCATTTTCACAATTTAATGGTAGATAATTAGAAAATAAAACATGTAAAATGAATACTTCAACATTTCATAATTTCAATACATTGTCTGATTCGGACTATGTAATCGTGCAATGTTGTGAACACGTTTTTGGATTGATTGAGTGTTTCTGGAAGTGAAGTCGGTGATAATTCACCACCAATAGTTATAGGTTATAGACTTTGTATGGGAAAATATGACGACCGAGTTTTTTGGCGCGTAGACGGACCGAGCTTGCGAGGTCCGTCCGCGACAAAAAACGAGGTCGTCATATTTCCCATACAAAGTCTATAACCTTTTTATTATATACTTTCAATTTCATTTAGAAACTAACAATAATTTTATTTTTAACAATAACTTTATCGGTTTAACTGAGTAAAAGATGAAAAACACGAAAAATTTGAAAATTAACGGCGTAGAAATTTGATTGTGACGTAATGTTTGCGGGCCGGAATGTTTCCGGGCATATATCGTGTGATATGTGCCCGCAGACTTTTAAAGAAAAAAGAAGAGATGAAATTGAAAGTATATAATAACTATGGTTATTGTGTTTTGTCTGCAAAGGATCGGTTATGTACACATCATCTTAGTGGGTTAATCTTTCCGAACCCGAAATATATTTTATATATCGTAGAATCTCTCTCTCTCTCTCTCTCTCTCGTTACCGATTGTTCCGTTATGACGTTATCATTGCCCAATATCAACGATGACGAATCAACAGCAGATAAGTAGACCATCGACTGTGGAAGTGTGTGAACATTCAGATTAACTTTGTCTCCGGGTTGTACTTGTGTCTGTCCAAAAGTGACAGAAACCTAAAATACATACAACTTGTAATTTTACAATATTTTACACACAAGTAAATTTGTACAGTTTGAATAAATTTCAGCTACAAAGAAGGAAATAATAGTCTAATTTGTTCATTCAGATATCAGTTTTGTACAATAATGTTTGGGAGTCTTCATCATAGTGGTACATTTTTTTCATTTTTAAGGAAAAGCCGAAAACGTAGATAAAAGTTTGAAATTCACAAAATATTGATATTTGCTATATGATTTAATTCAGCAGAACAATTGGACAATATCATATAAAAATGTAATTGCAGGTTTTAAAAAAAGATATTTTATTATTTCTCCCTAGAAAATCCTTTCTGAAAAAAGCTAGCTTCTTTCAACACCATTTTGTTTAGATTTTTATTTGTATGGGTGTGTGTTAAATTTTCATTTCAATCAAATGAATATTCTAGAAAATGGACAGAGACAAGAGACGTACTTTCCAATATAATATAGTTTACTTTAAAACTCTAACTAGATTGTCACTAGCACGAATCTGTCTTAAACAAATGGGTTTTTTCCCCACTGCAGCTTAGTAATACATAAGATAACATCATTTTAATTCTACCATACGCAAGTACTATTCCTCAATGTTTATTGAAACACCACAATATTGTCATAAAATATTCGGCTATAAACGTCCATTATTTGAAAAGACTACTGACCGTATTCTTCAACATTCCATTGACAGAAATAGAAGTCTGGTCGGCATATATATTGTCGGTGTCCGAATCGACATTGTAAACAAGGATCGATGTCTCCGGTGTCATCTCGTCGTTCAATTGAACATCGAAGCTGGAGTTCATCATGCCGTTCATGTCATACCTCCCTGAGAACACTTGAACTCCCCTGGCGACAAACTGTAGAGCAATTACATTATAATATAAGGGAAACTTTAAATAATGATCAATTGATTAAATAATGTTCTTTTAGTGCTATTTTGTAGAAAACCCGCTTTACATGAAATATTGTATACAACACGGAGTCTGAGAACTTCTAGTTTGCGTTTCCTGGTAATAACTTTCGTTATCGGTTTGTTTGCCTGTATTTGTAATTTAGCAGCTTCCCCAACCTACCTGGTAATAACTTTCGTTATCGGTTTGTTTGCCTGTATTTGTAATTTAGCAGCTTCCCCAACCTACCTGGTAATAACTTTCGTTATCGGTTTGTTTGCCTGTATTTGTAATTTAGCAGCTTCCCCCAACCTACCTGGTAATACACTTCCGTTATCGGTTTGTTTGCCTGTATTTGTAATTTAGCAGCTTCCCCAACCTAAACAATAAAATACATGATGGGACTTAGATTGGTTATAGCTAAAACGTAAACAATATACATCAAATATAAAATAAGACAAACGATGGCAACAATTGGGAATGTATATTCTGTCGGCACACTTGTAAAGTATGTGCAACATTCGATCTCGCGTATGGGGAATAAGGAACCTACAGTTAGAGCAAGAAATTATCTACCATTTCTAATTCAAAGAAACAAAGTCAACTTGTCAAAGATAAAAACTTAAATCGCTTTTATCCATTTCTTTACGAGTATTAAAACTTAAAACATACACACAAACAAATAATCTGAACAAAGTTAGTCCCTTTCAATCGGAACAAAATGAAGAAAACTCTTACCTTGTAGTGGGACGATGTTACTCGTAACTTAATGTGGGTTTGATTATTGGCATATGGGTACAGGATGAGTGTTTTGACTACATTGTCGTGTGTAACCTAAAGAAAATACGTTCTAAATAACTAGATGCTGCCATACAACAGTAATACCCGCACACAAATAATTGCCTTTAAATATATTCTCCGTCGTACTTGTGAAATTTACAAAGAGGCCACCATAGTTACCATATAACATACGATATACCACAATTTAAATCAACTGAACTTTATGACAAACGGGATGAATTCAGCTTCTCCATCGTCAATTTCCCGTATCTATGTAGTAATATTCCATCATCACCTGCATATGGGGTTTATATCTCTTAACTGATTCGATACGCAAGAGTTTGTTCTGCTTATGGTAAGTTTTTAAATCGAAGCAGGCTACTGATTGATTGTTTTGCTGTTTTCCGCAACACTCAACTTAGAGAACTCAGATACAATCTACCTGGGAGGAGATCATCGACCCTCCGAAAGTAAACTGAGAAACTTTCTCACTTACCGGCGGGAGCGGGATTCGAACCAGCACCGACCAAAGGCGAGAGGCCTTGTGATTTTGAGCGCGATGCTCTAACCACTCGGCCACGGAGGCAGGCTACTGACAAACAAGTTAATGGTGCAGGGGTTCCAACAGTCTTGTTTAAAGTCAGCATTTCGCAAATTGTATGGTCTTTATAACGATCTAGTTTGTGCCAATACAACCTATCATTGGTTGTAATACCGTCTGACGTGTTTCATACCGATTATTAAGCCGTTCTTGGCACACTGATTTTGACTACGAATAACTCCGTTTACCTGATCAAAAAATAGGGCTCATGGTAGGTGTGAACGATCGACAGGGGATGCTTACTTCTCCTATGCACATGATCCCACCTGGTATGTGCAGGGGTCCGTATTTGCTCAACTCTCTAATTTGTATTGCTTATAGGAGTTATGAGATTGATCACTGTTCGTTATCTTCACCTTTCATATTGCACTGGTCATGTCTAAGAATCTTCTCTACTGTGTACTGTCCACATCGAAGAACCTTGTCAACTCAGTACTGGCCATATCTAAGAACCTTGTCAACTCAGTTCTGGCCATACCTAAGAACCTTGTCAACTCAGTACTGGCCATATCTAAGAACCTTGTCAACTCAGTACTGGCCATATCTAAGAACCTTGTCAACTCAGTACTGCCCGTACCTAAGAACCTTGTCAACTCAGTTCTGGCCATACCTAAGAACCTTGTCTACTGAGTACTGGTCATATCTAAAAACCTTGTCTGCTGAGTACTGGCCATATCTAAGAACCTTGTCAACTCAGTACTGGCCATACCTAAGAACCTTGTCAACTCAGTACTGGTCATACCTAAGAACCTTGTCAACTCAGTACTGGCCTTATCTAAGAACCTTGTCAACTCAGTACTGGTTATATCTGTGATCGCTGTAAGTTATGTTCACCTTTCAAATTTTTGTTGCATGTGTCAATCTGCATTAAGTATTCTGTTGGACAAATGCCCTGAGATCATCCCAAACCCTATTTCATAATAGTTAAGATATGTTTAAAACAATTGAGGTCCTGACAACTAAACAATATATGTATTCTTTTTCCACATATCAAGATCCACTGATTATTCTGATGGACTGGTGCCCCAGGGTCATTCCAACTCCAATAACTGATATCTTTAAATTGATTTAGATTTCATCCTTTAAAGCAAATGTATTCTTGTTGCACATGACATATTGCACTGAGCACCAGATCATCGTTTTCCCACTCCATTTACCTCTCAAGGTGAAAAAGGAAAAGAAAAATTATTGCTATTACGCATCTAAAGGACACCACCGCTCATCTCCCAAAAGGTGATTTCGCAACTGCATGAAAAATAATAGGGGTTTCCTCAAAACGTTTTATATGTATTATCTTCCAATCGACCGCCAAGTTGAAAATGAAAATTCTGAAACCTTATTGCACATTTATAGGACACCACTAAATAACTTTCAAAATGGGTAAGTTACTTTGCAAATAATGAGAAGGCTGGGAACCAGGGGTTCATTGTCAAAAATCCTCGGTTTTTCCCCCCATTTTGGCCCCAGGGTAAGATTGAAAATTCTTATTTCACATCTACAGGTCACCTCCAATCATCTTTCCAATATAGGATTTGGCTACTGCCTAAAATGAAGGAGTTCTGAGAACCAGGGTCTAAACATATTTTACTCCCTTTTCTCCACAAAATTCAAATTTCCGAAACTTTATTGCACATCTAAAGGACCCTACCTATCATATTCCAAAATATTAGTTGATTACTGCCTAAAATAATAAAGCAGTTTGAGGAAGAAAAATTGTGACAGATGAATAGATGGACCAGCATACGTGTAACAGCAGTATGCCAGAACTTTCTTTAAAAAGAGTAGGTATAATTAATATTTGGCTGATATATATCAACTGTAAAGTAGAAAACCGAACCAGTTTCTGCTTTATTGCCTTTCTCAAACTCATTTAATTACATAACCTGACATTAATTGAAATGTCTGACGTGTTTCATACCAATTGTTAGACCGTTCTTTACACACGGATTTTGACTACAGATTACTTCGTTTACCTGATCACGATATAGGGTTCACGGCGGGTGTGACCAGTTGACAGGGGATACTTTCTCCTCCTAGGCACCTGATCCCACTTCTGATATGTCTAAGAGTTCGCATTTGCACGGTTCGTGATTTTGTATCTCTTATAAGAGTTATGAGATTGATCACTGTTCTTTATCTACACTTTTTCATAATATATTAAGCCATTATGTATATTCTGATGAGAAATCAACATTCCTGCAGTTGTTCCGAGCAAAAATTAAGTTTAGCATATCTGATAGCAGTAGCTGAGTGAAAAAAAACTATATTTGTACGAACGTTCCCCGTAATTGACCCTGGTTAAAGAAAATATGCTATTATTTGTAAATTGGTCGAAATGAGAGGTCAAACATTGTGTTTCTGAATTAACGGTAAAATGGACCGCTGGATAGAAGGAATTTATTTTGGTGCAAACGAAATTTCTTTAAAAATAGACTTCATCAAAATTACAAGAATTGAACTAAAAATGCCCGAACAAAACATTTCTACAATCGCACTGAGTAATTTCATTATACTCCAACTATATATACGGAGGTACATGTATATCAAAGGTAAATCGTCAAAGTAAAAACAAATCACCACAACATGTTTCTTGTTACCTTTTTAGATTAGTCCAGTGAGAATTTTCAGATATTTTGTCATCAAACACTGCTAATCTAATCATTATACCTGTATTCACATGTAATAAATATGTACCTTCATTATCGAACATTTATTTTCAATACCTAAGCCTTATGAAGTAAACTTACCATTTTAAAAAACTAAATTGGTTACCTTTATTTCCAATCTGTTAATTTCCGTTTTATTTGGAGTATCTAGAATTATTTCCACAATCCCATTGGAAGGAATAGAAATGTGTCGATCTTCCTCTACAGTAGCGTCAGCAGTGTTGTAGGAGTTAACAGTCAGGTGCAATGGGTGAAGATGTTTGCTTGGCAGTCTACCTTCGTTGTCCGAAAATGCTACCTAATAAAGATTATCAGTAATATAGTAATTGTAGTGTTGGTGATTCGAAAGTTATTGCATGTTTTTTTGTTTGATAAAGTATACACACTAAATACTCAAGTTATATATACATAATTTCAATCATTATCAATATTTATCCCAATTTCAATCTAGAATTTCATCACCTCTTGTATGATATATATATATATATATATATATATATAATTCAATAAAAAGCAAGAAAATATACAGTTCCAAAATATATTTCAATCACTAGCGCTTTCTGGATTTTAACATCCATCCTCAGGTGAATACAAATTAATAATTATTATTATTAATATGGATGGATCTTTATCGTGTCATATCTGCTGTGACACGGGACCTCGGTTTTTGCGGTCTCGTCCAAAGGTCTGCCCCATTTAGTTGCTTCTTGTGACAAGCAAGGGAACTGAGAACCTGTTCCAACCTAGGTGTTAGCATTTCATATACTTAACTCATAACTTAATTACGGATAAATTCATAACTTAATGAATAATAAATTATGTTTGAATAGGTGTTGTGGAAGGAAGATTTTTGTTTTTAAAAACGTCCCTACTACCACCACATGACACAGTGTACTGTGCACCAGATTTTTGTTTCTCTTTTTCCATCACAGGGTGTAAAAGTAAATTCCGAAAACGTATTGCACATATTCAGGACACCATCAACCATCTTCCAGACAGATTGTTTTGGTACTGTTTTTAAAAAATGTAAGAGCTCTGGAAGATAGGTGTTTGTAAGAAAAAACGTCGTTTTTGACTCCCATTTACCCCCAGGGTAACAATGAAAATTCCGAAACCTACATCTACAGGACGGCACAATCATATTCCAAAAGGTGATTTCACTATTGCGTAAAATGTATGAGTTCTGGGAACTTGGGTTTTGGTAAACATCGCTTTTGGCCCCCAATTTGTCCTCAAGTAATCATTATTTCATATCTACAGGACATCACCTATAATATTCCAAAAGATTGATTGGCTATTACATTTAAAAAAGAGGAGTTTGAGGAAGAACATTTGACAGACGGACGGATCAGGGTAAAAAGAATATACATGTACCTGAACTTTCTTTAAAAACTTAATCTAATTTTGGTTAATGCGTAAGGCTGATACTTTTTAAAGGTTTTTGAATGAAGTTACAATTTAATAAACAACCCGTAAAAGAACATGAGAATATAAAATTCATTCACTGACAATTTAGTTACTATAGTTGGGACGTTTGCTTCGCAACAGGGATATCACGGGCTCCTTTCTCGATCATGGGGCCCACATCAAACCTAAGACGTTTATCTTAGATAGTGACTGTTTATTCGCTAAGCGGGTCTTTCGTATATGGCCTTGAAAACGGAGAACCAATGTCAAGTAGTATTTGGCACGATGGAGAACGTTCACTGCCATAGTGTCTTTAACGGCAAAATTGTGGCACGCTACCTAAACCAGGTTACGTCTTAATATGAATAAAAATTCTGAACTTGGACTTAAAACAACAAGCAAACAAAATATCGATACTCTACATGTACATGTATGTACATTACTAGTATATATTTCCTTACCTGAATTGGGAAATCAAATCCTGGGATGTATCTATTAGAACCTTTATGGCTTATGGAAAACTGTATGGCTTTACTCTGTAGTGTAATGTATGATGTTTCAGACACGGTTTTATCAGTGTTGTCTTCAGTAAATGACACATCAACTTTCAGCTGGGCTCCATTAACATGATCGGAAACTCGGTCCCCGTGTAACACGTGATCTCTGAGATGGCGCATTGGGATGGTGAACTTTTCTTGTTTTGTTATCTGATGTAGAAAACAATTATTCTTACAAAGTACCGCACACTATATAGACTAAATAAACACCCATGCAAACGCTGGAAATTTACAATATACAAACAATTAAGTGGAAAGATGTTTTAAATGCATGTTTCATTTGTTGCACACATGAGTTGAATAGATATTTGAAATATTGCGTGCATTAATTATGCTATTGATACCATATACAGTAAATTATTCGTGATTATTAAGAAGTCACTCGGAGCTCCAATTGTTAGTCTTAATCAGGCTCACGGCGGGTGTGACCGGTCAACAGGGGATGCTTACTCCTCCTAGGCACCTGATCCCACCTCTGGTGTGTCCAGGGGTCCGTGTTTGCCCAACTATCTATTTTGCATTGCTTGTAGGAGTTATGAGATTGATCACTGTTCGTTATCTTCACCTTGCATTAATTATTCATATCCGTATTGAAAATTAGATAATAATTCTACAAATGTAGTCGTAATCCACCAAAGACAAATTGAAAGATCCTTCATGATTCGAGAAAATTTAAAACTCATTTTTACGAATGTACACATAAAGGTAGTTTTTACCCAGTACGACGATTTTAAGGGTAGAATTATGAATTCACGTCGTTTCTTCTCCTCAAACGCAATAATCGAAAACAAGATATATAATGCACTATAAGAATGACAAACAGAATACAACTACATTGTAAGCGTTGGTCTGATTGCTTGTACGTAATGCAATTGAAGCGTAACAAGCTAAATTCGGTATATTGTTTAACTTTAACTGTTTGACATGTCGGGCTACGAAAAGCAAATAGGCTCATTTTTAAAACAAAATTTAACTCGTTAGAGTTACATGTAGTATCTCATTAGAACGAGCTAGTTATCTCGTTATAACGAATTAATTATCTCGTTATAACGAGTTAGTATCTCATTATAACGAAGTCATATCTCGTTATAACGAGCTAGTTATTTCTTTATAACAATTAAGTTATCTCGTTATTAATATAAAGAACTAGTTATCTCGTTTTATCATACTTCTATGTAAAATACTCGAATCTGATTGGTCGAGAAGCATTTGAAAAACATAACAGGTCCCTCTGAGAATACAAAGCACGCGCTCCGGGGTGATGGTATCTAGCAACGGGTAACATTACTTGACAATGGGTGATATCATAAAAAAATCAAATGCATCAAATTTATGCACGCATGTTTTGCCGTAGATTGTTAGACGAAGTCGATTGGGCTTTTGTAATAAACGCGAATACGTGCATTGATATGCAAAACATCGCATGACAGTGATTGATCAAATGTCAACAGACGTAAGTTTCTTCTGCTTTGTTGTAAATAAATTTCAATATAAAAAACAAATGTACATGTAGTTAAGGGTAACATTGAAAATGTTCACCACTCGAGAAACCATTGTCAACCTCGGCTACACCTCGGTTGGCAATGTTTTTCTCGGGGTGAAAATTTTCAGTGTTTCCCTCAACTACATGCAATATTTATGTACTAAGTTATTATCTCAGCTAAAACCACCGAAACGAAACCTACCGAAACGAAACGAAACAGATTAATCATATTCATTAAAAATGGTATCTTAGGCCCCTGTGAAAGTTTACACATGTAAATAAAATTCGCCTCCCCTTTGATGTAGGCTTTCGGCTTGACTGATACAAAGTTTTAAAAGTTGGAAGGGGGTGAGTAAGCACAAAGTACATATCCGAAGTTGATTAAATACCATGTGCAATTAGTTTCGGATCCATAAATTTCAGAACGGAAGGTTACAGGTCAGAGGTGTGGGGAAACACACTAAACGAGGGATGGGGTCGTCGGCGTTTGATCCGCTTTTGGGTATAAATACATGTTTTAGTATTTATTGCTCTAAAGACACATATATGTATACATGTGGATATTGTGTATTTGTTTGTAGTATATCAAACGGTGGATTCTGAATATGTCCTCCCGTTCTCTTTGTTATTTGTGCTTAAAATTCCCTTGTTCTTAAGCCTTTTCAGTTTACAAAATGCCGACCTCCTCCTAATACTATTGCATTAAAAAAATTCCGTTTTCCGTCCCGTTTACAAGTCCCCGTCTTAGCAACACCCCAAATGTATAGAGTTTTTCTATTATTTAAAGTACTCGCACCTCAGCAGTTAAAGATAAAATAAGAGGTTAAGAGCTCTTCCTGCTTTCAATTTTCTCAGACACCAGCTTCTTCAAACAATGTATTTATGCCCAAAGGCGGGTCCAACGTCGGCGACCCCACCCCTCGTATAGTGTGTTTCCCCAGATCTCTGAGACTGGAACCCATGGTTCTGAAATTTATGAATCCGAAACTAATTGTACATGGTATTTAATCAACTACGGATATGTACTTTGTGCTTACCCCCCCCCCCCTTTCCAACTTTTAAAACTTTGTAACAGTCAAGCCGAAAGCCTACATCAAAGGGGAGGCGAATTTTATTTATATGTGGTAACTTCCACTGGGGTCTAAGATACCATTTTTAATTATTATAATTAAAAGAGTTCGGTTATACAATCTGTTTCGTTTCGGTGGGTTTCGTTTCGGTAGATTTCGTTTCGTTTCGCACTTTACAGGTACCCGTTGGGGCGCTCATCCTTCGCTATAGGGCTTCAATTTATAAATTTCAAGCTTCCAGTCTTCTCATTCACTACTGCTATAAAAAATAATTGGCGAGGGCTGTCACCCAGTATATCTTTATTTGCATAATATTAAATTAACAGGTAATGTTCATTGTCAACAAGGGGGGGGGGGGGTTAGCCCCCTTCCCCCTTTTAATTCTACGTGCCTGATTTTGAATTTTAAATTTCCTTCGAATGAAAAAGTGAATCGACCAACCTAGCACAAAGCTTCACCTTGGTTTTGTTAAAAAAAAGGCACAGAAAATCTTAACAGAAAACCCCAACATTTATGAAAATATTATCACATGTTCGACTTCAGCTACGTCAACGATTTTCTTCAAAATATATGTTGATGGCTTTTATAACGTGTATTTTCAAAAACAATCAAAACCAATATGAAGATGGAGTTAAGAACTACAAGTTGATTAAGAAGAAAAGTTCAATTTCTTTTACTGATGATTTTTTAAATTAGTTGATGTACATGTGGTTATACTATAACTACTTGTACACCTTATTTAAGAACTAATCATGAATTTCGGGAACAGGAGAAGGCCCTGAATATATCTTGTGTTTTCAAAGTATACAGAATTATATGTATTTTGTCTTCCTTATGCTTATAGAAATTAATTGAAATAGTTCGTTCGCTGAAGTATTGCCATAATTAGCCACAATACGGACTTAAATCTAAGCCCTGATTTCAAAAAGCCTAGTTAATTAGATAGGTAGTCACGTGGTACAGTGACGTCATATGCGACCTTCGTCGATCAACTTGTTGTAAAAGTATTGTTAGATATGTTTAAAAGCTCGGGTTTTAGGGGCCTAATTTATTTATCATGGATAACATTTATTTCGATGTTGACAAATTTCCTGAGTCTTATACCTTTTAGCCACCAGTGCATACAAATAACGACCCAAATGTAGCGAGGAAAGCGGGTATGAAATCTGCATTTTGCGAGTAAATGATGTTTACATGGGATCACTGTCTAAACACTATTTGGTAATATCATTTCTGTAAACAACTGTAATTAGAGTTGTTGCTTCTCTAAAATAAACAGTGCAATTATTATTAAATTTATTTTTGGAGAAGTTCGATAGGCCTAAATTATGATACGATTACGTATCATTGGCAACTAGCTACTGTCACGGGCGCATTTCGGAAAAAAATGATCAAACTTATTGTGAAAATCACAATACTTTTAAATTATTTATTCAAGCAATTTTATTAATCATTATTTTTTATCTACACGTTGTTACTTAGGAAGTGGGAGCGCGGCATGCTGTTGTTGTAAACACGTACACGCGTTCCTTTAAAAAATGAAAGCATTATAATTCAATTCAAAGTTGGGAAATATCATATTTTATTATTTATAATTGAAAGTTCAATTATTTTTTATATTTAAATTTCTATTTTTAAACTACCAGTTGGTAGACACGGCTAGCAAAGTTCTGCCTATATGTTGTTACAAGGTGAAGGTCAGTTGGAACGAGTGTGTATTGAATTTGAGAGCAGAACGGAAAGCATATGCCGTAGGCCTTTATGTAACAGTGCGTAGCTTCGATAGAACCATTTTCTCGCAGTTTATCTACGTCTTTGTCCAAGTGCTTGTTTGAAAAAGTACAGGGACCAATTCTACTCGGTTTTTTAATGGCAAAATCGTTGTGACCACAAAAAATATTCACGTCTTGTCACTCATACCTTCCTTCGAAAATTGAAGAAAACACAGTCCAAATCCTCTCTACTGACAGCAAGTACACCCTTAAACGGCACAAAGCACCCTAATGCAGTGTTATTTACAAGCCGTTAATGTGATAATTGTTTGTTTGTCAATTAAATCTAATCTGTTTATGAAATGGCTAACAACTGTTTTCAAATCGTCTCGCTCGCGGTCGCATATGACGTCACAGATAATGGCGCGTAAAATATCGAAGAAAATATGCATATCGCAAGATTTGAATTTCATCGCTTTCAAACTCGAAAACTACGCAAACTGTTTCCTTTAAAACACACGTAAAGTAGTTTTAGGCATGAAATGAATTAATTTTGCTGAAAAAAATAAAAACTTTAAAAACATGCGATGCGTCCTTTAAAACATAATAACTAACTCGTTATAACGAGTTGGATTTCATTTCACTATTTCAAAAATGCCGGCGTTCGTACATACATGTATCTAACTATTTACAAATTTATCAACGAGTCAGACCATTGGTATAATGGATTTTTCTCCGGTGAATGAGATGTATATGATTAAGACAATTATAAATCTTCATAAAATGATAAATATAGGCCTAGTCAAAATTAGTATAACAATAACTCTGAACACCTACAAACTATAGTAATCATGCTATTGACCAATCGTAATTTCTCGGGTTGTTTGTCTGCATTTTAGAGAGTCCCGAGAATGTACCTACGTTCTGAGAGTTTTGTTTAGGAAATTTCCATACAGTTAATTCAAGACTAAAATCACGATTGAAGAAACAAACAGACAAATTTTATTTATTTAACAATGAATACTCAAAACTTATTTCCTATGTAAAATCACAATAAACCATCAATGAACATAACCACTATTTACGGATTTAATTAATATCGTATTATTTTAAGTTGTTTAACAAAATCGAAGTATCTTAGATCCGCCAAAGCGTGTGCACCATTTTACTTTCGTAAATGTAATTCATTAGTGTAGATATAAAGATACTAAAATAAAATACGATTATAGCGAATCTTCAGAGCTAACGAAAAAAAAAAAAACCATAATCAATCTTCGTAATATCCATTAAAATGTTCGTTATTTTCCTTCCAAGTCGGAAAAAAAATTACTTCGCAGTAAGTGCGAATTCAATTCGTCATAAGCTTGTTCATTATAAAAGTGTTTTTACTGCATCATACATTTACAAAGTGTTGAAAAGATAAAATTAAAAGAAACAAGAACAACGAAAATATTGTAACAATGAATTGGGATCCTCACGTGTCTAGAGTCCGTGAACATGTCCCCACTCCAAGGCTTGAAACTTGCAGATAATGATGGAATCGTCACAGAAATGTTGACACGTCCTGAGACGGGGCGTCCATAAGTGTAAGTTGCGACCACCGAGCCAGAAACCTCTCTATCACTGACCAGAGCAGACTGGGGAAAAGTTACTTCCAACTTGAATTTAGGGAGTACTGTTGAACGAAAATCGTAAATTTTAAAATCCACATGTTTAACAAACCACGTGGTGCTACCTATATTTGCATATGCAAGGTGAAGGTAACGAACAGTGATCAATCTCATAACTCCTATAAGCAATACAAAATATATAGTTGGGCAAACACGGGCCCCTGGACACATCAGAGGTGGGATCAGGTGCCTAGGAGGAGTAAGCATCCCCTGTTGACCGGTCACACCCGCCGTGAGCCCCATATCCTGATCAGGTAAACGGAGTTATCCGCAGTCAAATCAGTGTGCCAAGAACGGCTTAACAATCGGTATGAAACACGTCAGACAGCATTTGACCCAATGCGAGGTTGTATTGACGAACTAGATCGTTATAACGACCACAGAATTTGCGAAATGCTGACTTCAATCGAGACTGTTGAAATCCCTGTACCATCAACTTGTTTGTCATATTTCATCTCATACAAAGGATCAATTCGGGAAAACAAAAGACAAAACCTAGGGAGGAGAATAATTTTCCGGGGAAAATCAAATTTCTTTAGTTATATTCTGTCGCACATATATATGAATTGTAAACATTTTCATCTATAATGTGGTATCTAAAATGTTGAAATTAAAGTTGACATAAACAGCATTTTCTCCATCTAAGTACCAATTTTGATTCTGAAGACCTTTAAGGCAGACCTACCACTACGAATTTGTTTATTTGTTTTTCTCTCCAGATTTTGAAAGGTTACGATGAAAAGATGAAGATAACGAACGGTGACCAATCTCCTAACTCCTTCAAGTAATACAAAATATATAGTTGGGCAAACATGCGCCCCTGGACACACCAGAGGTAGGACGAGAAGCCTAGGATGAGTAAGCATCCCCTGTCGAATGGTTACATCCACCTATATTTGCATATGCAAGGTGAAGGTAACGAACAGTGATCAATCTCATAACTCCTATAAGCAATACAAAATAGATAGTTGGGCAAACACGGACCCCTGGACACATCAGAGGTGGGATCAGGTGCCTAGGAGGACTAGGCATCCCCTGTCGACCGGTCACACCCACCGTGAGCCCTATATCCTGATCAGGTAAACGGAGTTATCCGTGATCAAAATCAGTGTGCCAAGAACGGTCTAACAATCGGTATGAAACACGTCAGACAGCATTTGACTCAATTATAGGTGGTATTGGCAAACTAGATCGTTATAACGACCATAGAATTTGCGAAATGCTTACTTTAATATAGAGCCTTGAAACCCCTGTAAACTTGTAACACCTACTGCAACAAGGCACGTCAATTGTGAAAGTGATATTCGCATTAAAGACCCGTGACGTTAACATTAAATGTCACCCGTCTGGTGATGGAACAATTACTATCCGTTTTAATGACATACATGTAGTATTTTATCTGCATGCAAATATTCAGATTCCCATTTTTATAATTCAAATACTTGTATCATGTATCAATGACATGTTTATTGTTGCTAGAAATAACTGTTTTGTAAATCAATGTATATCAAGTAGGGAGTATTAAGACCGGATAAATAACATTACAAACATCACTGTTCACTGTCATCACCCTTTCATCATATAGAACTCAAAATGCGTAAACAATGCGTGCATCATGCCAGTACATCATTAAACGTTTGCATCTTTGTCCACATGTTAGGGGTATCGACATTTACTGATCCTCAGGTGACAATCTAGAACGGTTATGAGTGAACCAAACCAGATACGGATATTTCAATTGTATTAAACAATAAAACATATATACCATATTCGTCCACTTTAACCTCTGTCCTTTTTGTGACCCCCATGACTGTGGCCTTTATGACCCAGTTTCCAAGTACAGGTTGACTGTCCAAATCCAGAGATTTCACTATCACTCCATAGCTTTCATTCCGTAGGTTGCTCCAGTGCTTGATAATGTTGGCCTTTGGGTCCTTTAAATAAGAAATATCTGGACATGAAGAGTCCCAAGGGGCATAACTCCTACTGATCTGTTTTATTTTTTCATGACTGTAGGTGAAGTGGCACAAAGTTTAACCTATGTATGGAGCTCAAAGCCGTAACAGAGAGGGTTTTATATTCTTTTTTCAGTGCATATTAGAAAGACATGTGGCTTTTATATATCATTTCTAATGCTGGACGTTTGGAGAAGGAAGAGTAATTACTACCTATGTTGAAAATGCTCATCCTTTATCTTATTGATGAAAAAATAACTCTCAGTATCAACCATAGGCTTAAACCGGAAACATTGAATAAAAGATTGACATTTGATAAGTCTCGAAATCTCTATTTGTAAAAAAAATTAGATAAATAATGAAATACAGAAGTCCTGCATATCATTTAGGAATCCCATTTGCTCCTACCTGTACATCTAATGTGAAGTTTCCCGTATAAATCGAGTTGTTGGGATGTAGTGCAAAACAACGGATCTGAACTACAACGACATTAACATTATATATATATTGTAATTGTATGCATCTTACAAGATCAATTTCTATACTTACTTTGTAGAATTAACTTTATATTACGAACATTCTACAATGCAGATATTGAACCAAATGTCGACAGCGTACGCTAGTACATGTACTAAAGCTAGGTTTAAGCTAGGGTAAAGTATCCAAAATGAAATACCAATACAATGTATCTAGATATCGGACACAGTAGGTTATTACTATAAATAGCTGTTTTTAAAATGACTAATTCAATCTCAAAATGTTCCATACGTGTTTGTCCAGCCTTGTACGTTCCCTTGTCTGTTTGGATAAAAATGGAGATATTTTGACTCTGTACGAAGACATCAGTGGCGTTCATAAAAGAAAGACTACCACTTCCTTGGAGGCGGATCCTGTAGTTTCTGGTGTTTGTATTTGGGTGTTTTATTTCTCCTGGAATCTGTTAAACAGGATACTATGTAGTGCATAGTTGTTCAAAATGCATCAACTTTTCATACACAACTGTTTAATCTTCTTTAATTGTCTCGATATCAGAAACATGTCAACTGTTTAATCTTCTTTAATTGTCTCGATATCAGAAACATGTCTACGAGAACCATGAGGATCAAACCGGACAATGTCAAAATGTACAGTTATATACATATGTGTACGTACCTTTAGTTGCAGGGCTTTGGGTACATCTACAATAGGCATTCTTTGTATTACTTTATAAGTCATTAAATATTTTAGTACAAAGTAAACTATCACCTCATTTTGAAAAGTAAAGAATAACTTTATTTCGCAAAAATTGCCGCATTTGCAAATACTGCAGTTTGATCATTTTCGTTTTTGAAGAAATTAATTTCTTACGACTTTGGAAGGTGTCATTGGTTTCCGACAGTATGTTGCTATGATGGTCCTCAAGTGTGGCCTTTATTATCGCATTAGTGATGTTACTTTTGATTATTGTGACTGTGATGTTCTCCACAAGACCAGGCCGAATGACCTTAGGTGTCAGAATTATGTACGAGCTGAAAAAAAGGATAATAAGCCCATAGATCAATGGAGAATACGCATGGATTTCTCAAACGAAACGTAAATCGAAACTTGGACTTAAGTCTGAGATTCTGCTAAAAATTTTGACTGTTGAAATAAAATAAAACTCTATCCTGTTTGAGAGATTTTTTCGAGAAATCCAAGCCAGTTCCACTTCTCTAAGATTCAGGTAAACCTTGAATCAACTGTGAAGCTTACTGTATTGCTTACAAGTTTTGGAGAACATAGATACAACGATTGAACAAGAGGACTATACCATGCCAGGTTTTGATTTCTCGTTAAAATCTCAACTTAATTAAGTTTGAGTTTTCTTTCATTTGAGCAGTCAATATTTCATTCTCTCACCAGAGGGCGCGTTACGCAAGCTTTACATACACCTCTGTCAACGCTTGGAATCACGTGACAATATAATCACATGATATAAACAATCATTCTCGGTTTCCTTTCCCTTTAAAAGTCCGGGCAACAGGTGATACATCAGGCTCTTTTCATAGCCCACTGACACTTTAATAAGTACATATTTACCATTTAGCTGTTTGCCTCTTATTTTACAAGTTTTTCCGTATTTTTACAGCCTTTCTTACTTTTGATTCCATGTTTACATTTAAATCTCCACCACGTGTTTGTCCTACATTCATACGCATATTACGAAGTAGTTCCAAATTTATGATCAGAAAACGGCGATTTTAAACAATTTACAGTAAGCATCAATTTAACTGCACCAAAAACGTATCATAACATGACTAAATATTTAGTCCAAAACATAAATGTTGGATAATAGAAACTTTTACAAGATTTCTGTAAAAAGCCGTTGACAGAGGTGTAGTGCGAAGAGCACACGGAACTCTGGGTAGAGAATGTCAATATTTGAGTAAAAATCTCAGACTTAAGTCCAAGTTTTGACTTAAACTTATTACGAGAAATCCAGGCCAGACATAATAAATAGATTAGTTAGAAAGAGTTGATGTATTGGCAGGTGATTATTAAAATTATAATTGATTATATCTCATAAGATATATATTGATATATACCAACCTCCCAGCTGCGCATTGTCCTAAGATCACACCCAGAACAAAAACACGAAATATCAGTTCCTTAAGCATCGAAGATATTCTTTGTATTTCTGCCAAAGAGATACAATTGGTTGGAGTGGAAAGAACAGTCAATACAAAATAGAAATGGAAAAAAAAACTTTAGGCACATCTAGACCTTTTAGGTCATCCAATCATCACAAAACAGATTCATGTGAACAAAGTGTTTATGTTGGTTGTATCGATAACTATTTCAGAATGAATCGAAGTCATTGCTTATGTACAGGGCCTTGATGGTTTGGAATTTTTTTCTCCTCTTCCCTGCGCATTACAGTTTATGCATTTGGAAACACTGTCTGCATTGCATCCCAGAAGCAGGCTTATCGGAAACAATACTGGATCATTGATTCCCCTCAAATGTAAATGATCTAGCATCATAGAATGTGAAATTCGGAACATTTCTAACACGTATTTAAAACCATATACGTATGAATCTAACTGTAATGTCAATAGGTCCCTTCGTGATTCGCTGGACCCTTAGGTGACAACAGGCATTGTGAAAACAGTTATGACGCTTATCATCGGTGATTCTAATATTCGAAGGTTCAAGCATGTTTTAATTATTAAAGGTTACTCGACCGGATTCAATATAGATAAAATGAATGAGATTTGATTTTTTTTTAATCACTGGTGCATCAATCAACAATGATCAAGACATACAAGCATTATCCTATACGGTGGGGGGATTTATGCAGACCACATGACATGATACTGAATCTGGGTGGAAACGATTTGGTTGCATGATTGATTGAATATTGTTTAACGTCCCTCTTGGGAATCTTTCTCTCATATAGAAACGTCAACATTGCTGGTGAAGGGCTGCAAAATTTAGGTCTATGCTCGGTGCTTACGGCCTATAAGCAGGTCTGAATCTTCATCGTGCCACACCTGTTTTTGCGCCTCATTAGATGGACCGCCCCAGATAATCGCCTCTTACAACAAGCAAGGAGTAATGAGGGCATATTCTAACCCGGATCCTCTCATGACGGAGACGATTTGGACCCGATGGAATAAGTAGATTGTGTTATTATCCCACTGGTAGCCTATCTAACTCAAATTAGTGGTCCTTTTGACCTTTCCAGAATTAAAGTATTGACATTGTAGGAAAATTGGTCTGCGATGATAATGTCAGAGTTACACAAAGTAATCAACTATTGAAGTATTTAGCTAACTCAGCTAACATTACAAACTTTACATCAGATTAGGGGAATTCTACTCACCATGTCCAGAGACTTTTAAAAACATTGAAGACAGAGGTTTCGTGGGTATTTCTTGGCATTGCTTTTGTTTAAAACTTGCAATGTAAGCTTGTTTCATTTGTCAATGTGCTTATATTACAGTGGTGTGATTGATTGTATTTGGTTTAACGTATCTCTCTCAAGAATTTTCCACTCATATAGAGACGTCACCAAGACCCGTGACATTCACACCTGATGCCGAGCGTTTGGCGATGGAACTGTCACAACCTGTTTTAACGACTTAGGTCTGTTGCGGCCGGGATTCGAACTCCGACCTTCCGCATGCAGGGTGAACGCTCTACCTCTAGATCACCGCAGCAGCTGGTATGTATCTCTAAGATAGATTCATAAAACCATTTGGACCCTGGATATTCCCAAGGTGGAATCAGGTGCTTAGGAGGAGTAAACACCCCCTGTCGACTGGTCACACCCACTGTGAGCCCTATATCCTGTTCAAGAACGGCCTAACAATTGACATGAAGCACGTCAGACAGCATCTCACCGAATGATAGGTTCTATTTGCAAACTAGATCGTTATAACGACATTAGAATTTGCCAAATACTTATTTTAAACGAGATTGTTGGAAACCCTGCACCATCAACTTGTTTGTCAGTAGCCTATTAAAGGTTGGGCTATGTATGTGACGTGGTGCTCTACGACTGATTGTTAACGCATTGTATTGTTGTTCATCATAGCCGATATGCTACATGTTTATAAATATATTTAGTTTACCACAGCCAACATGCTATATTTAGCCAATGTGCTATGAGAGGTAATTAATACACTAATATTTAGTTTATCACAGCCCATGTGCTATGTCTAGGTATGAATACACTAATATTCTATTCACCATAACCAATGTACTTTGAGTGGCGGTAAAAGTATTATTTTCTTTATTTTAGCCATGGGAAGGTGACAATGACAAACAGGGATGAATCTTATAACTCCTATAAGGAATACATAAAAGAGAGTTGGGAAAACACGGACCCCTGACTATACCGGAGGTGGAATCAGATGCCTAGGAGAGGTAAGTATCCCTGTCAATCGGTCACACCCGCTGTGAGTCCTACACTGTATGTCTCGGTCAGGTAAACGGAATAATTGGTAGTCAAAATCAGTGTATAAATAACGGTCTAACAATAGGTGTGAAACACGTTAGACAGCATTTTACCCGATGAAGGGTTAAAGTAACAAACTAGATCGTTATAACGAACAAACAATTTGCGAAATACTAACATAGAAAAAGACTGTTGATAACCCCATAACATCAACTTGTTTGTCAGTAGATTGTCTCGATTTAAAAACCTATCATACGAATAACCTTTTGTGTATCGAATCAGTTGAAAGACATAAACAGCATATATATATATATATATACACAGATGATAATGGAATATTGCTACATAAATATGGGAAATTGACGAGAAGCCAAAATCGTCCAGTTCAGCAGTTGTTAAATTGTCGTTAATATTTATTTTCAATAAAATATCTAAGTACGAAGCAGGTGTTAAGGACTCTGTGGTGTTTTTTATTTGGAGTTTATTGAAGCGACATATAAATGAAATTGAATATTGTAAATAGATCCAGGGGTCCATATTTGCTCAGCTCTCTATTTTGTATTCCTTATAGGAGTTATGATTGATTTGATTGAATATTGTTTAACGTCCCGTTCGAGAATATATCACTCTTATGGAGACGTCACCACTGCTGGTGAAGGGTTGCAAAATTTAGGCCTGTGCTCGACGCTTATGACCATTGAACAGGGAGGGATCTTTATCGTGCCACACCTGCTGTGACACGGGACTCTATTTTTGCGGTTTCATCCAAAGGACCGCCCCATTTAGTCGCCTCTTACGACAAGCAAGGGGTACTGAGGACCTATTCTAACCCGGATCCCCACGGGATTATAGGAGTTATCAAATTGATAACTGTCCGTTATCTTCTTCTTTCATTAAACGTCGTCGATATAGTTGTAGGCCACAGCAAGACATTTTTTCTTATCATATAAAAGCTTTTAAATACACTCTGCTTCACAAGAATAAAAAACAGGTCAGCTAACAAAAAAACAAAAAAAAGCACAATTCGTGCCCATGTGAATTTCAACAGATGTTGGAAGACCTGATCACCAAAATCTACGAAGATATTGACAATGAGGAACCCCAGCAGCTAACAATTATTCAGCCCACAATCATAACGAAGTATATAAGTATAGTATTTATAATATGTAAGCGTCCGATATAGCTAAGATAATACAGTGAACATTTAATTTCCGGGGTGAGGATTAAAATTTAAAATTAAATGATCATTTCTAATATGAATAGAGAAGAATTTCAATTATTGATTACAGTTGGGATAAAATAAGACTTGTAAGATTGCAATCTGCATTTGAAATATGTTTGTGTATTGCTTCGCATGATTTCTAATTATGCAGGCACTAAATTATCACACATTTTCAACATAGTCGATAACCTGTTATTTTCCTTCTTTCACAAAAGGGTTTCCACATAGTTTCATAATAAAGTTTTTCTCATGATGCTATTGTAGAAATGCCAGTAACCATTCTGGCTGTATGAAGTTGCAGTTCCCTAACTTTTTAATGTCGATATTGAAACAACAATTCGTACTCAAGTTAAGGTCGTATGAACTCGGTATACGTAAGTTATAGTACATTTTTATTTTGCAGCTTATCCTAAACTTGACGAGGTTTTCCAAAAAGATTTACTTTTACGTGTGCATCTACATTTTTCTTGCACAAAAGAAAACAACTTTTGTTTAAATCCTAGACTTTTAAAAGTACTTTTTTTGGACCAATCTTGCAAAACTTGAAAATCGTGCATACTTTCAGCATGTTACCTACAGTATAATTGACATATATGAAATTAACAATTACCATAGAATTTGCGAAATGCTGATTTTAAACGAGACTGTTGGAACCCCTGCACCATCAACTTGTTTATCAGTAGCCTGCTTCGATTTAAAAACTGACCAGTAGAGAGATGTAAACACCATATGCAGGTGATAATGGAATATTACTACATAAATATGGGAAGTTGACGATGGAGAAGTTGAAATCATCTCGCTTGACATAAAGTTAAGTTGTTAGTTTTGGACGACTCTGTGGTGTCTTTTATTTCTACTAATCATGACGAGGGGCTCGTGATATATTTATAAAGGCGTCCATTTACATAATTACATAATAGAATATACAATGTAGCTATACCCAGTTTGTCTGCAAGATGTTCAGAACTAAAGAAGATATTTCTCAACTTAATTACATTTTCAGTATATGGTTCAGTGAGTTCACAGAGCACTTCTCTAAGGCCTAGAATTTGAACCTACGTCCACGAATTTTATAATTCTCATAACAACAAAGACAACACTAACCTTACTTAATGTATCTAAATGTACAGGGGAAATAAAATACAATGTGTGTTGGTAACACTTCATCTTCGAAATACTGTTGTTTATATTTAACTGTCATACTGGTAAAAGAACACTGACGTCAGCATTCTTTCCACAGAATATGTAGGGAATTTGAAGAAGTGTGATTAGTAAATATTTTTCATAAACAAATTATGTACATTTCACAATTTAAGAACTCTAACTTTGAGAAAACCAGACACAATACTAACTTATATTGGGACAAACTTTCAATACGCAGATCTTACCTTTCTCTGATAAAGCAGTACTAGATATGAATGGCGACTTTCTAGATATATATAGGGATCTCCAATGCGGGGGATAGAACACTGCGACAAAATCAAATCATGGGATAATATTATCATTCTTATCACTTGTAGATGTTATAATTTGACTTTTATATCCGGGATTACAAGGAACGTCCGCAAGATAGATAGCGCGGGGTCGCGGTGCTTTATGACGGGGCCTCCAAGTGTCATTGAAAATTTACAAAACATTATAATATGCTGTATCTGGTAATAGTAAACACACATCGTGAAAGTATCCGCTATAGTTTTCAGGCTAACTATGACGCTATGGTAACCTCTTGTAGTTAATGTTTCGTAATAAAAAAAACCCACATGTATTTATGTGACATAAGAATGGCAATCGCTAGGGGGGAATACAACTCTTATTTTCATTTTTGAAAATACACGAGGGCATGAACTGCTGCGCTTTCCACCAGCATACTTCATGAAGCAGAAATATATCAAATATGGTCAGCCATTTCTTAAAAGAATAAGGAAAGTAAGATCAACTTTATTAGGTCACCTGAGTAAACACAGGTGACCTATTGCAATTAGTTTTCATCCGTCGTCAGTCGTTTGTGGTGCGTAAGCAATTGAACATTTTTAACTAAATAACTCGTCCATTTTTTTTAAAATTTGTATGAAGCATCATTGGGACACGGGGGACATAAATTGTAAATTTCAGGACTCCAGCACCTCTAGGAGCCTAGGGGTGGGACAAAAACTGCCCCAAAATGACCAATTTTCAAAAATCTTCTTCTCAAGAACCACACACATGTAAGACAAACAAAATGCATAGTGATGTAAAGCAGGAAGGCCTCTACCAAAATTGTAAATTTCATGATCCCCGGGGTAGGGGTTCTGACTTCCAGGGCGGGGCCAAACTTGTTATATAGTGTTTATGTGTAAGACACTTAAATAACATTTTCTGTAGTGCTTTTGATACTAAATTGAAACTAAATGGATACAGCAGGTAGTTTTTTGTTGTTGTTTTTTACCAAAATTGTAAATTTGATTTTCCCAAGAGTAAGGGTTTTGACCCCAGGGTGGGGCCAAACTTAGTATATAGTATTTATGTGTAAGTTTGCTGATACTGTATAAAATCTAAATGCATACTTAGGAATAGCAGAAAAGGATGTACATGTACAAAAATGGTGAATTCACAACCCAGGGTGATGACTTTAGGATTAGTCCAAATTCGTCATATGTTTTGACGTTTTAAAGTTAAAACACCTATTATTTAAAGCCTTTCATCAGTGTATGCACTTTTGAGGGCAGTGAAGTTTTAAGAACACACCTTGTTTTATACCGTTGCTGAACATTAGAATTTAGCTTAGATATTCAGAACAGGATTTTTTTCTCGATTTCATAGCCCTTGGAAGTAGTGATACGTTTTCACCAGTATTCAGGTGACCGAATTTTCTTATTTTGCATATGAAATATCCATACATCAATTTTTTTTTAGGTCATTGGACCTATTGCAATTGGTTTTCGTCCGTCGTCGTGCGTGGTGCGTTAACAATTGAACATTTTTAACTTCTTGATAACTATGATTCCAATTCTTTTCAAATTTGGTATGGAACATATCTGGAACAAGGGGAACATCAATTGTAAATTTAAGGATTCCTGCACCCTTGGGGCCTTAGGGGTAGGGCAAAAACTGCCCCCAAAATGACCAATATTCAAAAATCTTCTTCTCAAGAACCACAAACATGTAAGAAAAACTAAATGCATAGTAATGTCGAGCAGGAAGGCCTCTACCAAAATTGTAAATTTCATGATCCCCGGGGTAGGGGTTCTGACCCCAGGGTGGGGCCAAACTTGTTATATAGTGTTTATGTGTAAAACACTTAAATAACATTTTCTTTAGTGTTATTAAATCTAAATTGAAAGTAAATAGATATTTCGAAAGAACAGGTAGTCCTTTACCAAAATTGTAAAATTGATGATTCCAGGGGTAGGGGTTTTGGTATCAGGGTGGGGCCAAAATGTTCAGTTATTAAATGTGTGAACAATAGACATTTTTAACTTCTTCTTGATAACTATTATTCCAATTCTTTTCAAATTTAGTAATAAAATATATTTGGAATAAAGGGAACATAAATTGTAAATTTCAGGATTCCTGCACCCCTGGGGCCTTAGGGGCAGGGCAAAAACTGCTCCAAAATGACAAATTTTCAAAACTCTTCTCAAGACCCACACACATGTAAGGAAAACTAAATGCATAGTGATGTAGAGCAGGCAGGCTTCTACCAAAATTGTAAATTTCATGATCCCCGGGGTAGGGGTTCTGACCCCAGGGCCGGGCCAAACTTTGTTATATAGTGTAAAACACTTAAATAACATTTTCTTTAGTGCTTTTGATACTTTTTGATACTAAACTGAAACTAAATGGATACAGCAGGTAATCCTTTACCAAAATTGTAACTTTGATTTTCCCCAGAATAAGGGTTTTAACACCAGGGTGGGACCCAACTTAGTATATAGTATTGATATGTTGATATATAGTCCAGTTAGACATGTCATTACTGGTGATGTTGATATATAGTCCAGTTAGACATGTCATTACTGGTGATGTTGATATATAGTCCAGTTAGACATGTCATTACTGGTGATGTTGATATATAGTCCAGTTAAACATGTCATTACTGGTGATGTTGATATATAGTCCAGTTAGACATGTCATTACTGGTGATGTTGATATATAGTCCAGTTAGACATGTCATTACTGGTGATGTTGATATATAGTCCAGTTAAACATGTCATTACTGGTGATGTTGATATATAGTCCAGTTAGACATGTCATTACTGGTCATGTTGATATATAGTCCAGTTAGACATGTCATTACTGGTCATTTTGATATAGTTGAAAATGAGGACCTCAAATAACTTATTCTAAAAGGTCCTAAATACAGAGAACCTGGATCTTTCAATTGGCGACAGAACTTCATTTCAAATATGAATTCTGTTAAAGATTATGCCAGACGATTGGCAAATTATGAAAAAGAACTTGATACATTGTCAGAATAGATTAAAAGTATAAGAGGAATATTAAATCCCGCATTAGGTACATCAAAACAAAAGTACGTACAATATATCCTGATGTTTTTATAAACAAGAAGTGATAAAAGAATTAGATAGGTTACGTGGGGAGTATGTTTTGGTTCCAGCTGACAAATCTTGTAACAACATTCTTTCTCTTTGCTTGGCTCATTATTACAACATTTTAAACGAACCTGGCATTCATTCCACTTTTGGTATTCGTACTTATACTCCAAATGCCTTTTCAAAAGATGAAATTCTTCAAAACAATGCTTCAGTTTTATACACATTTGATATCCCAGTGAATGAGTCTCGATTGAAGTCAGCATTTCGCAAATTCTATGGCCGTTATAACGATTTAGTGCGTCAATACAACCTATCATTGGGTAATGCTGTCTGACGTGTTTCATACCGATTTTTAAGCCGTTCTTGGCACACTGATATTGACTGCGGATAACTCCGTTTACATGATCAGGATATAGGGCTCACGGCGGGTGTGACCGGTCGACAGGGGATGCTTACTCCTCCTAGGCACCTGATCCCACCTCTGGTGTGTCCAGAGGTCCGTGTTTGCCCAACTATCTATTTTGTATTGCTTGTAGGAGTTATGAGATTGATCACTGTTCGTTATCTTCACCTTTCATGAATATGAATTACCGTACCTATACTGGATTCCTAAAGTTCATAACACGCTTACAAAGATACATTGCTGGATCTAGTAAGTGTTCTATCAAGCCTCTGTCTTTGCTCCTCACGAAAATATTAACAGCTGTGAAGGAGAAACTTCACACGCACATGTTGTACTACATATGCCAGAAGTGGTATAAATGTTAATTCTAAAAACCTCTGAAGAACTTTTAGTAAATTTGAAATCCCTCAAAACTTTTCTCAAATCAACATCAAAACATTTGACTTTTCAAGACTTTACACGACCATTCCTCGCGATCAATTAAAGACTATACTTTTTATACGCCCGTTATTATGTTATGGCGCTGTACATGCGTCTGTCCGGCTGGCTGTCCGTCCGTCCAGGGTCATGTTTTCCGGACTTTTTTCTGTAACGGATGTATGTACAACTTTGACATTTGGTCACAATATCTCGCTCAGAAATTGTAAGAGCGAGTTTGCATTTCAGCTGGATTGGTCCATCCTTGACCTACTTTAGGGCTATAAGTAGGTCAAACAGTTTTCCGGACTTTTTTCGTTACAGATACATATATTGCCCTAAAAATACACATAAGATTCCTTTCAGAGGAATGCAAGTTCAGTTTGCATTTAAGCTGGATTGGTCCGTCCGTCCGTGACCTACATTAGGACTAAAAGTAGGTCAATCAATTTTCCGGGCTTTTTCCATTATGGATACGCAGCTATGTTAATTAACTGAGCTGCGTAAAGATATTGCCCTGAAATTTAGTCATAGGTTTCCTCTTGGAGGAATACAAGTTCAGTTTTGCATTTCAGCTTGATTGGTCCATCCATTACCTACTTTTCAGCTAAGAATAGGTCAAGCAATTTTCCAGGCTTTTTTCATTACGGAAACAAAAAGTGCCCTGATATTTAGTCATATGCTTCCTCTCGGAGGATATTTAGTCATAGGCTCCCTCTCGGAGGCCCCCATGGGGATCCGGGTTAGAATAGTTCCTCAGTACCCCTTGCTTGTCTTAGAAGGCGACTAAATGGGGCGGTCCTTCGGATGAGACCACAAAAACCGAGGTCCCGTGTCACAGCAGGTGTGGCACGATAAAGATCCCCCCTTACTCAAAGGCAATAAGCGCCGAGCATAGGCCTAAATTTTGCAGCCCTTCACCGGCAGTGGTGACGTCTCCATATGAGTAAAATATTCTCGAGCGGGACGTTAAACAATATTCAATCAATCAGTCCTGTCGGAGGAATACAAGTTCAGTATGCATTTCAGCTGGATTGTTCCATCCTTGACCTACTTTTTGGAAAGAATAGATCAAACAGTTTTCAGGGCATTTTTCCATTATGGATATAGATATTGCCATGATATTTCGCCAAAGGCTTCCTCTCAAAGGAATACAAGTTCAGTGTGCATTTCAGCTGGATTGGTCAATCTTTGACCTTCTTTTGGACTAAAAATAGGTCAGACAGTTTTCCGGACTTTTTTATCATTACGGATACATATTTTGCCCTGATATTTAGTCAAAGGCTTCCTCTCGGAGGAAGACAACTGCAGTTAAAATTTCAGCTGGATTGGCGCACAATTACCTACAGTACTTTAGGGGTAGAAGTAGGTCAAACAGTTTTTGGTATGGTCACAGGTATTTCTCTGAAATTTAGTCACAACCCTCCTTTCAAAGGAATACATAATCAGTTCACATTTCCAACATTGCAACTTAATTGGTGCACCATGACCTACTTCAGGACTAAAAGTAGATCAAATGGTTTCATTGACTTTTTATCATCATAGATAGATTGCACCAACATTTTGTTTCAACCTCACTCTCGGAGAAGTACATAATCAGTTCACATGGATTGGTGCACCATGAACTACTTTAAGGCTTTTCTATTCAGAATGCGTGTTGTATCAATTCAGAGTGCACAATATGGTTCCAGGTTGAATATCACTGTCCGACGGGCGATTATTATACTGTTGGCGTTACTCTTGTTGACATTATAGAGAGTTGCTTCCTCAACAAAAAATGGAAAGCGGAAATATTCATATCTACAATGTAGTATTAGTCATCCAAAAAATTACTTTATTAAACATCACTCTGATTCCACGCACAACTACTCTGAAGTTGAAATGAACAATATGATAGAGCTCTTCATCGACAATATCTCCGTAGTCTTTGGGGATCAGGTCTTCCAACAGTATGTTGGAATTCCCATGGGCAAGAATTATGCTCCTTTGTTAGCTGCCTGTATTGATATTCATATGAAGCAGAATTTATTAAAAAAAACTTTTACGTGAAAAATGTCTTGTTGTGGCCTTGAATGCGACATTTAGATATATCGACGACGTTTCGATATATCCTTCTGAACTCGAAATACAACACGACACTTCTGCTTCATACTTAGATATTTTACCGAAAATAGATATTAACTTCAAAATAGCAACTCTACTTTATGATAAACGGGATGATGTCAGCTTCTTCGTTGTCAACTTAATATAGCAATATTTCATTATCACCTGCACATATTTTTCAACTGATTCGATACGCAAGAGTTTCTTCTATGTATGATTAGTTTTTAAATCGAGGCAGGCTACTGACAAATAAGATAATGGTGCAGAGGTTTCAACAGTATCTTTTAAAGTCAGCATTTCACAAATTCTATGGTCGTTATAACAATCAAGTTTGCCAATACAACATATCATTAGGTCAAATGCTGTCTGTCTTGCTTCATACTGCTTGTTATATCACTGACCACAAGATATGAATATATGCAAGGTGAAGATAACGAACAGTGATCAATCTCATAACTCCTACAAGCAATACAAAATAGATAGTTGGGCAAACACGGACCCCTGGACACCCCAGATGTGGGATCAGGTGCCTAGGAGGAGTAAGCATCCCCTGTTAACCGTATTTGCTTTTCCCAGTTTTTTAGAGAAACAACTATCTATGATGTCAATTCTCCTTCACAGCAGCTTTAATTCGGGAGGAACAAATATAGGGAGGAACTATAAACAATATTCAATTAATCAATCATATTCAAGAATAAACTAACATATTTGAGAAGTATTTGTGCATACAACTCCAGCCTTTTTACATCATAGAAAACTGCTTCGTCAATAAAAATGCAACACAGAAATATGCAGTCAATTCTAAAGATTGCTTTGCTAAACACAACTCTCTTTCTACCTATTCTGAAAATCGGTATTAAAAAGATGCCGAAGTTCCACATTGATAATTTTTACGTATTCTAAATTGATCAGATCTTACAACAGTCTGCGGGATTTTCCACGCATTCTGCATTCTTATTAGCTGACCTGTTTTGTGTTCTTTTGAGGCATGATTTATTCCAACGTTTCTATATATGCAAAACTGTCTTGCTGTGCAGTAACACTCGACATTTAAGATAAAGCGATGGCGTTTTATGTATTACTGATACTGTTTTTCATTCATATGCTATTCGATATATTCTAGAAACCCCAAAATAAAAGACTCCATAGAGTATTTCGCAACTGCTTTGTACTTGGATATTCTATTGAAGATAGATGTTAATGAGAAACTAATAAAAAAGTCACAAATGATATGTTCAAATAAATTCTTTGGTAAAACTTTAATCCCCTTATTTCTTTCTCTTTTAGCACAATAGCTATGTATGTAAAAGTGCGGAAGGAGTCAAAAAGCAGAATTTGAAATCCAGGCCAAACCGTTCTTTCCCACCTTGGCCCAAAACGTTCCGTTCCCAACCCAAACTGTTCATTGTCCATTTTCAAGCGTTCCGTTCTCAAGAAATTTGTCATTGACGGTTTTGTAACTTTTCTCGTATTGCGATGCGGAGAGGTATTTGTGTTTCCCATTATTATGGGTGATAATGGAACCTGCAAATATCTGATTACTGACAGATTTCTTAACGTGATAATTTTTTTGCTCTTGTGCATAAATACTGAGGAAAATATTGACATTTTGTTTTCTTTCACGTTTTTATTCATTTTAAAAGAGCACAAAAGAATCGTTGTCATCCTATGCCATCCAAACGAACCTTTAAAGTGATAAAAATATCCATAATGAACTTTGAAATACACATGTTGTTTTCTCGTTGTCGATATTAGCATCTAGGCCTACTTGTACGCAAATCACTTTTGTAAAACATCGTTCTCTATATGTATGGTCGAATAATACTATATATATATAGATTAAAACAAAGATATTATATTCGAATTCATGATTTGCCAAGTAAACATTACCCTGTTCATTTTGAAATACATTTCTCACTGGGAAAAGGGAGAGGGGTGCGTTGTTTCATTCCTTGATCCGTCCTTCAACAAAGCAAACAAAAATTCATACGTCACATTTTATCACATTACGTCAGACACATTGACATGTGGATCGCTATTTGTTACTTGCTTATATATTTTCTTGTGTCGAATTTACTATTAGCGACAATATTGCATACAATGGTTAAGTTTTCATCTATATAAGTTTTCACAGAGTTGAAAGCCGTAGATTATTGTATTTTCTAATATTTGAAGATTTATTTTGGGTAGGCCTAAACAATGAAATTTCCCGTATTTTCTCATCTGTCGGAGATGAGCGACTTCAAAGTCGATCTCTATCTCTAAAGGGCAGCGAAATACGCATTATATGGACAGTCTACACATATTTTCTATCATGATAAACTTCACTTTCGATACAATATTTTGATAAATGGCTAGGCTCCGTAGAACTAAGATTAAAGATGGCGACCTTCGGCTTTGCAGCTCGACGTTTCGTGTCGCTGTTGCTAAGTAAATCATTGCGCGGCTTAGTTGACTTGTATTTTTTCGAGTTTATGTACATTTTGATAAACGAAGGATAGCATCTTTTTCTCTTGCATTAAATTATAAGGAATGACTTTAATTCTGGGGCACGTTATACGAGTATAACCTGGTTTGGGTCAGTTTATGCTTTATAATCCGCGAAGCGGATTATAAAAAAGCGTAAACTGACCCAAACCAGGTTATACTCGTATAACGTGCCCCAGAATTAGCGGATTATAAAGCGTAAACTGACCCAAACCAGGTTATACTCGTATAACGTGCCCCAGAATTAAAGTCATTCCTTAAATTTTCAGCAACAGTATAAAACAAGATGTGGTCTTAAATCTTTACTGCCTTATAAAGTGCATACACTGACGAAAGGCTTTAAATAATAGGTGCATTAACATTAAAACATCAAAACATATGACTATTTTGGACTCATCCTTAAGTTTTGATTGAAATTCACCATTTTTGTACATCCTTTTCTGCTATTCCTAAGTTTGCATTTAGATTTTATACTGTATCAGCAAACTTACGCATAAATACCATATAAAAGTGTTGCACCACCCTAAGGTCAGAACCCTCACTCCGGGGATCATCAAAATTACAATTTTGGTAAAAGACTACCTGCTCTATCCATTTACTTTCAATTTAGTATCAACAGCACTAAAGAAGATGTTATTTTAGTGTTTTACACATAAACACAATATACCAAGTTTGGCCTCACCCTGGAATCAGAACCCCTACCCCAAGGATCATGAGATTTACAATTTTGGTAGAGCCATTCCTGCTCTACATCACCATGCATTTAGTTTTTCTTACACGTGTGTAGTTCTTGAGAAGAAGATTTTTGAAAATTGGTCAATTTTGGGCAGTTTTCCCCCGCCCCTATTTAGTTTCAATATAGTATCAACAGCACTAAAGAAGATGTTATTTAAGTGTTTTACACATAAACACTATATAACAAGTTTGGCTCCGCCCTGAGGTCAGAACCTCTACACCAGGGATCATGAAATTTACAATATTGGTAAAGGCCTTCCTGTTCTCCATCACCATGCATTTAGTTTTTCTAACACGTGTGTGGTTCTTAAGAAGAAGATTTTTGGAAATTGGTCAATTTTGGGCAGTTTTTGCCCTGTCCCTAAGGCCTTAGGGGTGCTGGAGACCTGAAATTTACGATTTATGTTCCCCGTGTCCCAAAGATACTTCATACCAAATTTGAAAAGAATTGGATGGTAGTTATCAAGAAGAAGTTAAAAGTGTTCAATTGTTAACGCACGACGGACAACAACCGATTGCAATAGGTCACCTGAGTAAACTCAGGGAACCTAAAAATACACCATATATTTTAACTCTTAAAAATGGGGGGGGGGTGCTATGAACGTTTCGTTTATGTCCCAGTAATCTCGCAATTGCTCGCGAGACTTGTGCATTTTCTTACCAATGACGCACAAGAATCATCAAAGCGGGATAACTCTAACGAGCTGGTATTATATTATGTAAGTATGTAATCTAATAATTGGAGACATGGAAGTAGAGCTGTTGAATTAGGGGTGTTGGCAGATGCTTTAAAGCTCTGTCTAAACTGTAGCATGCCATTGCAGCTCATTCATACTGTAGATATCCAGACTTATTGACTATCAGCCATCATTAAGGTACAATGTATTTGTATTCTTGGTACACTGATTTTGACTGCGGATAACTCCGTTTATCTGATCAGGATATAGGGCTCACGGCAGGTGTTGCTTTTAATTCCATAGTATCTGGATCAGGAAAATAATGATGTGAAGGTGCTATTCTAGTTACTTTATGCAAATACATGCGGACCGGCGGGTGTGACCGATCGACAGGGGATGCTTACTCCTCCTAGCCACCTGATCCCACCTCTGGTGTATCCAGGGGTCCCTGTTTGCCCAACTCTCTATTTTGTATTGCTTATAGGAGTTATGAGATTGATCACTGTTCGTTATCTACTATCAATAAAATATTTAAGTACGAAGCAGAAGTGGTGTCTTTATAAAATGTGATGTTTTTATATAAAACATGAGACTCATATTATATCAAAGAGAACTATAAAAATCTGATTAACAGGTACGCAGTTTGAACACTTATTCATGGTAGTAAATAACAACAAAATATTACAATTTTCTCTCGATACAACTATACACCTGTCCGCCGTGACGTACTTTTATATTGTGACGTCATATAGTGCTAAGTGCACTGAGGTACATTTTGTGACTTTTGTTTTAACTTTATCCGGGATACCTTAACCCCACTGCGAAGATACAGGACTCACGATGGATTTAACCGGTGGATATGGGACTCCTTATTCCTCCTAGGCACCTGACCCCACCTCTGGTATATCCAGGGATCACGTTTGCCGAACTCTTTATTTTGTATACCTTCTAGCAGTTATGACATTGATCACTTATCGTTATCTTCACCTTTTCAAAAATATGTATACTGTATGCTGAATCAATGGTGATCCTTCTTGATTTATGAAATATGTGTTCGGATCACTCGGGCTGGGTTAGCTTTACTTTGTGCGTTGCATTGTGGTCTAGATGACAGCACTTAGTTTTAATTCTGCTCCATTGTAACCTAATCGATGCTTTTGAAAGAATCTGAATTTTAATGTGCAACTGTTCCTATTGTAAATAGCACAAGGACTGCCTCATGGCCGTCCACATATTTACAATACCGTTCAAGATATCGTTCAGAGCATTATGATAGTCACACGTGACATGACATATCCATAGTGCATTCATGTACCGGTATTTCAAATATATGGTCATCACTACACGCAGTGTTTGAAAAACCGCTCAAATCACAGATACTAAATGCAACTAGAACTGTCCTAATGGAACTAATACCCCCGCGGGGCATATAAGATTATGGGAAATATTTAATGCAATCACATTGGATATTTTCACATTATCTACAGGGCAATCAAAGTGAATGCAGAAGTGTATATTCTACAGTACAGCAGTACACGAAATATTAAAAATATGCTTAATATAAACAATGAATACTATTTGGCACATTTTAGGCTGTATGATTGCAAATCCCTGGTCAACTCTTCTAGTCTTTAAGTTTATATATTCACTTTGTTAAAGATCATTATGTTATGCCAACTTTACTTTGTCATTGATTTTGTCAGTAAATAAATGACATTAGTATATATAGAAGATGTGCATAAAGTTTGAATGAAATATGTCCAGCGGTATTAGAAATAAACTTCGGACAAATTGCGTCTACGGACAAACGGACGGACGGACGGATGAGAAGAAATGTAGTTGAACTTCATTGTTGAACTTCTTTCCACTTCTTCAATTCCTGATTGACTTATGAGTGTAAAACGGTATTAGAAATAAACTCTGGACAAATTGTGTCTATTACTACAAGTACAACCAAACCAGAAAATGTCCGTAACTTCCATAACTGTTAAAATATTTCAATGAAAATAAAGATGCACCACTACATTATATATATAAGATGAGAATAAAGTTTGAATCAAATCTGTTCAACGGTATTAGAATTAAACTCTGGACAAAGTGCGCAACCCCCAAAATGAAAAGAAAATGTGCGTAACTTCTATAACTGTTAAAATATTTCAATGAAAATAGGGGATACACAACTACATAATATATAGAAGATGTGCATAAAGTTTGAATGAAATATGTCTAGCGGTATTAGAAATTAACTTCGGAAAAATTGTGTCTACGGACAAACGGACAGACAGACGGACGGACAAAGTGATTCCAGTATACTCCCGCAACACTTCGTTTGCGGGGGGTATAATAAGTACTATCGTATTAAACTAGGATCATAATCATCGTCTGCTCGTCATTTTCTTCCCGTGCTTGAATGGAGAGTTCGATTTCGTGAGATAACTCTTCCAAACATACTAGTAATTTAGTACTATTTTATCAGTTATGGTGTGTACCGTTCATTTTTATGTTTCTTATTTTTCATTGATTTTTTAATATTTATTTTCATTAAAATTAGCTAATTACCCATAAAATTAAACCATATAAATAAATTACATTTGGATACATCTATGATATAAACGAGATAGTGGTTGATATATTAGATATGAAATGCTTTCAGTGAATTGTATATATCTATTAAGACCTGAATTCATCTTTATAATTCAAATCATTACATGAAATTGTGATCTACACTTACGGTGTGCTATTGCACCAAACATTTTTTTTTTTGTAATTTCAAAGTTTAACTTACATATGGCTTTGTCTATAATCAAAGATAGATGCAATTAAACCGAAACATTAACGTTCTTAAACTTTGATGTATATTTTGACGAATATTTAAGCAAAATATTTAAGAAGAATTGCAATGATATGTTAAAGCCTTAAACTACCAGAATTACTGCTACGCATGAATGTCAATTTTGGCTGAATATAACAATGACACAAAAAAGCATACAGGTAGTTTTCATTATGGTCTTGCATTAAAACATACACTTACATAAAATTAACATTTAAAATTAGTTCCTGAATATGAATACATGATAGAAATGAAAAACAATCATAGCATAAGATATGTATATAGACACAGTGTCATATCGCAACTGCATTTAAGAATTTTAAGCACACTATCAATTACCTAAAGTAAAAACAAAGAACGCACGGTGTTTAAATGTTACTTCTGTTATCCCATTAGATACACAGATTTAGAAATGCCAGCCGAACCAGAGTTTTGGACATTTTGTGCCAGTTTATTCCCCAAAAATTGCAGATGAATAACTGTATAAAGATTTATAAGGTTCAATTTTAGCCCTTGGTGAATATAAATTTGACATATGATCATTCTAATTGGTTTGGCGACAACTGACATATCTTGTATATTAAAAAAAGTAATTTGGCATTTGGTTGTTTAATACTTTGAACAGAAAGACAAATACATGTAGTACGGCAGTTAGTAAAATGTAGAAAACAATACTATTAAAAACTTTTAGAAATGAATTTGGTGGCATAAAATAACTCACTCTTGTTAGTACAGCAAGTACCAGGCGAGTGTCTGATCGTGACGTGGGTTAGAACTGGTCATACATACATGTCTGTCTATATCGATGGGTACGTAATGCTCGCATACAACACACTCACTCAGCGCAGGGAAGTTGATTAATGATACTTGTAATTAAGGTAAATCCATACCCGCAGTATTATCTGATAAAAGTTTAAAATCTTTATTTATTTCAGTTCATTAGAGTTAAAACTAATAAATTATCAAAGAAAATATATAGGTCATCACACTTTTTAAGATGCGAGACATACATATAAAAAATCATATATCAATGTCAGAAACTTGCAATTTGTCTTTAACAGCATTATAAAAATTTCACAAAAACTGCTTAAAACGATACTTAATAGTATTCATAATAATTCCATGAAACTGTTTCGTTACTAAACTATTCAAAATTTCTACAAAGAATCAAGAAAATTTATCGCATAATGAACTTGATAAAGGATTCAATGAAAAGTTATTTCCCTTGGATTCAAAATTTTTAAACATTATTGACTACCTATGTTTACGTTCGACTTTTGAAATTTTTTATGTTTAACAAGATTTTTTACAATAACCATTGGAATAAACTCCAACCAAATGTATGTTCCTATCGTGTATAAATCTAAATATATTTATAATTGATTTTGCAAAATCTTAAGACGTCACAGGAGGGTGGAACTACGTTAAAACCAACTCTGATTACATTTGGATACATAAATAAAATAGAAATCTGCAATAAACAATGGAATTGGTAATCCTCTATTATCCCAATGGCCCTATCTAACCTTTTTTTTTTTTTTTACATTTTGAACTAAAAATGAGCCATTCGCCATATTTGCTGCAACGACGAATCCTCCGAAAACTAGAAAACTGACACGGTCATCAAGGGCCCCGCTGAGGGTTATTAGAGTTATTAGAGGAAAGTGTATTTGATATAGCAATGTTTGGGGCTGGTATATATGTTAGAATTAATAATATTCAAAGATACATTGGAATGCAAATTTGTGAAAAGGGAATCATGAAGCATATTTATGAGAGACTTATGCAATTTAAATTACATCTGTTTGACATACACTCATCCACTCACAGACAACAGAGTGCAACTAAATCCCTTCAAATGGATAACTGGTACAAAATACGGTACATACTATTCGAAAAGGATTATGAATTTGACTTATTGATGTCTTGGAAAAGGAAATTCTGACATCGGGGCTTTAAGCATTTTCAAACACATTGTCATTTGATAAGTGTTCTACATTTTTAAAAATAGAAATTTATAGAATATGTCTTTACATACATAGGTGAGAAAGTTTCCATTATTCCTAGCCGTGACATAACATGTAGGCGCTAAAAAAAATTCAGAAGCTAATATCAAAATACTCACGTAGAAAATGTGGACCTTACCGTCAACAAGCGCAGTGAAACACGCCATTTAGAGATTTTCACCGACGAAAGCTCGGTAACAGTAATGAATAGGTACACTCATATTGTATCAATTTTGTGACTTTCTTTATTAAAAGGAACAGTTCTCTAAGGTGTAACGTGCAATTACTACATAATTCAATTTCTTGAAGCAGTTTCACTTTGCAACCGGATGTAAGAAATTTTATTTCGTATTCCGATCCCGATCGAAAGTTGTTGACTAGGAATGACGTATTAATTCAATATACATGTAACATCAAGCATTTTTTATATCACATTAAATATATATATATATATATATATATATATATATATATATATATATATATATATATATCCAATGTTGTAGAGTTATTTCTTGTAAATTTTCTATATATCAATACAATGCAAATCATAATTCAAATTGAATTATCTCCCTTAGACAGTGGTAAATAGATACAGTCATAATAAGAAAGATGACATACAAACAGACAGACAAAGTGACATGACTCCAAAATCTATAGGTGTCTTCCTCTTATTGTAAAGTATTTCTGTACAAAATTTGAAAACTGTGCAATGAAAACTGAGTTATCGTGTCACAAAGAAACTGTTCCTCATAACAAAGATGATGACACACATACAGACAGACAGACAAAGTGACACTCCAAAATATATAGGCTTCTTCCTCTTATTGTAAAGTATTTCTGTACAAAATTTGAAAACTGTACAATAAAAACTATTTCAGTTGAGTTATTGTGTCACAATAAAGTGTTCATAATAACAAAAATCATGCCATACAGACAGACAGACAAAGTGAAATGACCTCAAAATTAATAGACTGTTTCCTCTTATTATAAATTATTTCTGTACAAAATGTGAAAACTGTACGATAAAAACTGTTTGAGTTATCGTGTCACAAAGAAAGTGTTGACGGACAGAGGGAAGGCCGGACAATGTGATTACTGTAGGACTTCCTGCATTTCATGCGGGCCCTAATTAAGTGTGCACTAACTTTCGCTAATGATGCACCATCATTACTACTAAAAATAATTCATTTATTAATGGGAAACGTCAGTTGAGTCATTCATAATTAATGGAAGTTATGAAAGGAAATATGCATATTGTCGTCCACTAATGATACAAAACTACAATGTAATTGTTTCATAAAAAGTTGCACTTATGATGGTTGTTCATTTAATAATTTAAGATTATGAATGCATGTGAAAATAATGAACAGTGATCACTCTCATAATTCCCATAAAGAATACAAAACCAAGAGTAAGACGGGGCCCTAGACATCCGCAAGACGAATAGAAAATAAAAAAGTATCATCACATCGTGAATCTAAGAAAACCCCTGAACTTCCACAGGCTGTTGTCATCCTAAGAACTACTGATTTAGTGTTTTGCAAATTAAAGACGTAGAGGAAATTGTTTGCCTCAATATTGAAAAACATTGTTATTTACTGCATCAAGATGTTTTATAAGTATTGCGATAGCATTGTTTTTATTGTATCTGCATAATTATATTGAATGCGATACGTGATGCTGTCCAAGGAACCCAATCTTTTAAAGATGTTCCTTGTAGAGTCCCTCTTTATAACGACAACTGTCGTGTCCCTTCGTGGTTTATATTTTCCTTAAAGTTCAGGCCTGGATGGAAAATTCACATTAGTCGTATTGCTGAAGTAAAAGAAGGTTCAAAATTTCTGTCTACTCTGAATATTTCTATTGTTCAGTTCAAGTTTTATACTATGATAATATTAACATCAGTCATATCTGTACACAAGTATTGTATTTAACAGGAACAGGGTTGGACATCATTTTATTTCTATTATAATTCGTTTTACACAATTCAAAACTAGCATAAATAAAAGAGAACATGAAGCTAGTGTTTGTATACCAATGCCATGAATGTTTTTCATCCGCCACAAATTCCAAATCTTCATATCGATTTTGAATATTCACAAAACTATCAATGGTATTGGTGAAAAGAAAACATCAAGAGAAAAGAGGCTTTGAAAACAATGTTTCTATGATTTGTCACTTCGATAACAATGCCTTTTGTTAATGATTGCTTGTTTCTCTAAAACAGAATACAAAGCATATGGGCGTTCTCAACAAGCTAATCAAAATACACACACGACACATTCTTTATGACGTAGTTGACTTTATACGCTATATAAAGGATGATATTTTCCCCTGTATAACCAATCTTTCATGCAATACACCAAGCGATAACTGAATATGGTAAGTCTATATAATTTTCTCAATTATTTCTGAGATTAGGAATCCGTTTTAAATGAAGTTATATTAAATAAGACTAAACACTTTAATTGACTGATTTTTTCGGTAATATACGATTCCTCATTCTTTTGAAAGTTACCTGCTTTAAAAAAATTCCTTTACACAATTTGCACGTATTCAAAACATTAATAGTAAGTCAACATTTCGTAAATTCGACGGTTGTTATAAGAAATCCTATGGTCGTTATAACAATCTAGTTGGCCGAGAGGTTAGGGCGTTCGCCACACATGCGGAAGGCCGGGGTTCGAATCTCGGCCGCGACAGACCTAAGTCGTTAAGGATGTATGCTACACCAGAGAAAGTTGATGTAAATGAAAAGTGGAGGATATGTACAACAATATTTTGAAGTTAAAAATTTTCAAATTTACGTTCTTTTGTCAACAAATACAGTTTTAGTAGAAAATAATCTGGAAAAAAAAAAATAAAACCCCTGCTGGACTCGAACCTGCGACCTACAGTTAAGCAGTTGGTATTCAAACCTACTGAGCTACTCGGCTAGGTATTGAAATTGAAAAGGAAAAGTTAAATATTGCTGATATCGATTTTTTCATCCATGTTTTTACAGGAAGTCAGTCATTATGACGATGTAGAGTACTACCTTAAAACAGGTAGTGAGAGGTGTGAATGTCAGGGTGTTGCTAAAACGCGGAACGGAAGACGGAACGGAACGGAAAATATTTTATGCAATAATGTAAAGAGGATGTCAGCATTTTGTAAAATCAAAAGGCTTATTATGAACAAGGGAGGCAGAAATTACAGAGAGAACATGAAGTCATTCTCAGAATCCACCATTTCATATCAATACCTCATACAAAGGCATCATTATGTATTCTAAAACGGTGGATTTTATGGATGAATGTACTATCATGCGCTTGCTTAATATTTGGCATAATAAGTTTTGATAAATATATTAAGCAAGTGCCTGTTGGTACCATCCTTTCCCCCACCTTTGTCACCCCCCCCCCCCCCCATATTGTGACTATGTTGTTTCACAAATGATTTGTTTTGTTCAGTTTGTTTTGAGCCACATTCAACAATTTTTCAGTTATATAGTGGCGCCCAGTTTTTGTTGGTGGAAGAGAGAACCCAGATACAATGTAACTGGGAAGAGACCACCGACCTTTCGAAAGTAAACTGGGAAACTTTCTCACTTACCGGCGCGAGCGGGATTCGAATCCGCGCCGACCAGAGGTGAGAGGCGCTGGTTGGAATCCCGCACGCGCCGGTAAGTGAGAAAGTTAGATAAACATACTGAAAAAGACTAGAATTGTAATTGACACCTGTCAATGCCGAAATTTCAAAATTCTTTTACAGCGCTTTGTAAATTCTTATACAAACGTTTAACTTAACTCGCTTAATCAATTGATGATGCAACCTTTTAAGATAAAGTTGTTTCATCTCTTGTGAAAAAAAAATTAAAAATAAATTCCAAATTGTTGATTTTAATCAAAATGAATCCTTTCCCCCCGATATTTGGCATTATCTTATCTATACTAATCATTCTAATTCTTAAATTCCGTTCCGTTCCGCGTTTTAGCAACACCCGTGAATGTCACGGGTCCTCGGGAGATCAGCTTAAAAACGGATGTCCCGTGTCACAGTAGGTGCGGCATGCTAAAGAACCCTCACTGCCCAATGGCCATAAGCGCATAAGCAAGATACAATCAATCAATCAACAACCTATAATTGGGTCAAATGTTGTTTAACGTGTTTCATAACGATTGATAGGCCCGTCTGGGTACACTGATTTTGACTACGTATAACTCCGTTTACCTGATCAAGATATAGGGATCACGGCGAGTGTGACCCGTCAACAGGGGATGCTTACTCCTCCTAGGTACCTGATCCCACCTCTGGTATATCCAGGCGTCCGTGTTTGCCAACCTCTCTATTTTGTATTGCTTATAGGAGTTATGAGATTGGTCACTGTTCGTTATCTTCACATTTCATTAACTGGTGTTAATTTTCTCAGTGTAATTGGTTTTCCATTTCAAAGTAAATCATTGAAGTTTCCCTTTCTGTCGTTTGCATTATCTTTTTTTTTTCGAGGTGTTTTTTATATAACAAACCTGTGAAACTAGTTTGTAGAGAAAGAATGCATATAGTGATAGGATTATAAGTACTACAATTTTTACTTGAGTATAATTTCTTCAGATCAGCAGAACTATCTCGTTTTTCTTGCAGAGATTCCTGTTTTTGCTCGCTGTTATTTTCTTGGTTGCCAACGTAATTGAAGTCGATGGTCAAAATGGTCCTAATCCCCAGAATGATGACAACGGGGATGACATTTATGGAGATAGCGAGGGCGCTAGAGCACTAGGAGAGGGTGGAAAAGTATGGGTCAGTACGGGGAGGCATCCATAATCGTGGTAAATATCTTATGTTAGTCAGTTTGGAACGTTCAGTATTTCGTTTGATACTGGCCAAAACGTTATATTCTTTCCAATTCAATTCGTTTTCATATGTCAAAATGGTATAAATAATGAGTGAAACGTTTATGATGTACAGTGTATATCTTTCATTAGTTAAAAGGTTAATTATATATAGTTTATTTACAAAAAAATGTGTATATTTATTTTAAAGGTTCGTTTGGATGACAAAGGAAGACAGCAATTTTTCAACTGTACTTTTGTGCTCAATCAATAAAACGTGAAAAAAATAATCTCAATATTTATGCACAAGAGCAAACAAAATGCAATGTAATCTGCCAGTAATTAAATATTTGAAGGTTCAATTATCACTCACAATAATCGGAAGTACAAGTACCTCCGCATCGCAATACGAGCAAAGTTACACAACCAGCAACGGAACAGTTCTTCTCGAGAACAGAACGTTAGAAGATGGATAATGAACAGTTTAGGTAGAAAACGGAACGCCTTGAGAGGAATGAACGGTTTAGCCTCGATTTCAAATTCTGCATTACGAACTCTTTCCGCATTTTTTAAACCTACAAAGACATTGTGCTTAAAAGAGAAACATATAAGGAGGTTACAATTTTACTAACGAATTTATTTTGCAATATTACCATTTGTGACTTAAGTTTACAAAATGTTTATTGGAAATAGATATTAACGGCAAACTATCAACTCAACTTTATGACAAACGGAATGGTTTTAACTTCTCCATCGTCAACTTCCCATATTTATGTAGTAATATTCCATTATCACCTGCACGAAAGATGAAGATAACGACAGTGATCAATCTCATAGATCCTACAAGCAATACAAAATAGATAGTTGGGCAAACACGGACCCCTTGACACACCAGAGGTGGGGATCAGGTACCTAGGAGTAGTAAGCATCCCCTGTCGACCAGTCACACCCGCCGCGAGCCCTATATCCTGATGAGGTAAACGAAGTTATCTGTAGTCAAAATCAGTATGCCAAGAACGGCCTAACAAACGGTATGAAACACGTCAGACAGCATTTGACTCGATGATAGGTTGTATTGACGAACTAGATCGATATAACGACCACAGAATTTGTTAAATGCTGACTCTAATCAAGACTGTTGACACCCCTGTACCATCAACTTCTTTGCCAGTAGCTTGCCTTGATTTAAAAACCGATCATACGCAGAACAAGGTCTACGGTATCGAATCAGTTAAAAGATATAAACACCATATGCAGGTGATAATGGAATATTGCTACATAAATATGGGAAGTTGACGATGGAGAAGCTGAAATCATCCCGTTTATCATACAGTTGAGTTGTCAATTTGCCGTTAATGTCTACTTTCAATAAAATATACAGGATACATTTATTCCGTTAAAAGTTTAGTTTCGGAGATACATGTGTGCAAATCTGAAAATATTTCAGTAGTTTGATACTACTTCATATTAAGTCGTTATTAATTTCCTCATCATCGACCGCGACAGACCTAAGTTGTTAAAACAGGTAGTGACAGTTCCATCGCCAAACGCTCCGCATGAGATGTGAATGTCACGGGTCCTCGGAGATGACCTTAAAAACGGATGAACTGTATCACAGTAGGTGTGGCACGCTAAAGAACGGTTCAAGCCCCAGTATTCCAACGGTCCGGTAGTCCGACGGTTCAATATTCCGACATGTTGACCATCACCAAAAATGTTAATTAATAGAGTTAAAATTTATTCATGTCAGGCATTATTTTAAGGAAATTACCAGAAACTGCCAAAATCGACACGGCCTGATTATAAATCAGACAATCAATTTCTGACCAAAATCATTCAAGTGTGAACTTACGGCGGCGTAGAAAGGCCATATATAAATATATTATTCGTTCGGACGAAATAGAAAATCGTTCGGACAAATTAGCAATTTGTTCGGACGAATTAGCTATTTCTTCGGACAAATTAGCAATTTGTTCCGACGAATTAGCTATTTGTTCGGACATATTAGTAATTCGTTCAGACAAATTAGTAATTCGTTCGGACGAATTACCGATTTGTTCGGACAAATTAGTAATTTGTTCGGACGAATTTGTTATTAGCTATAAGGCAACGCCAATGCCGTAGTCAAACATCGTAAAGTGTTGGTAGGAGAGCACAAAACTTAGATTGGGGCACATGCTAAAATGGGATTCAATTCCAAAATTTACCATATAAACGTCATGAAGATGGCGACGGTAACATACATAATCACCCCCAACCCCTGAAATAACAAGCTAAAAATGGTAGGAATCCCTACACCCTGCTCAGTCTTAAAATTTGAAGTAGGCCTCAAGCCGAAAGCTTACCACAATGGGGAGACAAATTTTATTTATATGTGGTGACTTTAACAGGGGCTTAAGATACCATTTTTAATTATTGTAATTAATAGAGTTCGGTTATACACCATTTTTAATTATTATAATTAATAGAGTTCGGTTATAGAATTTGTTTCGTCTCGTTTCGGTAGATTTCGTTTTGTTTCGCACTTTACAGGTACTCGATGTAGGTCGAATCCGTTCAAAGTTTTCCCACTGTGCGATGTTTTGCTTTTGTGACGTAAAAAATCGCTCTGGCACACGGCACTTAATCCTGTTTTCTGCTGCCTATTACATAGCGATCTCTTATATGTGGCCACAAATTATCGGAGTTTCGGACTACCTGACCGTCGGAATACTGGGCGGTCACCCTAAAGAACCTTCACTGCTCAATGGCCGTAAGCGCCGAGCATAGGCCTAAATTTAAAGCCCTTCACCGGTCTTCGTGACGTCTCCATATGAGTGAAATATTCTCGAGCGAGACGTTAAGCAAGATACAATCAATCAATCGTGTGGCCGAGTGGTAAGAGGATCGCGCTCAATATCACACGGCCTCTCACCTCTGTCAGCGCGGGTTCGAATCCCGTTCGCACCGGTAAGTGAGATAGTTTCCCAGTTTACTTTCGGAAGGTCGGTGGTCTCTTCCCAGGTAGATTGTATCTGGGTTCTCTCTTCCACCAATAAAAACTGGGCGTCACCAGATAACTGAAAAATTGTTGAGTGTGGCGGAAAGCATCAATCAATCAATCGCTTTTGACAAACTGTACATTTCTGCACACTCGTATTCCCAAATCATTTATAGTGCTTCACCCCCCCCCCTTCTCTATAACAGAATAAACGATACATTTCTGCAGAATGTTTTTGGTGGGTGAATACATTTATCCGGATATAAATTTAGCTCTGAAAAAATGAAATTTACATTACATACCGATTAAATGGTACATTCCTTCAAATATACTTCAATTACTTTAACTTTACTTCAAACCCTTTATTTCCCTTCCATCATTCTTCCATTCACCCACCAGAGCACCTTACAATCACTCTTTACTATAAATTTTCGCGGTTTTTTTTGTGTGGCGCATTCTCTTTTTAATGGAATAAAATACAAATTTGCAAGAACTTACAATACTGAAAAACAGCAATAGAGAAGATTTCATTCATATTTTTAATAAATGTCATATCAAAACATACAAAAGAAACTCTTACACAGCAGAATTCTATTGTCTTCTATACAAAAGAGAGAGAAAAAGTTGTGTGTCACAAGAAATGGCGCCCAGAAACACCGTAATCCATGAAAAATGGATGTTAATACAGGACATCATAGGACCACCCAAGGAATGGTCCCTCTCTAAGAGGAGATGGTTTTGGACACCGTGTCTGAAGCAATGGCAGCGGATTTTAATTTCCACATTTGTGTTCATTAATGGATTAAACCCATTGATTTTCATGGAATGGGTTACGTTAATGGGATTGGCCAGGGATTCATCGGCTCTCAACCACTTTAATGCATTTTTTTTTTTTTTAAGGTAAGGCTAATTAAAAGTAATGCGTTAAAAATTATTCGTCTTTACTTTTATATCACTAGGCATTTTCGTACAAATTTTCACATTATTCACAAATGGTAGAAATTAGTCTGTATGCATGGAACGTTAGTGCTAGACGGTATGAATACATAGACGGTCGTGTCAAAAGATAGACACCTATACAACTAAGACAGAACTATGTATATTTTAAGAATTAAATTATATTTTAACTTTCAGAATGCGTTATTGTTTAGCTTTTTCCTTCAGTGGCCGGAAATTAAAAAAACATATTTCGTGCAATTTTATTGTCTGACGTCAATGCTCCACCCCAAACTATTCATATTAAATTACTTTCATTCAATTATAAATGTCCATCCCCCTTAATCCTACACTGTATAAAATGGCCCGTCATCAGAACAATCCTCAGTGTGCTCCAGCTCTGCACGTGGACCATGTCCAAGAATAGGAAAAGTGGCGGGAGCTACCGCGATAGGCACACAGAGGACATCTTGAGCATGACGCCTGCCATCTTCGCAAGCCAAGTGTCCGATTCGCTTACTCTCATCTACCCCTTGGCAGATTTAGTCGCGACTGAACTGCCATCTAATGGATCGAGCGAGTTATCGTTCTTGAGGGAACCAAATACTAACCAATCAGATAACGCGTTATAAATTCTGGTACATGTGTATGTTTACAAAATGGAGTTGACGGATGAAAAGAGAAAACAGATTGAAGACAGGTTTAGCATAGAGTGTTTGAGGGGAAATCAAGTAAATGGGATCAAAGCGGTTTGTAATGGAAAGGATGTATTCGTAGGATTGAAGACGGGTAGCGGGAAATCTATGATTTACGAAAGCATTCCCGTCATTTGTCATGACGCTTGTGTCATAGTTGTGACAGCCTTTGTTTCCATAATGAAAGAACAAACGGAAAGACTCTGCAAGCTAGGTTTCACTTGTACATATATTGGAAAGGACCCAGACGACGATGATGTGTTACAGGAAGGGGGATTTCAGTTTATTTTTGGCAGTCCGGAGGCACTGGTTGGCGAGAAGAAGTGGAGGGATATGGTATCCAAATTAAGAGAGAAAATTAAAGTCATCGTCGTGGACGAGGCCCACACAGTTGTTCAATGGTAATCAAGCTTGTTTATGACACCCCTCCCCACCAACATGATAGTAAATGTTTTGTTAAAACACAGGTGTAACTATATTTACAAAATGTCACCCTTAAATGAGTCATTGTTTACTATTCCAATCTACCTGCATCATATATACCAGGCCTCAAGTCAAGACCATAAACGGAGAATATATTCTTAAGTCTAAATTTCAAATCCAGCTACCTTTTGTAATGATTTTCATAAACAAATAATATTTTCAGTATATGTTTGCATTTGATCCCCCTATAAACCTGCAGTTTTACAAACATTTGTGCAAGATAAATCTTGAAATATAATGAAAATTTTGATTCAAGTTTATGGTCTTGGGGCTTGATAATCTGAGAGAGTTAAGTGAGACATATCAAGGACACATTTTAAATATACTTAACTGTATTTTTTTTAAATTTAGGGGTGAAGGAAATGATCACCATAAGGCCTTTAGGGAACATTTCAGTCAAATAGGAGAGTTGAGAGCAATTTGCCCAGACGTCCCTATAGCTGCCTTAACCGCAACATCAGGTCCTGCACAGCGTCGCAAAATCACGAGAAGTCTTTGCTTCAGGACATCTGAAACTGTGATCATATCAGAGTCTCCCGATAGGAAAAACATTAAAATATCCTCAATGTGTGTCCCTAACAACAGTGAAATTGAAGATGTAATGGGTTGGTTGTTGAATGAATTTGAAAAGAAAAAGGAAACACTTCCAAGACATATAATATTTTCAGAATCAATAAGTGATGTGTCTAAAATTTATGCAATATTTAGAAAAAGGATAGGAAAAAGTGAACATTATGAAATGTTTCATAGCAAAACTGTAGAAGGCAGAAAAGAATACATTAGGTCAGATATGACAAAAGATGGAAACATTAGAATTTTGATATGTACCAATTCGGCAGGCATGGGTGTAAATTTCTACAAAGTACATAATATTATTCATTATGGCCTCCCAAGAGAAATGGACACTTTTGTTCAACAGATGGGTAGGGCAGGCAGGGATGGAGAATTTGCGCATGAACTTATTATTTACAAATTCCACAAGGGACAATTAAAACGAGTTGAAGAGGAACTTGTTCAATTGGCTAAAGATTCAAAGTGTAGACGAGAAATTTTGTGTTCGTCTTATGGATGTAAACTTGAGAAGGTGATTCCAATGCATATGTGTTGTGATGTCTGTGAAAAAAGTTGCAAATGTGAACTTAACTGTACGGACACCCATCCAGCACTATTGTTTGAACTGCAAGAAGAAAAATACGAATCACATGAGCCGAGATGTCAATTCAGCTGACAGGGTACTATTAAAGCAGAAACTAGATGCATTACAATTTAAACTGTCAAATTTTTCAACACTGATGAAATCAGAATTAATTCACGGTTTGTCTAATGATGTTATACACTATGTTGTACAGCATGTTGATCAAATTTTTACACCTGAAGATATTTTGAAAAACTGTGCTGTATGGTCATATGATGTTGCTAACCAAATCTCAAATGTTATCAATGAAATATTCGGAGATGATGTTATGTACAGTGTTTTAGATACTGAAGACGAAGATGAAGGTAACTATAATGAATGACATGTAAGTACATGTATGTACACGAATCAATCTAATTAAAATTAGATCCTATGATCCGCTCATCTACCCATGTGTAGCGATAGTAGATGAGCGGATCATAGGATCTAATTTTAATTAGATTGGTACACAAATTGTTATTTAGCACTGTCAGAAAACATTTTGTTAATATGTTAATGCAATAAATTGAGAACTGCTCTTTTTTTTTTTCATTTCATTATGGTTGCTTTGACTTACATCAATCTATACTGCATATACAATGTACAGTATTTAAATGGCTTCATAAGACAGTCTCTCCTTTTGTTTACTTAACCATTTGTGTAATTCTGGGATATTAATTCTGGAAAACAGATCATTAAAGTTTTTGAAATTGTCATATTTTCTACCAGGAATGTAATCAAACACACTGGCAGCAGAGAGTTCAGTCACCATAAGTAAAATGTCTTTGTCCTTTGAAGTGCTTGAACGAGTGGTCCCCGATTTCTTCATGCCAGACTTCTCAATTAAATTTTCCTTGATCTCATCTTGTATTTGAAGAGTCAAAGCTGCCTTCCGCGCACTTGAAAATGTCACATTTGCTCCCTGCGATTGCAACTTTGATTTAAGTTGATGGACTAGAATCTCTACCAAATTATCATTCGGAATGTTATGCCCACATCCACCTTTCATATTTGTTGTGCAGTTCCATTTGTACTCAAATGCTTCCCTTGGACTTAGCAAGCAGTGATAATTTGCTAGAAATCTGAATAGCCATAGTTGGTATTTTGTATGATGTGCAATCCCTGAGAGAAGCATTTGAAATTTGGAATTGTCCATAATTCTATTTCCATCACCCAATTTATAAGCGTCACTTGTGTCTCTAAGTAGAAGAGCACATTTCATAAATGATGCTCTGTAAAGGGCCACTCGATCATGATCTTCACCAGCTTCTTGATCTTGATGATGAAATTCCCAATCATGTTCTTTTTTAAGATGATTTTTAAGGTGTCCCTGCTTCTTGTATGGGCGCCGACAATCAACACAGTGGTATAATCCCTCAGTGGCATCAAACATATCTTTGATTTGTTGCTCTTGCATATCCAGTTTCTCAGAAGCATGTTCCAAGGTGTGCAAATCTATAAAACAACTTAAAATCTTAGTTACCATGGTTACATATGAACAAAGTTTCTAGAAAAATAAAGAAATTAAAGAAGCCCATAGTTACATGGACTTGTGTTTGACAACATGAGACTGTTCAGTATTTACTATTTAAACTGTTTCTATGCTCAAATAACTTTTAGTTTTGTAGAAAACTAAGTATGCAATTAGAATTTAAATTGACATCAAAATTTGTTAAACAAAATGATTTGATTCCTATAAGACCTGTGCAGTTAACAATGGCTCTTCGGGTTCATAATCACTTTATTAACTTGTCAATGAGTTTAAGGAATTTTTCTTTAAATTCTGATATAAATCACCTTCACACTTCTCAATTTGATACCAGAAGATTTGAATATAGTAATGTAGCTGAAATAGAGTGGTCTCTTTTCAGAGTAACTAAAATGAAATAGATGCAAATTTAAATCACCTTTGTCACCCAGAACATTTTTAGGTCACCTGAGTGGTCGAGTCACATATTGCAATTGGTCTGCATCTGTCATTGTGTGTTAATAATCTTAACATTTTCAACTTCTTGATAACTACTAATCCAATTTTTTTCAAATTTGGTATGAAGCATTTTTGGTACAAGGTGGACATAAATTGTAAATTTCAGGAGGGGGGGGGGGGGGTTGGGTTAACAAACACGATTCTGCACTATCTCAAGACACTTTCATATAAACTTTTCTGGCCCAGTGGTTCTTTTTAAATATTTTCCCTATATATTTGCATGTAAAACTTCTATCCCCTATCGTGGTCCCAACCTACCCCCAGGGGCCATGATTTTAACAAACTTGAATTTGCACTATGTCGGGAAGCTTTCATGTAAGTTACTGTTTAAGCTCTTCTGGCCAAGTGGTTCTTGAGAAGATTTTTCAAATGACCCCACCCTATTTTTGTGATTATCTTTCCTTTGGAGGGGGGCATGGCCCTTCATTTCAACAAACTTGAAAGCCCTTGATCCAAGGATGCTTTTTGCCAAGTTTGGTTGAAATTGGCCCAGTGGTTCTGGAGAAGAAGTCGGGAATGTAAAAAGCTTATAAGACAACGGGGTGATCAGAAAAGCTCACTTGAGTTATCAGGTCAGGTGAGCTAACAAAAACTAAATGCATATTCATGTAGAGCAGGGAGGCCTCTACCAAAGTTGTAAATTTCATAATCCCTGGAGTAGAGGTAGATGGTTCGAAATCAGTCATATTGTGTTAATGTTATTTATTTTATATTATGTAAATGTAGTCTTTCATAAGTTTAGGCACTTTCAGGGGCATTTAAGTTTAAAGAATATATCTTGTTTTATACTGTTCTTGAATAAGAGTATCCAGAACTAGAATTTTTTCCAGATTTTATAGTCCTGTGATACTTTTAACAAATATTCAGATGATAAACAAGGCCTGTGGACCTTGTTTGTGGATTAAAATGAGCAGCATACCGTTTTCCAGATTGATGTACTTTTTCTGTATTTCTGATGCGATGTTAGCAATGAACTGCATCTTATCCTCTGATGAGATGGCCTCAAAGAGAATCTGTTTGGACTGTGGTTCACATTCAATGCTCTCCATTTTCAAGTGATGCATACAGGCACCAACAATGAAAGCATCTAAGCAATCATCAATGAAAGCAGAGTGTGCTCTAAAACATACACAGGGTACATAGTTATTATTTTGTAAATAGTTTGAAACAGCAATCAAGGAAATACACAGCATAGGTTAAGCCATAATATATCAAATCCATAATATATCAAATCAGAAACTCCTCAAAAACCAGCACTCTTACAAAATTTTTAAATACTGTTGTAGTATAAATACTATAAATTTATACTATTATATATTATTAAATACTATAAATACTTGAAATATTTGACCAGAAAGGGCATCTTCACAAGCCAAGTGTCTGCTTGGTTTGCGAAAATGCAGAAAGGGATGAATGCCTCAACATAGATTTTTTCATACCTGTAACTTTCGATAACTCTTTCTGCTCCTTTAACATCAACTCGATGAACAATGTTTCTCAGCTGGGAAAGAGTTCCCCGGTCATTGGTAGATGAAGCCTTGTAAAACTGCTGGTAGAGAATCTGCATTAAACAATTGAAAATGTTGGTTATTCATAAAAAAACATTTCATTGTCTTCATTCGAATACATGTATAATTCTTAATTTTACAATCGATAATCTAAATATCCAAAAATACATAATTATCAATATCATTTAAATGGCATAATTTAAAAATTAATGTTGTTGGTCATTAACAGTACATCTGAGAAGAGAACATGCAGCATTTTATTCAATGCATGTTATTCTAGTAAACAACCTAACTATATTAAAACTAAAATCAAATGTAATACAACATGCAATAAAAACAATAAAATTGAACATCTACAATCTAATTAAAATCTAAATAGCTGCTTAGAATCTGCTACCAAAGCAGTAGCAGATTTAAAATTCAAATCAGCTAATTCTAATTAGATTGTAACATGTACATCATGCAATAAAATTATATAAGTGAATTCAAACTGAAATATTAGTTTATGCGCTGAGAAGTAAGCATGTCCCACAGCAAACAATAAAACCATTGGTCCTCTGTAGCTATACTGTATTAATGGACAAGGGGCCACATCACTCACTTGAGTGACCTTGGCCCTGTCGTTGGCAAGCAGTTGTAATTTTAAAAGAATTTTAATCAATATTTCTTCCCATAAAAATTTTTAACCTCTGATTTTTGGCCCCAACCTAGTCCCAAAGGATCACGAAATAACTGAAAATGAATTCACATAATACAGATGTGCCTCAAAACCAATATGACCTTACTGACTGTTCTGGTTAAGATAAAGGTCACATGGCCATAATTGAATCATTCAGAACCAAGCAATATACTAAAATACCACCCCCACCCAAATGCTGAGAAAAATCTCCTATTTAGTTTTTAAAAAAAAACAATGAATTTTTAAGGACTAAAAGCTCCAGAAGACACTATACAATGGTAAAACAAAACTTGTAAAAAAAAATGTCTACCTGACATATTTGAAACCTTGAACTGTAACTTCAAATTGAACGTCAACAGGGAGTTAATTTGTTACCAGACATAGATTCATCATTCTATGCAGTCCTTCTGGCCTATGTATGACACCTGCTATCTGCTCAAAATCTGTAGCTCCATTTAACATAGCTAACTGTGCAGAATATGCTCTTTCATTTGTAAGAACATCCCCCCAAATACTTTCTTTCGGATGACATGTGAGTGTTCCTCAGCTGTATGTGGGATATAATTCTCATGAATATGCTCCAAGATACTGATCATATCTTCATTTTTATTTTCACTTTTGTCAAGTAGATCTATTATCACAAAGTCAGATTTCTTGGATAATTCTTGCATGTGAGAATGTTCAATACACTTGGGAATATATGCACCATATTTTTGAAAGCAGGGAAAATATTTCACCAACACCTTCATAATATGGTGAACAAAATTATTTTCTAGGGACCTGCAATTTTCAATACTTGGAATGAATATGCTGTTCTCAGCTTCTGATATGGATGTAACAGGGGCATCTGTACTTAAGTTAGGGTTTAAAACCCTTCTCTGCAAACCAACCATTAAAAATCAATGCCAACTTTGTCGCTGCTTCTCTTTGCTCATATGAGATGGACTTTTCATAATGTCGAAATTATCTCCAATGATTTCAGACGGCACGCAATCCTCACCTGTATTTTCTTCGAGGGCTTTCTTTTCTGAAATCATCAGTCGTTGTATGTGGTCAGTTTGCCTTGCTATCAAATCAGACTTCTTCTTTGCCGCAGCAGATGGTGACAAACAAAGACCCAACTTGTTGAGAAGATTTATGCACTACAAAACAAAATTAATTTACGTTCTTCACATAATAGAGCAATGTTTTATTCAAGACCAAACAACACCATGAATGCATTATATTGATATATATGTAATAGTTTTCTAAATGCAATGAAGTGAACAATTACAATTTTCTTTAGTTTCAGTTAAATGGCTTAATAATCTTCACCATTGTACCTCTAAATTATTCACAAGCACACACAGGTTTGTGTACGTCACGTGTGACAATGATGTATTAAATTTTGCATAATTACCTCATCCGTTGCTCCACCATTATCCAAAACTTGAGTTACTGCATGATGAAAGGCAGACATGTGCATAACTCGATTCTTTTGGATAACAGCAGCGATCACTGCCACTGCAACATGATTATGGGGATTGAAGAAACCAGATATTATCTTATACAATAATGGGGAATGTAACTGTAGCTCCAAATCCCATGACTCGAAGTTAATCGTGGCTAACTTGTCACTTGATGTCTTTCTAAGACATGACATAGTCTTGGTAGATGAAAGCTTGTTCAGTTCCTTTCTGAGATCTTTGATCACACAGTTATGGATATTGTCTTGTAAAGTGGAAATGTAGATTACTTTGGATGTTTTCTGGTGGGATTCACCCCTTGAAATACATCTAATGATGTTCTGTGAATCTCCAGCAGGGATAACTTTGGATTTCAGCTTTTCTTTTGGATCTCTGTATACAACCTGTTAGCGAATCATTAATAATCCTCATTACTTAAGCGACTATAACTAGAATCAGCATATATATTTTCACAAGAAATTTGATTTGTATCCGATGAAATTCTGAGACTTTTGAATACATAACCATACCGCCCCAACCATACATATAATTTTTTTTTTTAATTGTATGTTGGATAAAAGGTTATACCCACTACTTCCATACAATATTGAAAAGATATAGTTCTTTAAAACCAAATCTATTGGCTTAGCATTTCTTAAAAATCATGACAACTGTCAAAAGCTGCAGTGAAATGCAAATAGACTATAAAAAATATGAAATTTAGTGTCAGGTTTCAAAAATCTGTTTTGTCCTGTGTACATGTTTACACAAAATATCAATCTATTTATGACAATGTATAATAAATCATATCTTGATTTTACTGGGAGAGAAAAGCTGAATGTTCACTTTCTTCCTGTCTTTGTCGTCGGTCACAGGATTCGATGATGATGTTGGAGTATCCGCCAGCTGAGTGGACTTGGATTCAGTGAACAGCTGTTTTACTTTCCTCGGTGTTGGCGAGTGAACAATTAAATGTTTTTTGGATTTAGGTGTACATACTTGCTGTACACTTATATCGCCCTTGTGCTTCAAGCGTAAATCGCGTATCAAGTCATGCCTTTCAGATTTTAACTTTTCTAACTTTGTTTTTATGTCGTATTCGATTTTACCCAATCTGTTTAGTTTATTCCAACACATACCGCAGATGTAATTCCCTTTTTCGTCATTTGGGTGAGGAATCTGATCTATTATTTCTAGCAGTTGATCATACACGCCAAAGCTTTCTCCAAAGATCGTTCGTCTTTGTTTTTTGGGCAAAATTCCATGGCAGAGGCGACAACACGGGCTACACATGGAGGTCGCCATTACTCAAACCGAAAGTGTATGTATGGCGCGATCTGATTGGATGCCCTGGAAAGTCAAAGCGCGATATTTTGAAAGCTTAGAAACTTGACTAAATCTGCCAAGGGGTCGATGAGAGTAAGCGAATCGGACACTTGGCTTGCGAAGATGGACGCCTGCAGATTTCGTCAATCCATGGAATTTCCCCCAACTTTTATTACGCAGCGACAATGAAGTTCACCGATGGTGTCAGCAGAATAACCTCCAGACGACGTCTTTCCCTTGTCCCATTGAAAACTGTGGTGGGGAAATGACACTAGGCAGTTTATGGCGTGCTCCTGGTGGGGTGATTTTCAGCCAACAGAGTTCACACCAAGTCTTCCAGAACATACTCTGTTATTGACAGGAGTAACTTAGTACTACAAGACATTATGCTGTTCATCAAATGTTACTTGGAGAAAAACAGACTCGCACAATGTTCCCGGTTTTCGGGAATGTCGTATACGACAACTGCCGTCAATTGGGCATCATTTGTTAGAGAAGTATTTAAAGAATACTTTTACATGTAGAACACCCTCCGCTATCGGGAATTCACAGGTATAGTGGAGATTGACGAGTCATTTTTTGGAAGGCAAGTAAAATTCCAGAAAGGAAAACCAAATCACGGTTTGAACCAAGTTATCTCCCTTTTCAAATTCATATTCTAGTCCATTTCTTTTTCTTGTTTTTAATATTGTCTACTGTACATTTTATTGCATGCATTACTGTTCTTACACTTTATTTCCTTATGTATAGTTTCTAATATTTTAGATCTGGATATTTGGCATGGTAGAAAGGGACACAAAAACAATCCTTTTGTATGATGTGTCTGATAGGAGTGAGGGAACCCTTCTTCCAATCATTGAGATGTACATTGAAAAGGGTGCAACCATATACAGTGATGGCTGGTCTGCATACTGCCCTCTTAATGATCTCGGGAACAACCATTTCACAGTTTTGCACAAATATGCGTTTAAGAAGTCCTATATCAACAAGTTCACAAATGAAGAGGTCCATGTACATACCAACAGGATAGAGGGGGCTTTGAAGCACACCAAAGATCATTTCAGGCGGATGGCAGGGACAAAAAATTCCCAGTTTGAGGGCCATCTTCTCATGTGGAGGGCAGAAGTGAAGTATAATATTTTTACTGGGTTCTTTGACCAGCTGAGATCAATCTACATAGTGTCACTACCCTACATCATTTTTCGACTCATGGACAAGGCAGGCGCATCAGAATCAAGTCAATTCTTGGGAAATTAAGCCAGGTATGTTGTTTTCCACTTCCTTTAATAGGCATATTTTAGCAAAATTGTGTGGAATTCCTCCTGTGTAATTCCTGACTCATCCGCATCTCAGGAGGAGATATCTCCCGCTATGGTGATTGGAATCACATCCTCATCAGATTTCACTCCATCGAACAGAGAGTTGTCCTCCTTCGAGCTCAGGGAGAGAAATGCCAGGATGTCCAATAGTTTTGATGTTTTAATGCACGAGCTATTTTCAGGAACAGAGTCGTCCAGTGAAGAAGGGGATAAAACCCTTACAGAAAGTGTAATTGGTAATAATTCCAATGTTATTTATTACAATTGTTTTGATTGGACAAAGATAACTGTAAACGAGAATGAACACATCAATAAATCCAAAAACGCTATGTAAACATACGCGCTTGAATACAAACAACATAGTGCGGGGAAAGTATTCAAATTATTGAAGTTGATGATGCAGGGAACGAATTGGAATTATAAGAATCAAACATTCTTTTTGAAGAATTTATCGATGTGTAAACTCTGGACATTTTACTCACAAACTTAAATAAAAGTGCTTCGCACTTTTATTCAGTTTGTGAGTAAAATGTCCAGAGTTTACACATCGATAAATTCTTCAAAAAGAATGTTTAATCCTATAATAAATCTGAAATATACAAATACTGTTACATGAAAGGTGAAGATAACGAACGGTGGTCAATCTCACAACTCCTACAAGCAATACAAAATAAATAGTTGGGCAAACACGGACCCCTGGACACACCTGAGGTGTGGCACGATAAAGATCCCTCCCTCCTCAATGGCTATAAGCGCCGGGTATAGGCCTAAATTTTGCAGCCCTTCATCGGCAGTGGTGACGTCCCATATGAGTGAAATATTCTCGAGAGGGACGTAAAACAATATTCAATCAATCAAACTGGTGTTAAAACTAAATTATTTCATACTTCTTTCACTCTATAGTTCCTGTGCATACAACTTCTCCATCTTCTATGGCAGAGAATGTTGTTCCCAGTGCTAACAATACGTAACAATTTAAGATAAAAGAAAGTCTACCGGCGAGTCAAAAGTGTTTGTGCATATTCGATGTGTTTCATGCACAGATGGGTGAGGAATTTCTTGAATATCTTGCGGAAAATAATGTGAAGGTAGTATATGTTCGAGCTTGTACCGATCGCCTACAGCCACTCGATGTTATCGTCCAGAAAGCCGTTAAAATCATTCGAAGATTGGTATTCTAATCAACTTGTCTGACAACTGAACGATAATGACGATGTGTCCGTGACTCCGGTGGACTTGTCCCTGTCCAAGTTGAAACCCCTGTCTGCCAGATGGCTTGTTAAAATGCACCAGTATCTCGGAAACCACCTTGATATCATTCGTAGTGGCTTCAATGAGGTGGGAATAGTAAAAGCACTAAAAACCCATATGGAGGACGAACTTCCTCTCTCAGTACTGATTTGAATGATTCTGGAATAAAGACTTAGAACTACCTGTATTTTTTTTGGTTAACAATTTCTTGTCCGACAAAATTTATTCCGCTAAAATTATTTGCATACCTTTGAGCCAGGAAATCGCCAAATTTTAGATCCGCGGAAAAAACGGGTATACGGTATGACAAAGGCAAACTAAGTGTATGACACACGGGTTGATTCCATCTTCTCCATCATCAACTTCCCGTATTTATGTAGCAATACCCCATTATCTCGATGTGGTGTAGATGTCTCTCAATTGATTCAATACGGAAGAGCTTGTTCTGCGTATGATCAGCTATTAAATCGAGGAAAGCTACTGACAAATTAGATGTTACAGGGGTTTCAGCAGTCTCATTTAAAGTAAGCATTTCCTAAATTGGGACAATGGGTCAAATGATGTCTGACGTGTATCATACCAATTGTTAGGCTGTTCTTTACACAGGGCCACCGTGGTCGAGTGGTTAGAGCATCGCGCTCAAAATTGCACGGCCTCTCACCTCTGTCGGGGCGGGTTCGACTTCCGCTCGAGCTGGTAAGTGAGAAAGTTTCCCAGTTTACTTTCGGAAGGTCGGTGGTCTCTTCCCTGGTATATTGCATCTGGGTTCTCTCTTCCACCAATAAAACCTGGGCGCCACCATATAACTGAAAAATTGTCGAGTGTGGCGAAAACATCAATCAATCATGTTCTTTACACACTGATTTTGATTGCGGATTACTTCGTTTACCTGATCAAGTTATAGGGCTCATGTCGGGTGTGACTGATCGACAGGGGAGGATACTTCTCCTAGGCACCTGACCTGGACTTAAGTCTGAGATTTTACTCAAATTTCTGAGAAAAATATCAAATCTGAGAAAACTCAAATATTTGGATTTCTCGAAAAAATCTTAGTCAATAACTTTATTCAACTTGAGAATAAACTTAAGTTACCCCCACAGCAATATTAAGTCTAGTCTCAGATCTCAAATATGGCGGTCAAAAAGATCATAATGTCGTCGCCGCCGGCATCCTCAGCTTATAGCCTATAACACACTCGTGGATCGCGAACATTCGTTAGAAAATTTGCGTGAAGTAGAAATGTTTAAGAGATAGGATTTCGGCCTGATACAGTTCATTACATCATTGGTCTGCTTGCCCCTTCTTTCACACGCGAAACTTTGAAGAGTTGTGCTCTTCCACTCCTTTCTCAAGTCCTCGTAACATTGAGGTTTTTAGCGACTAGTGGGTTTTACTCGCTTATTTCGGAAACCTTTCCCTGTCTTTCCCCACCTTCCATATGCAGAGCAGTAAAAGACGTGTGCTGTAGTTTGTGCCGGGTGGCAAGACAATTCATCAAAATGTAGACAGGTCCAAGAGTGGCACAAGTAAAACATGGATTTTTTGCCATTGCCGGTAATTTAAACTTTCAACACCGACAAGTCACGGGAAATAACTTTGCAACTAAGGTTATATCGTACCGCAAGTCTTTCGTATTGAACAACACATGTACGTATTGGGAATTTTTAAAAACATTGCTTCATTTGTGATATATTATCGTGGTACAATAGCAGGGCCGTAAGTAGGGTTCTAAATCAGGGGAGGCAGGGGATTGGGGGCCGCCGATTGACTTTACGACTGAAAATGACACTTTTTAAATCCCAATTTATCATGTTTGTGTTTCATTTGTACTATGTAAAGAATCGTAATATGGTGTCAAAGACAAAGGTGCTTGTCTTCATTTTAAACATATATCCTATAATATAACATTTATATAATTTTATTTTCTTTTTTGCCAAAAAATCAGACGAGGCAGTTGCCTCGTCTGCCTCATCGGCAGTTACGGCCCTGAATAGATTCTACGATGAAAAAGTTTGATTTGATTCTGATACATAAATAAAGCGGATATTTGCGGAAGTTTTCGTTCATTCTAATGTAAGGGTGGATCCAGACTTAACATTTTCAAGGGGACTGTGGTCAGAAAATATATGAAAGTCTAAATTTAATTAGTAACGCATAATGCCGTCATTATTTGTACACAATTTAATCTTTATCAATTTGTTATAGGGTTTCCTAATGTAATAGGCTGCGTTGATTGATTTATTATTGTTTAACGTCCCTCTCGAGAAGCTACATCAAAATAAAAGCACCTTCCATCAATGAGCCAGATTATATAAACAGAAAAGGCTACAACTTTGTTAATGTGCAGGTATTTTTATGAAATTGTTTTAAATATTTATTGCGAATGCAAGGTGAAGATAACAAACAGTGATCAATCTCATAACTCCTACAAGCAATACAAAATAGATGGTTGGGTAAACACGGACCCCTGGACACACCAGAGGTGGGATCAGGTGCCTAGGAGGAGTAAGCATCCCCTGTTGACCGGTCACACCCGCCGTGAGCCCCATATCCTGATCTGGTAAACGGAGTTATCCGCAGTCAAAATCAGTGTGCCAAGAACGGCTTAACAATCGGTATGAAACACGTCAGACAGCATTTGACCCAATGCGAGGTTGTATTGACGAACTAGATCGTTATAACGACCATAGAATTTGCGAAATGCTGACTTCAATCGAGACTGTTGAAATCCCTGTACCTTCAACTTGTATGTCAGTAGCTTACCTCGATTTAAAAACTGACTATACCCGGAACAAGCTCTTGCATATCGAATCAGTTGAGATATATAAACACCATATGCAGGTGATAATGGAATATTGCTACATAAATCTGGGAAGTTGACGATGGAGAAGCTGAAATTATCCTGTTTGTCATACAGTTGAGTTGTCAGTTTGCCGTTAATGTCTACTTTCAATAAAATATCTAAGTATGAAGCAGAAGTGGACGACTCACTCGAGGGGCAATCCCAGGTCCGAGATCAACATTAGAATGTGATATTGTTTATATCATATTCCTAAAACACAAGTTGATAAACATTTTTTTTTAAAATGGGGGGGGGGGGGGGGGGGGGGGGGGGGTATTGACCCAAACATAAATACATGGTATACTGTACAACGATATTTGACTATATTTTATTCCTTCAGTGAGTTTACTTTAATGTTTATGTTTTCAGTACTATTGGCATTGTGAAACATGCTAAAGTCTGGGTTTTGCAGCTTTATTCCACTGCTGGTCACAATAATTGGATGATTAATCATGGACATCCCCTCATGTGGTCTAGAATCTGGACGTTTCAATTAACTAAACTGCTTGGCTGAGAAACTCGTCATATCTATCGCTGTGCTGTTCATGTACATACTATTAAGCAGCTCCTAGGGGCTTGCTAATGAATACTAAAATTGGAAATAAGTGAATTATTTTTATTTCTTTTTTCGGATTTACCAAACTCGCCCGTTTTCATATAATTTGTAAGAGTTGTAGAACTTTGTTTACGTGGCGTCATCGTATGAACGGGAATGTTTACAGATCTGATGCTGCTATTTATTTGCTTAAGGAATGTTACCTTATTCTGAAGTAAGTTTTTTTTTTTTACCATCTGTTTAACATCTATAAGTCGTTGAAAAAGTCGGAAGATATTGGTTCTGCTTTTCTCGTTTTACTGCCAAGTCCTCGGGATTTTAGATTTCAGAAATCGGTTTAAAGCAGTTTTCTACATCAAAATTACCGAAAATTAACATTTTGATCTCCATTAGCACCGGGAATTTCTAATGCTTTAGTATCACCCTCCATAATCCTCCTACTGTTTTCTGTCGCCTAGAACGTTGATTGATTTTAAATGAAGTTAAACGTGTTATTGTTCTAAATAAACAATTGTTACTTGGGTTACCCCCCCCCCCCCCCCCCCCTTTGCTTAGATACTCGCTACAATTTAGCGCTGTTTTTGAAAACGTTTTTATTTAATTTTTCTGCTTAAATTAAATTTTGTCGTGGAAGGAAGTATTATATTTGAAAAAAAATTGTGTCGAACATCATTTTTTCATGTAGTTATGTTATATTTCAAAAGATTAAAGAAGAAATAGCCATTTGAAATTTGAGGGCGAGACATCCCCTTGACAACGGGCCGAGACAGATATCTCGGCCCTTAGGGCGAGACAGTCCTACCTACTTTCAGCTGTCTCACCCTAGCCAAGATAGGTGTATCAGGGCTGATACACTACTAGGTATATGATATACGAGAGTTCTCCCCAAGCGATGTTTTGAGTAGGAAATAAAAACTGTATCACACATAGAAGTATTAATTCTTAATAGATGCGAAATTTGTTTTTGTACTGATTTGAATGGGTATTAAATGAAAATTGAAACCACATAAGATATGCCGCACAGGGGCTAAAACTGCAGGTATTCGCAGAAAGCTTTTCTGGTGCAGAAATATAATGGTTTGAACACCAAATTAATTAAAGAAATATTTATATACCGGTAACAGTGATTTCATATTTCTGTCTCCAACTTCCTTTATTGTGGCGAATTTTTAAGATTTTTTTTTGTTATTTGTTGGAGTTTCGCGTGCATTCGGAAAAAAAAATGATGACATCAAAGGCAGATCAAATTCAAATCACTGAATTTTATGCCAAGTTTGGGTTATCACCAGTGTAATTCTTCACGAATCGGAACACAATAGAATTCATCGGTATTTGTTTTTAATTGGCATACGCAATATCCCATATATGTATATTCTCAATACTATATGCTTGGTATTAAGTTGGAGGAAAATGTCATTTCATAGGTATACTCGGGAAAAAACGCAATGTTTCTGAGAAACTAGAAACACAACTTCAAAGGGAAGATAATTATGAAACGGTTATCAGTGTTAGGGCATTCGCTTCGTAACCGGGAGGTATAGTGTGTTCGAACCCTGCTCATGACATTCCACATCGAACCTGAGACGTAGACATACATGTGTTCTTCGACAAACGCTTGACAAAAAGTGAGAATCACGGATCTTTCAGATAGGCACCTGATGCCACCTCGACTGTGTCCAGCGGTCCGTGTTTGCCCTACACTTTATTTTGTATTCTTTATAGAAATTACGCAAATTCGAATGCATCACTATTCGATATCTTCAGCTTTTCGAGACCTTTAAAACATTTTTGTTACGCAATCCTTTGTCTTTTTAGGCTTTTATATAGAAGAAAAGTCCACTTGTAGTGAAAAGGTTACCTGTAAGTGTCCAATAAGTTGACAATTATAATAATTGTCGATTTTTATACAACAATGAACAAACAGAAAGAAAATGATCTAATTTATTATCATAACCATAACAGTTGAGAGAAGATGCATATCAACAGAAGTGTACAAGAAAGGAAAAATATCATATTCATGTGGAAGAGATAACAATAGTTAAAATGATTGTATTGATTGATTGTATCTTGCTTAACGTCTCTCTCGATAATTTTTCACTCATATGGAGACGTCACCAAGACAGGTGAAGGTCTTCAAATATAGGCCTATGCTCGGCGCTTACAGCCATTGAGCAGTGAGGGTTCTTTAGCGTGCCACGGGGCATCCGTTGTAAGGGCAGGTTTAGTTAACATAACTAACTCTCTTGACTGAATAGTGTTTAACGTCCCTCTCGAAAATATTTCACTCATATAGACGTCACCACTGCCGGTGAAAGGCTGCAAAATCGAGGCCTATGCTTGGCGCTTATGGCCATTGAGGAGGGAGGGATCTTTATCGTGCCACATCTGCTGTGACACGGCACCTCGGTTTTTGCGGTCTCATCCGAAGGACCGTCCCATTTAGTCGCCTCTTACGACAAGCAAGAGTACTGGGGACCTATTCTAACACGGATCCCCACGAGATAACTATCTTATTTACATATTGTACAATACTATGTAACTAATACTTTGCATGTTAATGATTGATAAACAAGTGTACATTCAATTTAAACCTTTTAAGGAGAAACTTGTGTTCCCCTATATTTTATAACATTTCTTAAATTGATGTACAAGAGTGGTATACAGTATATAATTGTTTAGGCCAAGATAAATTTACTGCATTACCATGGCATTATATAAGTCAATCCATATTCATTTAAAATTTTCAGAACAATTTCAATAGATTGTCAATTTATACAAAATTTAATGTTTTGCAACTCCGAGACTTAAAGTAATTTACACCCACAAATCCTTGTGGGTTTGGCATCCATTGTTATAAGATACTTGTCAAATTTTATATAACTACATACTTTGGATCCACATGAAAGTATTGAATTAAGCAGCAGTATAATTATTATTCATCCTGTGATGCCAATCAAAACAAAGCACACGTGCATGCAGATTGATCATTTTGACCATAGCAATCAATTGAAACTGTTAATATAGGCCAATATATCCACGAGATTTCATTGAACAAGATGATCATAGGACACATCACTCACTATCTTTGGTACCATAAGACAGGTCTTGTCACATTTCAGAGGGCGACTTCGGTTCGTACCCGTGTACGAACGGAGAGTTTCAACTCTTATATGACGTATTGTGACATTTGAACTATACTCAACTAACCTTGCCTTCTATAAGGGTTGCGTTCGCCCCGCATGCAGAACACCCGGGGTTCGAATCCCGGCCGCGACACACCTAAGTCGTTAAAACAGGTAGTGACAGTTCCATCGCCAAACGCTCGGCATCAGATGTGAATGTCACGGGTCCTCGGAGATGACCTTAAGATGACCCGTGTCACAGTAGGTGTGGCACGCTAAAGAACCCTCACTGCTCAATGGCCGTAAGCGCCGAGCATAGACCTAAATTTGAAACCCTTCACCGGTCTTGGTGACGTCTCCATGGCTCTAAATTCGCTCTTGAGCACATCTTGACCTAAGATTTTAATAGGAGGAATAGAATGTAAAATATTAAACAAATTAAAATAAAACATGTTTTATATCGGAACATATATCGCAAATATATAATATAGATAAAATTAGCAGAATTCTTGATCATCTTATTTTTTTTTTTTTAAATGAAGTTGATAATTCCATTAGATTTACGTATGTGTTGGAGGACATTTTCAACCACGTCAAAATGATACACAAGCACATTGAATTAATTCCAAGAACACGCTATATCTTAATTTATAAATGTTTTGGAAGGATAAAATTTACGTACTAAAGTGTGTTCATGCTCAAAATGTCTCAAATTAAATAGAAATTGATGTTTATTTCTCCTCTGTCAGCCACAACACATCGGGGACATTGTTATATAAAGAGACACTGTTTACGCTAATTCTCTTTTCTTTCTAGTCTACTGATAGGAAAATTAAAACTTTATCAAAAACATGACCACTAATCCCCCCAAAAGTCATGTAGGCTGAAATATTTACAAATCTCCGGAATGCTTGACGTGTCTGTCAAATGAACTGGGCGTTACGTGCTATTTATAGAGTTGATCTCAATACTAGGTGCGTCTAAATGTGACCTGGAGGTTATGAATAATTTAATCTTTTCCCAGTGTTCTCTGCATCCGTATTTACCTTCCGACTGTTAGCACTCCAGATAGAACCCGAAGAGCCGTGAATGATTGTCTGTTCATGTGTGACGTTCATCTGTTAAGTTACGTGCATACCAATAATACAAGCTATAATACCTAGTTTGGCACAAATATCACACCAATATGAAAAATGAAAGGATTAATTTGGAATTTTTATAAATGTATGATTCTGTTCACTTGTTTTCCTTACAGAATAAGTTTACTAGATTGCATAATTATCTAAATAACACAAGGACTGACAGACATTGTATGTGAATTATCGTAACGGTGACAGACATGACGACGTCTGTTCATGTTACGTGAATTTCAAAGCTGCATTCAGATTTAAAAAGTTTAATTAATTTAACAAATAAGTGTATAGATCTATATTGAAGATAAAGCATTATATTACAGTGTTGGGGTTTGTTTTTTTTGGGGTTTTTTTTTTTTTTTTTACACAAACTAGAACTATACAATTATTTTCTTTTGTTAATTCAAGAGTTAGAAGTTTCTGGGCATGTTATAATTTAGCGTAGATATTTTTTTTTTTTTTTTTTTTTTTTTTACGTCAAATCATTTAATTCTATAGAGAATTTTATATTGATAGGCCTTGTGAAATTCTAATTTATTTAGTTTAATATTGTGCATGAACATAAGAATTTGAATTTGAATAGTAAGGTTTATAAAAGCAGCTGAAAAACATGAAAAAGACTGACCAAACAGGTATTGCTTAGATTGTAACAATGACAGACATTACCATGATGACATTGTCTTCGTATGTTATACGGCATAAAAATAAATCCTGATTTAAAGCATAGTAAATATATATATATATATATATATAGAGAGAGAGAGAGAGAGAGAGAGAGAGAGTCTTATTTCAAATATTCTATATTTTTAGCATCCATTATTTTGATAAAATAATGAAACTTTCAATTTTATTTGGTTGGCTCTCTAGAAATATCCACAGGTGTGTCATGTTTGTGTTACGATAGATCTATTGATAACGGAGGATACAAACATTTTTTGCAATTTTTAGCTCAGCTGAGCTGAAAGCTCAAGTGAACTTTTCGTCTGTCTGTCCATCTGTCTGTAAACTTTTTCTTCAGAACCATTCACCCAATTATAACCAAACTTTGCCAAAAGCATCCTTTGGCGGAGGGCTCATATGAAGGGTCATGCCCCTTCAAAGGGTAGATAATCACAAAAATAGGGTTGGGTCATTTAAAAATCTTCTTCTCAAGAACCACTAGGCCAGATGAGCTGAAGTTTACATGAAATCTTCCTGATATAGTGTAGATAAAGTTTGTGAAAATCATGGCCCCCAGGAGAAGATGGGGCCACCATAGGGGATCAAATATTTAGGAAAAATCTTCTTATCAAGAACCACTTGATCAGAAGAGCTGAAAATTACATGACAGCCTCCTGACATAGTGCAGATTCAAGTTTGTTAAAATCATGGCCCCCGAGGGTAGGGTGGGGCCACAATAGGGGATCAAATATTTGCATACAAATATATCGGAAAAATATTTTAAAATCTTCTTCTCAAGAACTACTGAGCCAGAAAAGCTGATATTGACATGAAAGCTTCCTTACATAGTGCAGATTCAAGTTTGTTATAATCATGGCCCCCGGGGGTAGGATGGAACCACAGTAGGGGATCAAAGTTTTGCATATATCTTTAAAACAAGAGACCCACAGGCCTTATTGGTCACCTGAATACTAGTGAAAAAGTATCACTACTTCCATGGGCTATGAAATCTAGAAAAAAATTTCCTGTTCTGAATATCTAAGCTAAATTCTAATGTTCAGCAACAGTATAAAACAAGATGTGTTCTTAAAACTTCACTGCCCTCAAAAGTGCATACACTGATGAAAGGCTTTAAATAATGGGTGTATTAAATTAAAACATCAAAATATATGACTAATTTGGACTCATCTTAAATTCATAATCCTGGGTTGTGAAATTCAACATTTTTGTAAATCCTTTTCTGCTATTCCTAAGTATGTATTTAGATTTTATACAGTATCAGCAAACTTACACATAAATACTATATACTAAGTTTGGCCTCAACCTGGGGTCAAAACCCTTACTCTGGGGAAAATCAAATTTACAATTTTGGTAAAAGACTACCTGCTCTATCCATTTAGTTTCAATTTAGTATCAAAAACACTAAAGAAAATGTTATTTTTAAAGTGTTTTACACATAAACACTATATAACAAGTTTGGCCCCGCCCTGGGGTCAGAACCCCTACCCGGGGGATCATGAAATTTACAATTTTGGTAGAGGCCTTCCTGCTCTACATCACTATACATTTAGTTTTTCTTACATATGTGTGGTTCTTGAGAAGATTTTTGAAAATTGGTCATTTTTGGACAGTTTTTGCCCTGCCCCTAAGGCCCCATGGGTGCAGGAATCCAGAAATTTACAATTTATGTTCCCTTTGTTCCAAGTATGTTTCATACCAAATTTGAAAATAATTGGAATGATAGTTATCAAGAAGAAGTTAAAAATGTCTATTGTTCACACATTTAATAACTGACCATTTTGGCCCCACCCTGATACCAAAACCCCTACCCCTGGAATAATCAAATTTACAATTTTGGTAAAGGACTACCTGTTCTTTCTAAATATCTATTTACTATCAATTTAGTATCAATAGCATTAAAGAAGATGTAATTTAAGTGTTTTACACATAAACACTATATAATAAGTTTGGCCCTGCCCTGGGGTCAGAACCCCTACCCCGGGGATCATGAAATTTACAATTTGGTAGAGGACTTCCTTCTCCACATCACTAAGATTTTTGAAAATTGGTCAATTTTGGACAGTTTTTGCCCCAGCCCCAGGGGTGCTGGAGTCCTGAAATTTACAATTTATGTCCCCCTTGTCCCAATGATGCTTCATACCAAATTTGAAAAGAATTGGACTGGTAGTTATTAAGAAGTTTAAAATGTTCAATTGTTAACGCACGACGGACGACGACGGACAAAACCAATTGCAATAGGTCACCTGAGTTTACTCAGGTGACCTAAAAAACCTGTGATTTGATATATGTAGTTGCAATTATATAGGAACTGCAACACTTTGGAAGGTGTGCATGGCCATATATGTATTACTATTCCATGAAGCTTGTATTTAATGTTATTATGATAAAAAAAAATGAAGCTTTTTTAGAATTTCATATTGAATTACATTTACATGGAAACCAGATGAATGAATAAGAATTTGTAGAGATCAAGAAAATATTTAATTTATGAACAGAACATGTTACCTTACAACAATACGAAACATGACAGGCCACACACATCCGAAAGTGAACTTAAAAATTAATCATGCTGAGAGAATGAGAAAATACAGAGAGTTGGAATGATGATCAAAAACGGAAATATCATGTCTAACAAAAACCAAGGTACCATGCATGATGGAAACCAAGGCCCCCATACCTTGTGAAAGCCCGGGTACTATGCCTGAAAACAAACTCAGCTACTGTAATATCTGACAAGATCCCAGCAACAATATTTAACCAAGCTGTATTTGAGAAGCTCTTTAATGTGAGTGAGCTGGATGAAAATATTTAAAAGAAAGTTTATCTAGTATCCTGTCTGATGAGAACCCAAATGCCATGTCTGACAAAATCCAAGGTACTTTGCATGATAAAAACCCAGGTCCCACACCATATGAAGGAAGGGGTACTATGACTGACAATAAACCAGATACCATATCTGATCAAACTCTACCTGAGGCATTTGATGGAAACCAAACTTCCACATTTGATCAGAACCAATCTCTTTTGTATGACCAAAACCCAGGTACGAAGTCTGATAACAACTCACCTACCACATTTGAAAAAAACCTAGATATCATGTCTGACCAGTGACCAGGACACACTTACCTTTCAGACACTGATCTCTGACAATGAAAATATATGTATTATTTTGACAATTTAATAAAATACATATCAGATCATTCTTCTTTGTTTTTATTTGCAGAATAATTAAGTAAAAAATCATAAGGGTATAGATCTTGCATGGCAAACATCATACATCCGAGAGAAATTTGTAAATGGAACTGTTACAAATTTGTCAGATATGAAGAACACAGTGACCTTAATCAGTGGTGCAGGTTCGGACACCACATTGTAGATCTATACATTGTAGATAGTATAGATTAAGTTACATTAGACATGACAAGTCATGTCTTTATTGGACCTGCGTTACAAGATTTGTATGTTTGTGTTTATTATGGTATGGTAGTGGTCTGTCATGTTACACTATACGTCTGTCATTTTACAGTATATGAATTTCATGTTACGGTATATGTCTGTCATATGTTACGGTATATGTCTGTCATGTTACAGTATATGTCTGTCATATGTTACGGTATATGTCTGTCATGTTACGGTATACGTCTGTCATGTTACGTTATCTGTCTGTCATGTTACGGTATACGTCTATCATGTTACGGTATATGTCTGTCATGTTACGGTATATGTCTGTCATATGTTACGGTATATGTCTGTCATGTTACGGTATATGTCTGTCATGTTACGGTATATGTCTGTCATGTTACATTATTTGTCTGTCATGTTACGTTATCTGTCCGTCATCGTTACGTGACACAAATTTCAATCGTTCATAAAATATTTATTTGTGAATTTATTATCTATTTTTGACATTTTATATCTTATTTAGAATCTAAACTTGATATGCAAATAAAAAAAATTAGGAAAATATCACGTCTAAATATTTCCTAATTTGTCCCCCATTGTATGCTCAAGAGCGAATTTAGAGCCCCATACGAGTGAAAAATTCTCGAGTGAGACTTTAAGCAAGATACTATCAATGAAACAGTTCAGCCTCCGTGGCCGAGTGGTAAGAGCATCGCGCTCCAAATCACACGGCCTCTCACCTCTGTCGGCGCGGGTTCGAATCCCGCTCGCGGCGGTAAGTGAGAAAATTTCCCAGTTCACTTTCGGAATGGCGGTGATCTTTTCCCAGTTACATTGTAACTGGATTCTCTCTTCCACAAATAAAAACGTGGCGCCACCATATAACTGAAAATTTGTGGAGTGTGGCGGAAAACATCAAAACAATCAATCAATCAAACAGTTCCATCTCAACAAGTTGATCCTTAGAATGCCGATATCCCTGACGGTGACGAGGTGGACATTCCTTTTCAGTTACCAAGTTAGATATTCCTTTGCAGAACTTTACTAAATTATCTAAGAAACTGTTCGGTTGCGAGTTTAGGGAATTGCAGGAAATTAACAACATCAACTCTTCTCCGTGTTATTGATGAGCAGAGCAATGATGACGAGCAGTGAGGATGTGATCAATAGATACCAACAAGAAAGCCTTGGAATGTGTTCAAAATGAAATCATTTGCTCTTCGCAATGGATACTGTCAAATATTAATGTCTTTCAGTTTGAAAAACACATATCCAGCACTGTTGTTCTAAACGAGAAGCAATCCTCAATCATTGAAGCAATTTTAATTCATTTGTTTCATGTTTTAGCAATACATGCATTTTGAATTTTTAAAGTGACATTCCTATACTGTAGTGCAATGACTAAACATTAAACAGCATTACCTTACAGAAGCTTTTTAAATTGAATTGCTCTGATGTTATAGCAATGAATGTATTTTTAAAGTGACATTCCTTTACAGAAATGCAATATTGTTATTTTTTTATATATATAATTTGAATTGTATAAATGTTTTAGCAAGCATGCATTTTGATAATGCGATTCTTACTGGGTAATCAATATATGTAACGCAGTATTAAGTCTTCCCCGGAAGACATGTGTCGCCTGCTAGTTCATTCTATATGTAATATATCACGTATAATGTTGAAAAAGTAAATTATTGAAATGGTTTTTGTCACTAAACAGGAAGTTGATAAGCGACAGATTCGAAAATGTCTTACACAATACAGTTGGCCACACTGATGCTCTGTGCCAAATATCAGGAAGTTGCCCCATGTGGTTCTTGAGAAAACTGTGACAGAAATTTTTTTGCTGTAAAAAATTCTAAGTCCCGGCAAACAGGAAGTTGATAAGCGACAGATTCGAAAATGTCTTACACAATACAGTTGGCCACAGTGATGCTCTGTGCCAAATATCAGGAAGTTGCCCCATGTGGTTCTTGAGAAAACTGTGACAGAATTTTTTTTTTTGTAAAAAATTCTAAGTCCCGGCAAACAGGAAGTTGATAAGCGACAGATTCGAAAATGTCTTACACAGTACAGTTGGCCACACTGATTGTCACAATTAATGTATATATTTCCCGATTATAGCTCCATAGATGTTAGGATCTTTATCATGTTAAATAATTAAATATCTCAATGTGTTTCCATAGTATGCGAATCGTTCACCAGGTATGCTTGAACATTTAAATCCCGTGCAGTTAGTTTGGGTGTAGCAATTGCCGGGTGCGGAGTGTTTATCCGCATTGATATTCATGTATTTTATCTAGTAATAGTCATCAAGTTTTGATACCTTGTGACCAGAGTCCACTACTTCTGAGGTAAGTTTACTCATTACTTCAATATTTTTATTCCACATTTATTCCTAAAATGGCCAACGTACAAAGTTCTTTACAATTTATATTAGAATTTACTGTGATAGTTCTTGTGAGTATACAATACATTCATATGCTGTTTTACTTCAAATGTATATGTATTTACCTAAACGTATATGTATATGGTGTACTGTTCATGCCAGAGTATTGGGAACCGCCCAGAGTATGCAGTAAAATGCAGTGTGTAAAGTGTATATGCAGTAAAATGCAGTGTGTAAAGTGTTTATGCAGTAAAATGCAGTGTGTAATGTGTATATGCAGTAAAATGCTATTAAGTATAGTATAGTATAGTGAAGTATGCAGTAAAATGCAATGTGTAAAATGTGCCTGCAGGAAAATGTAGTCTGTGTAAAGTGAAGTAAAGTAAGTGTTGTGTGTGTATTGTAACAGTATATCTGTATCTAAATTGTTTTTACAAATTTTATCGTTACAGATCCCTTCTTCATTTGACTCCTATTTGAAAAACGGTAAAGGATGAACATTTGTGTATAACTTGAGTGTATTAAAACAGTATAAACCTGAAAACTCGTCTTCATAGTTTAATGCCGAGCGTCCATCCTGCGACATTTGGTGTCAGAAGTGGGATACCGAGGCCCATTGTAGGGATACATAAACCCATTGTAGGGGTTACAGAAGCGCATTATGTTAATCCAGGAGCCCAGTGTGGGAAGTCAAACGTCAAGATCATTGTAAGGATTCGGAAACCAAGTATAGGGATCCAGAAACTCTTGGTATTGATCCAGTTATCCATTATCCGTGTGATGCTCATTTATTACATCTGAAGTTCACCAACTTTATACAGAAAGCGATTTGATAACTTCAACTACGTACTGGGTCCAATGAAATGGAATCTCGTGTATATTGACTGGAGGACACCACTTATGAGACAAAGGAACTAAACAATGTGCAATATGGACAATTTCAACACAATTAAAACTGAGTTTTGTTCAAATCTCAAGTTCAATGTCGTATAAAGCTTGTAAATCAAATTTTGAAACTTAAGAGAAAAGAAATTCTGCTTCAAACCAGATAACTACATACACTGCTGAATTCTTGTGCTTTTCGAATTTTGTTTTTGTTTCTTTTGACGTTCTCTTTCACGTATTTTGTTGATTAGTTCACTATTGTACTTGTAATTGTAGGTCAAGTCCATTGGTCATTTGGGATCCAGAATTCAAAATTATTGATCCGATTACCCAGAGTGTGGAGACTGGTCACAATAAGGTTACAGTGAGTGTAAGTCAATTCTGAGTACCGATGTAAACAATTGTGTCACCCAAATTCGCATAAGCAAGTTATGTCAGTAATGTACTAGATAAATGTGAATTATCTGTTGATTGCATTGTACAACTTAGTAAAGTGAGAATGTCTCAAGAGAGTTTGAATGATTTGATAGCTGCTGGTAAAGAACTAGGTTATGTAGGAGAAGATTTACAAAAGTATGTTAGTGAACAGCAGACACTACAGCGGGAAGAGAGAGCAGCAGCCAGGCAGATCGAGAAAGAAGAACGCGACTTCAAGTTAGAAATGGAACGTATGGTTCAGGAACTCAAATTTAAGGAAATGTCGGACAATCTCGAACTAAGTAGGGCAGAAATACGAAATCAGGAAAGAGTGAGTGATGGTTCATTCAAGCCTGGTATGCCCAAAATCCCTCCATTTGACGAGACAAAGGATGAAATAGATAGCTTCTTACGGCGATTCGAACGGTATGCATTGACTATGAAATGGGACAAATCTATGTGGGCAACTCCTTTGAGTGCTTTGTTGAAGGGCAGAGCTTTAGATGTATTTTCTTTAATGCCCGTTCGTCAAGCAAGTGATTATGATGGTCTCAAAGCGGCATTGTTACGGAGATATGATATGACAGAGGATGGGTTCAAACGAAAGTTTCGTGCATGTCGCCCTGAGATTGGTGAAAGCTTCTCTCAGTTCTCAGTAAGATTAGCTTCATATTTAACACGCTGGATAGAAATGTCAAAAATTTCTGAAACGTTTGAGGATCTTTTTGATTTGATACTTAGAGATCAGATTTTGCATGTTTGTAATTATGACTTGTTGGTGTTTCTAAAGCAGAATGTTCCTCGGACAGCAGAAGAACTTTGTAGGCTCGCTGATCAATTTAAGGAAGCACGAAATACATCTGCTACAAATTTGTGCTCAAAGGTAATCAAGAAACCTAGTGAGGAAGGTAAGCCTAAGACACATGAGAAGTCTAAGGAAGTTCATAAACAGCCCCAAGCACAAAAAGAAAAGTCTAAGTATGTCCCCTTCACAGAGAGGAAATGTTACTTATGTAACAAACAAGGTCATATTGCATCACAATGTCATAGATCTCGTGAAAAAGGTAAGATGTCCAGTACAGTAGTTTCGGGTGCTGATGATTCGTCGAGATACACTCCAGAACATTGTAGCGCACTAATTGTCAGTCAAAATGCGTCGTCTTTGTACTCCCAGGTAAGTGACAAGAGCACAATTTTATCATCTGCATGCCACACGACTCAGAAGCCCATGCCACTTTCAGCTGGCTATGTTGATGGCCAACCAGTGACCTTGTTGCGAGATTCAGGGTGTCGAAATATTGTTGTCAGGAGAAGTTTAGTAAAAGAGGAGAAATTAACAGGCAAGTATGAAACTTGTATTTTGGCGGATAGTACGAAGAGAACAGTTCCGGTTGCAAAGGTTCATATTGATACTCCCTACGTAACAGGTGAATTCGAAGTATGGTGTATGGACAACCCAGTATTTGATTTGATTATAGGGGAGGTAAGCAATGCTAGAAAACCTCATGAACCAAATCCCGAGTGGAAGCCAAAGAGTTTGCTAGTAGTTGAGACTCGACAACAACTCAAGGATAAGAAGAAACCATACAAACCTCTTAAGGTTCCAGATATTGTCAAAGAGGACATAAAGCCTGATGACCTGAAGTGCGAACAGCAGAAAGACGCAACTCTCGAAAAAGCACGAAAGTATGCCCAAGAGGGTAGGACGTCATGCGAAGGGAAGGTAAGGTGGTTTACAAATAGAGGCTTATTATATCGGGAGTATAAGTCATCCGAGAAAGACGGAGGGAAGACGTTTTCTCAACTAATTGTCCCTTCAAAGTACCGAGATACGGTCATGAAGTTAGCACACGAATCAATCATGTCAGGGCATCTAGCTGTCAGCAGGACAACAGCCAGAATTCAGTCAGAGTTCTACTGGCCAGGTATCAATTCAGATATTAGACGATTTGTACAGTCCTGTGATGTGTGTCAGAGAACGATATCAAAAGGTAAAGTCAGCAAAGTCCCTTTAGACAAGATGCCATTGATAGATGAGCCATTCAAGAGGGTAGCTGTAGACATTGTTGGCCCATTACATCCTCCAACGGACAAAGGTAATCGTTTCATACTAACACTAGTCGATTATGCCACAAGATATCCAGAAGCGATTGCTTTGTCAGGAATAGATACGGAGCGTGTAGCTGAGGCTTTATTGGAAATGTTCTCCCGTATTGGAATTCCACAGGAGATACTCACTGATATGGGTAGCCAATTCACATCAGGTCTAATGATGGAAGTTAGTAGGCTCATTTCGATGAAGCAACTTACAACTACGCCCTACCACCCGATGTGCAATGGTCTCGTAGAACGTTTTAATGGCACACTTAAACAGATGCTGAAGAGAATGTGTTCGGAGCGACCAAAGGATTGGGACAAATATTTACCCGCCATTCTTTTCGCCTATCGTGAGGTACCACAGGAAAGTTTGGGTTTCTCGCCATTTGAGTTAGTTTATGGTCGTACAATTAGAGGACCCATGGCAATCTTGAAAGAACTCTGGACAAACGATATAAAGGATCAAGAGGTAAAATCTACTTATCAGTACGTGTTTGATCTCAGAGATCGACTGGAGTCAACCTGTGAGTTAGCACATCAGAATCTTGAAAGGGCGTCAAGGAGACACAAGACATATTTTGACAAGAAAGCTAGAATTTGCAATATGAAGCCAGGTGAGAGAGCTTTGGTACTTCTTCCAACAGAGAGTAATAAGCTTCTTATGCAATGGAAAGGTCCGTACAAAATAGTGAAAAAAGTGGGAAATGTAGATTACATGTTGGATGTGAATGGAACTGTAAAGACTTACCATGCAAATTTGCTTAAGAAGTATGTAGATCGTGTAGAGCCAGAGGTAAGTTTTCTTATGTCCATTGTGACCTCAGAAGAAACTGACAATTCAGATTCCGAAGATGATCAGGAAGTATATGTTGAGGTAAGCAATAGTGTAGAGAGTTACAAGGATGTAGATATCAACAATGATCTTGATGAGGAAGAAATACAAACCCTGAAAGGACTCTTTAGGAGCTTCGGGGATGTTTTCACTGAGAAGCCAGGGGATACACATATGATTCAACACGATATTCGTATCACTACAGACAAACCTGTACGAGTAAGTCCAAGACGTATCCCATTTGCAATGGAAGAAACCGTAAAGGAAGAGGTAAGCAAGATGTTAGACATGGGTGTTATAGAGTTGTCAGACAGTCCATATTCCTCTCCAATAGTCTTGGTAGTTAAGAAGGACAACACATTTAGGTTCTGTGTTGATTTTAGGAAACTTAATAGTATCACTGTGTTCGACGCAGAGCCTATGCCAGATGTAGATGCTATGTTTGCAAAATTGTCGGGACACAAATTCTTTTCCAGGCTAGATCTGTCAAAAGGGTATTGGCAAGTACCTCTTACACAATCTTCCCGTTCTCTCACAGCTTTTCAAACTCCTTTGGGGCTATTTCAGTTCACTAAAATGCCATTTGGGTTAGTTACAGCTCCTGCAACGTTTTGTCGCCTTATGCGCGAAGTTCTCCATAATATCACAAATGTGGATAATTTTATAGATGATATTTTGGTATACACTCAGACATTTGAGCAGCATGTCCAAGTACTCTCCGAGGTTTTGAGGCGACTTCGGGAAGCTAACCTTACAGCCAGACCAACGAAGTGCTCAGCCGGTTATCGGAAGCTTGAGTGTTTAGGGCACATAATCGGAGACGGTAAGGTACAACCACATCCTGATAAGGTATCAGCGATACTGACAGCAAACCGCCCTGAAACCAAAAAGCAGTTACGATCGTTTTTTGGGTTGGTGAACTTTTATCGAAAGTTCATTCCAAACTTTGCCCATATTGCTCTCCCTTTAACCTTTAATTACAAAATGAGAAATTCAAACACATTGATTGAAGTAATAAAATTGGTATTTTATTTTCATTTAGAAATGTTTACTGATTTTGATATATCAAAAACTTAGAATAATCAACAATGACACTTCCTCTATATTTATGCAATATTATTGTTTTTAAAAAAGACATGTAATACATGAGTACATGTGCTTGTTTTCCATTAAATTCACACTTTAGTATGTTGCACAATATATCCATTGCTCTGGGCTAACAAATACATTATTAATTCTATCCAAGTCCCACATTTTGCAGAAGTTCTTGAATTTTCTCTGTAACCTGTAAAGTTGTGGGGTCCAGGGGATATGACATCAATGTAAAAGAAGTACCTGTTAAAGGACACATATCGTGTTTTCAAAGTATACAAAATTATATGCATTTTGTCTTCCTTATGCTATATATTCTGTATATTCAAATATTGAAAAAAAAAAGATGAATATCTAATATACTAAGAATTGTCTTTATAAATGTCTGGTGTTAAAATGAAAAATTCCATCTTACTAAGACAGAAAATAGTGTACCTTTCTTGCTGATTTTCATGGCAAATTGCTGTTGAAGTTGTTGGCTCGAAGCCCATTTCAACTTGCACTGGTCCTTAGGATGATGCTTAGAAAAAAAATCATCATAATTAATAATTGCACAGTCAGTATTAATCATTAATTATACTGTGTCAGACAATGTCAATTTTAAAATTATGTGTCTCAATGCATGTTCAGTGAACTTTAAAATGCTGATATATAGAAAATTACACACATAACATGTATTTTATTATGTTAATTTTTAAAATCTTGTCCGAAATCAGTATTACATATGTAACACTACATGTATGTTAAATGTGTGCAGTGCAGCAATGTGAACTCTTGCAGTAGTAGTACATCTGCATGGTTGTTATTTATTTCATATTGTTATAGCTACCTTCTATTTAAACTGTACATACCCCCACCCCTGGGTCCTTAATGGGGTGAATAAACATAATTATCATATTGCAATATGAGATGACAGATATGTCTTCATAAACTGCCAGTTCATTCTAATAATATCAAAACAAATCAACTCTAGATTTATCAGACCTGTCTCCTTTACGGAGTGTGGGTCAAGAGAAGGACATACATATCTTATTTTCATACAATACATATATTTGCCTATGAGGGGGGCTTGTGATTTTACAAATATTTCAAATAAAGTTTTGTAGACCTACATGCTTGTATGAAACATGAAACCCCAGATTTGAAATATCTCTTGGTCAATGACATTTCAAGATACTATAAGTACTATCATATATAACAAATATAATTTTAGTGCAACCCCCCCACCCCTACCCCCATCAAACTTGTGAGAGCCCTATTTTTTTTTTCAAATCTGGCATATACATGACATCCATTTATTACATGCGCATGTAGGAGTTATATTTTGGGCACATATAAATGCACAAAAAATGAAACAGCTCCAAGTTGTGCGTTTATAAATGTTATTAAAATCGCGTTGTGAAATAGCAGAGGAAAAGTGGGTTGAAATACAAATTCATTTTTTTTTCACTTACCATACGAAATTATGATTTCGTTGTCTACATTGAATGCATCCATCGGATTCCCCTTCTCAGAAGAAACTTTATTTAAACTCTCAATGACTACATAAACAGTATTGAAACTCGCAGTACTCGGACATAACGATCACGCTACATCAACAACTTTGTTAACGTAGTTAGCGCAGCTATGCATGGTGGTGAATTTCGTGAGGTAAAAAGTGCCACTCTGCACGGACGAAACATT